>NC_046223.1:15242742-15599537 GCF_009819885.2 Catharus ustulatus
AACTATCCTTTGAAGAGAGCTTACTAACACCTAATATGAAGTTTCAGAGTTACATACCAAGCAGCAGAGAATTTGAAAAATATAAAAGCTAAAACCCAAGACTTCAATACCTGGTTCTTATTCTACCTGCATGTAATAATTTCTGAGCTTGTGACCCATATGGCTCCCACGGGTCTGACCTGCAGGGTGCTGAGTAATCATTTTCCATCTTGATGTCACTGGAGATAAAGGCACTCACCATCTCATGGACAAAAAAAAATCTACCTTTGATTTCTTCATTCTCTTTCATTTTTGCCCTTTTTATTTTTCTGATATTTGCTTATATATAACCTCTGCAATGGTGTCAACTACACTGACATACAGTAATGCACAAGAAGTAAAGTTACCTCTCCAGTATTAATTAGGTTACTGAGGAAAATATCCAGCTGAACAGCAATTGCTAATGAAAAAACCTTACATTATTGCAAAGCAAGAGCAGGGCTGAAATAGAATAGAAGCAAATGATCTAATCAGTCAGAGATTGTTTGCTCCATTTGCAGAGGCATTGAATTCAATTAAAGATTGCAATACTTAAAGAAGATCATTTAAATCTCTATTTATAGGAAAGGTTCTTTTAAAAAACCTACAACGTTTAATTGATGGAGTCTCTGCTCCCTCACAGATATTGACAAAAGCAGTATACGATGCAAGATACACATGGGACTTCCAGAAAGTATGTTGAATACTGTTCTGCATGATTTTAGATGAAGGAGGTTTTAGTGCTTCTGAGAAAGAAATGCTTTTTGCTGAAGACTCTAAATGAAGGTTTTCCCAGCTTGGAAATATTTTAACAATGGATGTTTTGGTGATGACAGACATCTTAATTATTGCACTGGGAAATGTAAATTTTTCAAAAGGGAGAAAGGTACTCAGAGCTTATTGAATGTCAATAGTAGGTGAATGCCTGATTTTCCTTAGTGCCTTAACTCCTCCCCTCTACTCCCCATTTGATTATAATGGCATTCAAGCTGTCAGCCTCCATGCAAGGCACCGCGTAAACACAGAAGAAGTAAAAATCCCTGCCTCTAGTATCTCATAAAATAAACAAAAGGTATCAGGTAAAGAGGAGGGAAAAAAATAGGAAATCAGGAAGTGGGAGGAAGAGGGAAATAAAGCAAGCATTGTGTTGTGTCAGTGTTGACAAATGTGCAGATTTGCAGCCATTGTGGGAAGGACACTTTACTGCACTGTGGTTTTTTATCCAGGCTTTTCAGACAGCTGTAGCATCAGCACAGAGCTACAGCAGATTCTGGATCAGTAAGGTTAAGGACTGGGCTGCCTGGTCAAGCAGTTGGTGAAAAGTTGGCACCAGCCCTGGCCACTGGCATGGCAGCTGGGGATTGCAGGGGAGGTCCTTTGCTTCCCCCACACTGCATAGGAGGCTCAATACTTTGAATACTTTTATGAGCATGGAAAGAAATCCCTCAGGTTAATTTTTGCAAGAACAGGACATGCGCTAAATGAAAATATGTGTTGCTAACTTTTAGGGAGCCTTAAGTATGCACTGAGACTCAGAAATCATTAATTTGGTGTAAGAATATCACCTTTTTATGAATTTATTCAGCAAAATGATACAGTTAAATTCTTCCTTCTTTTTGTCTTTTAACACTTTTAAGAAGTCTAATTTGCAAATTTTTCTATTCAGTTGTGAAGGTGATAAACATCTTTTAAAACTGAAAATAAAGATTCTCATGTTGTAGAACTCCAGGAGCTGAAATGTTAAGCTAAACACAGAGTACTGCAGGGTTTGCAATAAAAATTGCAAGAGTTGGCAGAAGCCTGAAAGGCTTCAAAAGGACTTAGAGAATGGGTTTTGCTTGAATTAGGAAAGCCCAATCAGTCCTTTAGTATCTCTTTGGCACAGCTTTGTGAATCTGTATTAACTGGAAATCATAAATGAAGTGATAGTAAATCAAGAATAATATGCTCATTTCTCATCCCTTTCTAAGGGTTTGATTATGACAGCCTATCCACAGAACAGCCTCTACTTTCATGCACTGGAAACCGTTTCTGAAAACTGCCTGCAAAATAGCTTTTTTTAATTTTCCATAACGTATTCTGGCAGTCCTCTTTATTCTCATCAGGGTGGGTTCTTATCAATAACACTAAGCCACTTAGCCAGCAATTGCTATATACTGTGAGATGATTACATGTTTGGGAACAATAGGCACTGATTTTTGGTCAGGCAGAACTAAATCAATGAGCTGAAATTTGGTCAGTTGCCCTGGAGGGCATACATCAGGTGAAGGGTGTGTTTCCTTGTATGTATTGAAGCAGCATATTTAAATAGCATTCATTGTAGCAGGGACAATGACAGGCTTGGCTCAGAGACTTCACCTGCCAAATAAAAACAAGCAGTGGAGAAAACAGGGTTGTTATCCATTGAAAGAGTTCAATTTTAAGAATGGCAATTGAACACATGACCTCTATACAGAACAGCAAATGTGAGCATGTTTTATGGAGACACACTGATTATTAAATGAATGAAGATAACATTAATAGGAGGATGAGTTTTTTCCACCCATTTTGGTTTAAAATAATGTACTGTATAGTTTGTAAAGTCCTGTTTCTATGCACAGATACTGTGTTCTTTTCATGTATCTGCTTCCACTTCTTTCTCTGGATGGTCACACCAGCTTGTCCATAGTTCATCAGCCCCAGTAAGCAAAGCTCCTCCCCAGGGCTCTGATAAATCACAAGGATTTGACTCAACAGATGCTCACTAGTGTAAAGTGAATGCCTCAGCTTCCAGTATCCCAGTGCACAGCACCTGTACATGTCCCTTAGATGACAGATCCTGGAAAATTTGAGTGTTTAGGACAAATCTCATTTGCAGTAGGATCTCTGTGCAAAATGGTGGTTGTGAAGTGCCCATGTTTCAATTGCAGATTGACAGAAACTTACCTAGGTGCATGAAACCCATGCACTTCTCCTTGGTTAATTTTTTTTAGAATATCATAATAAAAATCCTAAGATTCTTCTAGTGATTTTTTGATCATTTGATTAATTGTTTTAAAACACAATTGCCAACATCACTGATACTCAAGATGTCTAAACAATTGAAAAGAGGATACAGTAAACATTAAACTTCTCTTTGTTTTAATATTTGCTACCTGATCACATTTGATATTCCTGCTGCAAAATATTTGCATATTGAATATTGGCTCTTCAGTTTGAATATTGAAGTTGTGTAAATAGGGTGGCTTTAGAAAATCAGTATTCAGTGCAATTGCCTCTAGAACTGGCTCATTGGTTTGTCGTTTTCAAGTATTATGTGATCTCATGGTTGTCTGTCTACTCCTCTTAATAAATATTGCATTCCTTGACCAATTCTGTTAAATCTGGTTCAGCATAAAGATTTCAAGGATACTAAGCATCCAAAAAAGCTAAATTGTGTCAGTTCTGGTGCCCATTCTCGTCTCCTGTTGCATACTGCAGAGCCAGTCTTTCCCCTACTTTCCCCTGCTTTTTTTTTTTTTTGTTGGTGTTGTTTAAAAGGCAAAGACAAAAAAGAAAAACTGTATGTATGTACTTAGGATGAGTTTCTCAAAAGTTTTTCAGACTCATTAATATTTCTTTATTCCATCAATGTTTTTGAAAATCTTATCCTATGACAATTTTATATGTAAATACTCTAACAGTATCCTTAATTGTGCCAAGCTCAGAGGATAAGATTTACTATTAATTGTTGGCATTTGTTGGAGAGGAATGATTCATAGAGCCTCTTTGGAGCACAGTGGAGCACCAAAGGCAAATCCTAATCAGTTGCATGGAAAACTACAGGCACAGAAACAACTGAACATGGTCAGTAATGCTACTTCATCCCTACCTGCATTGCACAATCCAGAAAAGACTTCTGGTTTTTCTTTGGCTCTGTTGTGGATTAACTTCAAGAGGCACCATCCATGTGGGAGGGGTTTCCAGCCCCTGCAAAAGGAAGCCAAACCATGGAATTTCTGTTCATCCAGTGGGATATGTCTAAAACCTTGAGCACTGCTTTGAAATTACCCCCTGTGGTGCGCACACACAGGGAAAAAAATGAAATGAAATTACAGCAATGTTAGTAATCCAAAGAATGGCAAGATGCTTGCATAAATTGCTGATTAATTAGTTGCAAATAAAATTTCTTTTTAAGTTCAATTTGAGAGAAAAGGATGTCAGGCCACTTGCTGCTTTAATTTTGTTGTTCTTTCCTGTTTAAAAGACCAAGTTAATTTATTACAATTTGCTTGATTATGTTTTTTTTTTTTTTTTAACCCAGATTGGTCATATCCAGTCTCAAATTCTGACACATTACCATGTTTAAAAGTGGTGACATTTAGTAGAGCAAACTTCATCTTGGTACCAATGATTTTTCATAGCATGCTGCTTGTCTTTATTCCTAATAAGTTGTTCATGTAATGTTAGGACAGTAACATTTCTAAACCTTCCCTTTGCATAACATGGGACAGCATCAAACTGTTGCTGAGCAAAGCCATACCCAAATTTAGGCAGTGATTTCTTGTTGGAGAAATATTTCCCTTGCAGTTACAGCTCTTTTGTCAACCTCTTTTCTTAGGAAGGGTCCTCACATAAAACCATGCATGGTTCTCTCTCATACTCTATGCCTTCCACTGTTCCTTCTCAGTGTCTGCCAGCGCACTAAATAAACATTAAGATTACACAGAAATGGGATTGTTTCACCCAGGTGGAACAACAGGTTGTTGCTGAGCTGGTGACCCTTAACTGTGCCATCACATGGCTATAATGCATTTTTCTGCATTTGGAGTGACTGAAAAGGCAGGTTGTGTTAGAGTCACTGATTCTCAGCAGCCTCGAAGGATAGAAATCCTTGTGCTGTGTCTCAGAGCTTCTGTTCTCCCGCAAAAAGAAAGCAGCAGTCGTTCAGTCCCTTTATCATTTTCTGGAGCTGCGCTAAGCCTGAAGATCTTGTTAACCACTTCCTTTGGTGCATTTTTATGATTGAAGCACTGTGTGTTTTACAAGCTTGGCTCACACAATTTCCTTTCAGAAAGCATGAAATAATACATTCTGTTTCTGTTGTGTGCGATTCCTGAGAGCTGAGGAAAAGAAAAGCAAATTGAATCAGGGCGTGACCTTCCCCTCTCAGTGCTAAGAGCCCAGAGCAGGCACCCTGCCCTGACAAAGCTTTAAACTGCTGCCACACTTGCAGCCCCCTCAGTGCACTGCAGCAGTGTCAGTCCTGCTGCTGCAGCCATCCAATGGATTCCAGGTGTTTCCACAGCACATGGAGCCACTGTGAGATGAATTTGCTTCCCGTATCTAATTAATCAGGCTAATTGCTCCAAGTTGCAGTGTTCAACCTGCTTTTATGTGTGGCTGGCAAGGACCTCACTGCAACAGTCTGTTGTGTGATGTTTTGTTGAACATCAAGCATGTATGAGAGCTCTTCAAAATGTAGGTGATACAACTGTATTATGTACTGAAAATTTCCTGTAAACACAACAGTGACAGCAATGTGAGAAACCTTTCTGCTACCCTACAGTTATTAAGACCAAATCTTAATTCACAGGCATGCCTGCTTCATAGACTGCCAATCATTTTCTTTAATCAAACATTATTCTTGGGACTTTCAGTTAATAAATTAGTGCAGAAGGTTTCTGCAAGACCCATTTTTTCCCCCCTGTGGGTAGTATCAACATCCTAAGTCTGTCTTGAATAACTTAATAAGTACTTTGTGATTTATGGATTTATTTAATTTAATCTGTTAGCTAAACTTGTCTCTAAATATTTGTTTTCATTTAGTAATCAACAGTTGATTCGAACAGCTGAAACTTATGTTTTGTTTATATGCTGGCATTACTTCAGAGTTAGATACTTCCTAATAGTTATGTCTTGATGCTCTTTGCCTGGAACATCTGCAATTCTGTTATGAATAATTTTGCATGCAGTGTTCATTTCTTTACATAGTTTTTCTTTCACTTAATGAATCTCTGTTGAAATGTCTTTTTTTGCATATGGTTTCGCAAGCACACACATATATTTATACACACACACACACACAGACACACACATTTTTAAAAGGCAGATTAAGTTATTAGATTGGAATTCTTTTAGCATGAAGGGGAACAGTAAAGTCTCCAAACAGACTTAAGGAAGAAAGCTATGAAACTTGCCAGAGAGGAGACATAAATAAATGATGGGCAGGGGCATTTGCATTAAGGAAGAGAAGAACTGAAATTTTTCCTTGATCCAACTATACCACTGTCTCCTACAAGTGCATAGGAACATGGGGTGAGAAATAGGAACCATTTTCTTAAAGTCCACTCCAGATGATCTGATGACATATTCACCAATGGAATGCAAATCAAATAGGTTTGTATTCTGAGCTAGGGGAAATGATACCATCTTCCTCTAGTTTCTCTCTATTAATAAATAACCAAGCACTTCCCTGCTGTGAGATGACGATGAGAATCAAATCTGTTCCTGGCTTTGATGTGTTCAGATACATCATCACTATGGATTGTGTCTGTATGTAAAAACACAGTGGTGCAAGTACCAGGTTTTGGGAGAACAGGTAGCAGGTAGAAGTAGTTCTGGAAAGAGAAGAAACTGTGGAGGACATAGCCCAAGTGAAGAGACTTTCCCTCAGATCCCTGAGGAAAGAGGCTTGCATGGGGAAACAAAACTCTTGAAAGTGCAATGTTATATTTCTAGGTCTTTAAATCCAGCCATATACTAAATGTTTGGGCTTTGTGGGTGGATCGTGTCAAGAAGAAAGAAGTGGTCTCCAGGGCTCTTGAAAAGACCATCAGCTTGCAGGTTTTTCTCAGCTCCCAGCATAACAGTATAAATATACAGAAGATTCTGACATTTTCATTAATTTAAAAAAAAATTTAAAAAGGGGAGGTCAGAACAAATGGCCTTGGACATATCTCAAATGACAATTACATATTATTTTCAGGATTTTAAAGCAGGACATCATTATCTGTGCTGCTGTGGAGATGCTGGGAACAGCACGAGTGAGGTTCTGATGTCCATGCAGCCATAGCTGATTCTGCGGACTAATAGAGAATTTGTTTTTCTCTTCCTATCCAGATTCTCTTGTGATTTACACAAATGTGCTAGTATTAATAAATTCCAAAGAGAAATATTCCCCCTTCTTTATGTCTATTTCAGATCATATTGGAAAAATAAGTGTAGATCCTGTCTCCATGTTTCACAAGACCACAAATTCACTAAATTTAAGTGTCTGGAAATTTTACTAAATGCTTTAGGGACTCCATCTATACTTAATACATTCAGGAAAGCTGATAATTCCTTACATTAATATGAAGACTTAGTTGCTTAATTCCAGGCTTCCAGGGGTATTGAATATGACAGTCTGAATATGTTTTCTGTAGGTGTGATGGACTTGGTTATTATTAACTGATCTAATTCATGCCAAAGCACTATCAATACCTTCATATCCCACAGTGGAGGATGGCAGTGGTAGCTAGATATGTGTTGCCTTCTAAAAATTAAATATTTGCATATGTATTTGAGTGTAAAAATATAATCTTTTCACTACATTTTTATGGTGAGGTGATGTCTAATTGCAACTAGGACAGCATCAACACTGAAAATATTTCCCTGATAATTCCATTAACATTTCTCTGGGGCGGGTGGTAGTAGCTTGTGTCACCATACACAGGCACAGTCTTAGAAATAATATTTTCAAAAGGGGTCAAAATGGTCAAATATTATAGTTAAATGAGGCATAAAGGCAGTTGTAGTATTTTCCTTATGAAATGACAGTCATATGCAGGACAGAAGGGGTCAGGATGTGGTTATTGCCTTCCCCAATGATGGAAGAATCATTTTTGATGAACTAAAATGTTTTTCAATTTTTATCAGCAGCATACTGTGAATGAAAGAAAAGAAAAACTTCTGCTCAAACCTATTTTTGTGTGATTTAAAAAAAAAATTATTCCTTATTTTTAAGTACAGGCAAATTAGGAAAAAAAAATATTCAAAACGAAAATCCAAATGAGACCAGTGATTGGAAAGTGTTTTGTGTGTATTGTATTAATTTAATTAGACATAAATCTGTAAATGACTGCTATCAGCCCAATGTTTTCAGTCAACTGTTTGAAAAGCTCTGCAAATCTGTTGAGAAAGTGCCTCCTCTGCAATCTTAACTGACTTCAGTATTGCAAACTTTTGCAATAGCTTTTGTAGTGCTGAGTCCACACAGAATTAGAGAACATTATCTGTGTTTTTACTGTTATACAGGTAAGCCTCTAAAGAAAATCCTACAATTAATTTAATCCTACACATAACATCTTTGTATAATAAATATCTTTATGTATCAATAATAGCTATCAGCTTGCTTAGTGTGTGAATAGAATGAAGTGCTTTTTTTTTCCATAAGAGGGAGGTAACAGATGTCTGACATGATAATTCCACCATATGGCAATTCCATCTTCTTTCTAGTGCAGTATTAAAATAATAATGATGAACACTGAGCATCATTGTTAATGTAGGTGGAAGTTTCAGCATTGTTGAAGAAACGAGGTTTGATTTTAGCTTAGTGTTGAACATCAGACAAGGTGTATTGTTGTTTTCCCTCTATAGTCCTGGATTGGTGGTAAAATGAGCTGGATAACTCAACAATAATGGTTTTGTATCACAGTGTGCCTCCTTTCTATTTTTTTTCCTTCTGTTCTGAATATATAGCTGTTCATATTTCAGCTCATACTTGGGATTTAAGCACACATTTTCCACAGAATTACTTGCAAATTTTGCTCATGCTGTTCAGGTGACTAGCAAACCAAACAAATGGCAAATTTTCTTTTTGGCAAGGCAAGGTCATGAGTAAAACACTGTACTCACATGACCTAGGTAGATGGAGACAAAGGGAATAAAAAAAGAAAGAAAAATAGATAAATATTAAAGGAAGCATATTGAAGTGTTTCAGTCAGGTAACAAGGAGAGTCCATATGCCCATGGGAGAAAATAGGAATTTAGAGTAAAACCCCTCACTGGCAATCCTAGGTCAAAGAAGAGAAAAATGAAGTGGCAGGGGTGAAAGTCACAGTGTGATAAGAGTTTTATTTAGAAATACTAACAGTAAGACAGCACTGTAATGATGCATTTCCTGAGTATTGGCTGTAATCATTGAAATTGCTTTATTTTTTTCAGTAGTGTAAACGGAAATTTTATAAAATCTATTGCTGATGAATAAGGCACATGAGATTTTTCAGATTATGCATGTGGGGCCTCAGTATGCAGAGGAATTCCAGTTCAGAATAGTATTTGAATATATGCTTTTTCTTTAAACATGTTCTTCTTAAGTAAATACTGCAATCGGAAGGGATTTAAACATGTGCTTTTCAAGTCTTTTCTTGAATCAAGTAGTTTCTTGAAATTAGAAATAATAATGTCAGTTCTGGTGCCATCATAACCTAGATTTAAGCTAAAGGTAAAATCTCAATCAGTTCCCATTTATTCCCTACAGAAGAAGGAGTTCTGTTTTATTTCATCTCTCTAATTAAGATGTGCCATGAGGTGTGGTTCTGATATCTGAGCCACTGTTCTGTAACAGTGAAAATTTGAAATGAATGAAATGTTTTATTTCTGTCCAAGTAGACCATCTGTGAATTATATTCTACAAAATCTCACCCACAAGTGATAGGGCATATAAAGTGTACTTTGATTTGCTCATTTTAAATAGTTCATTAATTATAAATGTCAGCATTTGCTTAATTGTGGTTCTTTTCAGTATCACCAGCAGAGCATTTACTGGTGATCTTTAGGGAAGATAGCTCATTACTCTGTAGCTCTCCTTTTTTTTTTTTCCACTTGCTTTACCACACCACTGACAGTTAAAAATACATGAATAATTGACAGACTGTTTTCGTACATACTCTGCTGTCATATTTGCCTCAAGAGCCTGTATTTAACTTCCTGTGGGAGAGAAGCGATCTGTGGAATCTTGAATAGAAGGTATTTAAGGGCTCTGAGACCTTTTATTGTAAAGATGAAGTTTGGACAATGAAGAAACTGAAAAGTTAGAGGAGTAATTAGTCTTCTTAGAATATGCCATAGTTGTAACAGTTTTGGTGAAACTTAAGAAGATACAGGGTGCTAGCGAATAAAATATGAATACACATAACCACAAACAAAAGCAGACCTCAGATATGTCAATATTATGGCATAATATAAATTTTACTATAATTTTCTCCAGTACAAACTTTGATGTCTCTCTCCAAGTTTCCATCCCTGACTTTGACAAAGAGGAGCTGGGATAAATATGGATGATGCTACTAATGATGTCAGTCCTTTTCTGTCCAGGCTGGCAGCAAAGCTCTTATTTAATACTGATTTTCACTTGTGCTCTGGCAACTGGAGTGCAAACCTCCACTGAAAGCACAGAGAGTTGCAGTAGATGTTGCATGACATAACCTGCAGCCACTCTTGACCAAAACTACAAACAGTGGAGTATAGAGAAAACTCCCTGGGCTGTGCTGACAAGTTTGTTAGCATTGTCAAAGCACCTACATTTTTGTTTCTCTGAGATGTTTTGTTTCTCAAAGGACAAAAAGCTATTAGCACAGCTATTAGCACCACTGAAAGCAGTCAAATAGCTAATTCTTAATTTTCTGGGTTCTTTTATTTTCTTTTTTTAATTTACAAATGAATATGCTCTGAGAGTTGGATCAGGAATGTGTATTATCCTGGCACCAGACACAGACAGAAAGTAAATGGTAACAGATCCTTGACTTTGGCAAATAAACAAAGTTGTTTGATAAGTGTTTCATATACCAAGCCAAATTCTCAGTCACTCTGGTACAACTCTATTGATTTCAGTTATGGGCATCAGTGTAACTGAGAGGAGAATGTGAATTACAAATTTCTAATTTTCATGTTATGCACAAAAAAAAAAAAGAATGCAAGAGCTCTTGGGATGAGAATTTCAAATGAAAAATAGGCAAAGAGACAGTGAACCACCTCAGTATGCAGTCCATCCTTAATCACCAGCTACTCAGGTAGACCCCAATATTGTGTGTTATGGCATCTGCAAATGATTTAGGCCCAAAGTCAGTGTTCATTTACACAGGACAAATTAAGAGCAGTAGTTCTGTGCTAGGATAAGACTCTCTTTTCCTGAATACTATTCTACCATCTCAGGCATTGCATTTAATTTGCATTTAATTTGCTGAACAAATTTTCTGACTCAGATTTTGTCGGTACTTGAACATTGCTTGTCATGAAGTCATGCAGGACTCGACACAGTTTCCTACACAGAGGCATCTAATGCCAATTTACCTGCTTTTGTGGCAACTAGAGAACCCTCCCTCCAAACTTTCTGGGTTTTTTGCTCAAAAGAGGATCATACTTCTAACAACATAATGGCAATTACATTAATATTTAACTTCTAGCACCTCCTTCACAATCAGTGTGTCTCTTTGGCTTTTGCTAGGGAAAGGGAGTGCTCCGCTCATTCTGCCAAAGTGCCCAAATTCAGCAATCAGCAAACACAGGGCAGGGGAGAGCTTAGGTCCCAGTGAGTTTTACCATATATAACAAGTCAGAAAATGGTTATGGATTTACAACATACACAGCCCTGAACTACATTAATCAGGCTTTTCATATTTATTTATTTTTTTAAATCATGTAGCTGAACAGAAGAAAGTATTTCAGGTTAAGCTGCACTCCTAGTTTTTCAAACAAACAAGTTTTTTTCTTCCCTCATATGAGGAGGGTAAAAAAGGTAATTGTATTTTGTATGGTGATAGAGAATTTGTGCTGGTTTCAACCAGCTGCTGAAATCAGTGATAAGAGGCACTGGCCTCCCCCACTACTGCTGGATAAAGAGCTGCTGCTGAGTCTATTTCTCAAGCTTAAGCCAAATTGCTTTGAAAGCTTGTGAAATTCAATTTGCAAGAGAATGGAGGATCCTCTCCATGTAATTTCAAAATGTGAAAAATAGTAATTGCTTTTACTTCATTCAGACTATCCGTGTACATAAAATGGCCGCAACCCTTTGGGTCCCAGCCTCCTCTGCCACTGGAGTCAGAAAGAGATTGAACCCATACCAAAGTGTGGGAGATGCTGGACCCCACATCTTTGTCATGTCCTTTCCCTTCAGCTGGCAGGCACATCTCCTGAATGGCTGTGCCTTTCTGCCTGTTCAAGGCACTGCTTTGTATCTGGACAAATTACAGGAAAAAGAGTTTGGTCTGGTAACTCTCTCTTTAATTGAGCATGCTTGTGTTTGTTTCTTCAACGTGGAAGATAATCCTGTATATGAATAGTCTGGCTTGATCTCAGATTTGTAAGGTGTTTAGATTTCTTCCGTTCAGTAGAGAGAGAACATAAGTATTAGCGGATTTTTTACAAGCCTCCTGTTAGGAGCCATCCTTGATCCTATGGCTGGCTTGCCTGCTGGTAATCTTTCTCCGTGCTTGAAGAGCTGACAAAAGCATCTGTGTCTCCCTGGCAGTAATTAGGGCAAGCTAACTGCCAGCTGCGCTGGAAAGTAGCTCTGAGTTTTGATGGAATGCAAGTGCAAACTGCAAGCTGGCTGGTTACCCATGGATTGTTTCCTGTATGCAGGTCTGTGCCTTTACAGAGAGGAACTGCTGCAGTCGTTGTGTGTAACTGAGACTGTTATCTCATGGGATTTTTTTTTTAACTCAGGAATTCCACTGAACTCTGGTGTTGAGAATGCCAAGCTCAGAGTGAGGTGGTGTTTTTTTTCCTTTTCCTTGTCTTGCACAGTTGTAAATGTAGAATTGCCTTTACAAATTAATCAAAAGCTTCAGTTTTCAAACACTGAACTTCGAAAAGCTAATGGAGGAACCTTCCTCTACCCCAAAAAAGATGTAGAACAGCAGCTCTCTTGACGTCAAGTCTTTGGGTATTAAGTAGTGATGGAGTTTCCTCCAAAGTCAAACAAACATGCATAAGCCTGTAGGTGGAAAAAAGATACCCTCAGGTTGCAATCTAGTAATTTTGTGTCCAGTAATCCTACCTCGCCTAAAAGTCATTGAACAGGAACAGGAGAAGGGATGCTTAGGATATATTTTACTAACACTCACAGCATTTTGCATTTTGCTCACAGGGTTGGACAGCTCTGTTTGCCACAGAGATGATTTGTAAGCTAAGGGTGTAAGTGGTGTGCTGTGAATGATGACATGCCCAGCAAAAAGGTGTGGGGAGCAGCAGCTAGTTATGAAAATTTATCTGTTTGGATTTAGATTATTTTGTTTGTTGTGTGTTTGTTGTATTTTTTCTGTTTGGGTGCTGTTTTTTGGTTTGTTTTGGGGGGGTTGTTTTGTTTTGTTTTGTTTTGTTTTGTTTTGTTTTGTTTTGTTTTGTTTTGTTTGCTTGGGTTTTTTTTCGTTGAAGAGAGTAATGGTTTAATTTGAGAGCAAGATCCTGCCCAGCTCCTCTTAACTTAGGGCAAAGTAGTCCTAGGGTCTGAAGATGCCCCGAGATCCTGCTTTGTCTACAGTTCTGTCTCTGTGACAGATGTTTGATATTCAATACAGTGCCATTACAAGGGTTCTGTTCTTCTCATAAAAGCTAAAGCAGCATCTTCTGATTTAACAGATAAGAAATAGAAATCCAGCATTATAAAATAAGAGATTTTGTTTTCTGTAAATCACCTGAAGGCTTTTTCTTTTTCCTAAATCTTTGTCTTATTTTATGACTTAACGATTATCATATCAGCTTCTTGCATTTCTTCTCATGTTGTATCATCATCGTTTCCTTGATCTCAGCAGGAAGCAGAGCATCCCCTCCCTCATCATAAGTATTAGTGCTCCTCCATAGACTGACTGAGAAAGGTGCTATTAAGACCTGCAGTTATTTTTTCTTTTCTTTTCAGAGGTAATTATCAACAAATGCTGATTTATTTCTTTTTAAGATCATAAATGCATTTGCCATAGCACTGCACCTTTGGTGTCACTCATGCTCAGTTCCACCATGGTGTGCCCTGAATCTGTTTTGTGATACATGACACAATTATATCTCAGAGAGATTTACTCTTCCCTTCCCTATGTAGTATGATTAATTTGTATGCAGTCAATACATGCTTGGAATGAAAGAAATTTTTCATCTTTCTGCCTTTCTTCATGTTTTTGTGCTCAGTGGGGTTTTTTGTTTGTTTGTTTGTTTTCTGAGAGGAAGGTTTCCACAAAGCTGTTTTGGCATTTATTTTCACTGAGAAGCTTAGTTAAATAATTGAAACAGCCGAAAAATGGCTTAGAAAAGGGGCAAAATGTATTTTCTTGTTTTGCTTCATGAACAGCTGAGTTTGAATACCAATGCAGACACTAAAATAAATTAGATTATCTCAGTTCAGTATTCTGCACCACAGTTCCAATCCCCATCATTGTCCCAATCCCCATATCTATGAGATGGAAAGATTAAGTAATAATGAAGACATGTCACTGCACCTGCTTTCATAGTATCAGACTACACAGAGTAAATTCATCCATAGTTTTGTTTGTCCCCCTCTGGCGTTATCTCCCAGATGAGGGCTCGATCCAGATCCCCACAGACTCTAAAAACACATTTCTAATCATTGGCTGTTCACATTTGCCTACAGATTTTGAAAACAAGCTCCTTTTAAAGGTCTCTCTACATAAAGTAAACACTAAGCATCTGAGTTGATGTGTAGTTTCATTTGTTAGCACACCACTAAACTGCAACACTGGTTAAATGTTGAACATCTGGCACATAAGGCAGTTTAGTGGCTACGATGCTGTGGCTGGCATGGGTGTTTTTTCAAAGGGTGTTTTGGAAAGGGTAAGAGCTCACCATAACAAGGTTTTCAGCTGTGTGTGTAGCCTCTGAGTCCTCCAGAGCCACCCCACAACAGCTTGTGTCCTACACCATCCAGGTTGTTTTGCAGCTTCTGGGCTTGCCTGGGACATCCTTTACCCATCCAGCTCAGCACAGCCCTTATCTCTTAGTGGCACAGCTTTGACTTCCCTAACAACAGGATACATGAGACGAACATATGATGGGATATGTGGCAACAGAGGAAATAAACCCAGGAAAAGAATGTAAGCCCAGAAAAAAGGATCAGACTCTGATCCCTTACATTACTCTGCCCTCGGAATAAATTACAGCCATATCAAAGCTGTGTTGTGCTTTGGCACTGGCATGGCCTTTGGCTTTCAGTCTCTTTCTTTATTCCAGCTTATTTTTTTTACTCTTCTCTAAATTCTTCCTCCTTTATCAGTCCGCATTGCTGATGTAAGCATCATATTTTTTAATATGCTTTTTTCTGTTTCACTCTTAGGCACTGTGATGATACTCCCCTTTACTGTCCTCTGGCTGTTTTGATTTTGGCTGGTTTTGTTGTTTTGGATTTTTTTTATTTTTTAATATCAAATGGCTCCTTGTTGTTAAGGTCATGTGCCATCAACCTCACTGAGAGAGTCTGAGTACCGTGGCAGCCATGTAATTGACTGGATATCATTTCACTGAAAGGTCACAGTGTGCTTTTTTTAGAGGGTTTTTTTTCCCTTGTCATAGCAGCATTTTGGATAGGTTGTTTTGCTTCATGAAATTCCAGACTCTTGGTTTGAGCTTGCAGTTTTTCTTACTCTGTAAAGAAACTGTATTTCATATTAAGCATAATTTATTGTACTCAACAGCTGCTGTTATGATGCATCAGAAATGGCCTGTCATGATTGATATGTTTACAGTGAACCACAGCATCTGGAATGATTTCCCCACGTACTTCTGTCCTCATCTGCTCAGGCCTTAAGCTTTGGGAAACCCAGACACGTAAGATGAGGAGATAGGGAGTGGGAGGGAAGAATCCTACAGACCCTGTAGCCCTTCCTGACTCCTGCTGATGCTTTTACTGACACAAGGAAAGCTCTGCAGATGAAAAGCAGAGCAGGATGTGACTGGAGATTAAAATTCTGTTTGAGTGCTGAAAACAACTCATGTCCCCTGTTGTTCTGCAGTGGACTAGACACAAAGTTATCCTTCAGCTTGGTGCTGATTCCTGCAGTGGCAGCAGTGAGGATATTTCCTGCTGTTTCCAAAAAAAGGACCAAATATCAGCCTTTCTCTATATGACAGTAGTCCAGGTATTACATTTGTTACTGGTTCTTCTGCAGCAAGTCTGTGTTTCTTTAGGTGATGTAACAAAAATGTGAATAATACACTTACTTCGAGATAATTGCTATTAAAAACTAGGCACAACCCTTGTAGTGTTGCCATAACTATAACTTCCTCATTTTGCAACCCAGAGTTCATTCTCTCAGTTTCTACTCTGCAGACCAGAGAGATAGAAATTCATCTTTTTAAAACTTGAAGTGAAATTATGATAGATGCATTTGCAAAGTCTGGAGTGTAGAGACTGGTGACTGATACCATTAAGACCTGAAGGTCTTACAGTGAAAACTAGACACGTGTACACGTGCCAGAAAAGAATAAACCTAAGGTTTCATAGGAGTGTCACCTTAACCTTTTATTAATACACTAATTTATTAGCAATATACACTAGTGCATTAATAAACTTCAGAAATGACTGGTACTTTAATTTAGAATAGTTATTGTAATACAAGGCTTCCCAGGTAATTTTTATTGCTCTCCTGTGGGGCTGAAGGTGTTCTGGTACAACGGAGTTTGCATATTCAAGACAATTTAAGACCTATGAGAAGGTCATGTGTTAAAGACAAATGGTGAGTCTGAACAGCTCCGCTACCCTCTGTTTTATAGCTTGTCTTTGGACATAAATGGAAGCTTCAAAAGAATAATAATGCCCAAGCTGGTAAATAATATATGTCACCCTTGCTAATCTAGAAAAACAGTGCATGTCACTTCAGTCTGTAGATATTAACTCACTTCATTGTCTGAACAGAGACCTTTGTAAATCATTTGCCTCATTTAATAGATTATGAATCAATTGCTGTGAATTGGGGAGTTCTGTGACTTCTGTTTTATTGGATGTAATCTTTCTCTTGTCATGGGTGTTCCAGGGAATCAGGTTGTTATGACCCACTGTTGATGGCAGAGATGTTATTCCCTTGCAGGAAAACATCTCCTGCAGGCTGTAAATTGAAGTTGAGCACTAAATTTATTCTGCCTAATTCTTCACGCCGAATGGCTGAACTTTGAACTGGTCCCATAGCATCAACTTTGGTATAAATTTGACAACTATGCATTCCCAATATTTATCTGAGTTGTATAATTTGGTACAAAATATTGCAATAGTTTTTCTGCATATACTGTGCTTTAAATAGTTCAAGTATTTTATTAACTGTCAAGTAGTTTGTATTCCAATCGGTGTTCTGAGGTTTGCCCAAAATTGTTGTATTGTACTCAGTTTGAGTGTTTGTACATTGTTGATGTTCAAGCTTTTTCATAACATTCATGATGTTTGATATTATTTAATTTTTCTGGCCTATGGTTTTCAGACAACACCACGAGGTGCCTTGTTTTATCAAACAAGAGTGCATTTAAATAATAATCAGATTAAGAAAAGAGAAAAATCTGAATTTAGCAACCCCAGGCATTTGAATATCTTCACCTTTAAGTAATACCTTACAATTTTTGCAGATGGCAGAGAAGTCCAGTGAGTTTAAATATCAAGAAAACTGCAGTAATTTTTTTTTTTCCACAAATTTGGGGTTGGCATTTATTTTTTCCAGATGAGCAGATGCCTTTATATTTACAGCACAAAATGCAGATGGAAAATCAATATCTTTTTTTTAAATGTGACTAGCTCAGTTTGATTTATGTTAATGTATATTGATATTAATGGTTGTGGACACTGAAAGTGCTTTCATATGAGAAGTTGCAATGAGCCATTGTGACTCAAACCTGATTTCCAGTGCCTCCAATGCCTGTTTCCTGGAAAGCAGACAGTTAGGATCACGTGGGACCAGATTTTGACTCTATTGAATCACAGTGCTGTAAATTTGTGTAGCTGTGTGTGTAGGCATCCAGAATAAAACTGCACGGGAAAAATGCAAATAGAAACCTTGGTCAGTTCCCTTAGTTATGTGGAGAGATAAACCAGCCATTGAAAGTGCTTTTAGCCTCTTCACAAGATAGTTGTGAAGGCTTCTTTTTAAACTTCCCTTGTTTGACTTCTGCTATATATTTCCCCTTTCAGGATCAAGCATTTTTTCTGTCTCTGGCCTCTCTTTGATAAGTCTATTCTTCTAACCAGCTGTGTCAGGTTTCAGAGATGCTCTTAGAAACACCTGTCCTGTGGTATAGAAGCTTGACAGTCATTCAATTTATATCTTTTGCTAGTAATTCAGGAATTCAAGTGTAGGGTCAAATCCAATATGTTTCTTCACTTTTTTTCTAGTGTTGCTGCCAATCAATGTTAAAATATAAACATTCTTCAAGAGGATCAAAATTAGTGCCCAGAGAGGTGTGTTAATTGTGCAGAAAGTTGAAACATGAACCTTTCAACTTGTCTCGCCATCCTTCTCCTGTGTCTAGCTACTAAACCTTTCAATTTCTGGGCACATTTTGCTCTTCATGTTTTCTTCCCATTGGACTCATAATGGTGCAGTGTATTTCTCCTACCCCAAGGCATAAACCCAGCTAATGAATGATATTGTCTCTGTCCTTTGATCTATCTCTCAAATTGTCTCTTTTTATCCCACACGGATGAGAAGAGTTGCCCTCACACAAGACTTTTTATTTTTGTTGTTGGCTCACAATCAGTAATGAGATTTTGAGTTCTGGAGATAGTAAAGAGGTGGCCCTTGGGGCAAAGCCATCAATGTGCTGATGCCATGGCTGGGTCAGCAGGTGATCAGAGCTGCCCTGTAGTCCATCCACATGAACCACTAGCCACAAGATCTATAGTCCCTCAAGTGTGCAGGAGGGCAGAAGTTCTCCATCGCCAATTATCCACAAAGCATAGACCTCATTTTAGACTGCCCTGTCCCTCAGCTGCAAAATAGAGGTAATTTTTATGCCTCTGTGTCAGTGATGCTTAAAAGGTTTTGTGAACATGTAAAATAATTCCATTTGGGATTTTGAGGTCTGATTGGTTTTTTTTTTCTCTTCAAATATCCTGGGGCTACTATTCTCTTTGATGCCTTAAATTGTAACCAGTTCTAGCATCCACATGAAGCAAATAGGATAGAAGTAGGATTAGTTGAGCTGGAAGTCCTTTTAAGTAAGCTTAAAGAAAACACTGCTTCCCACTTTTTTTTCTGAGAAGAAAGGTTGGTAGAAGTTTTGGAAAATTGTCCTGAAATGCTTCACTCATTTTCTCTATCTGGATGAGAAGGAGCACTATATCACATATCATCAAGATGTCTTGTGATTGTCTTCCCATTATAAAATAATGCAATAAAATAACACTGAAAACGAAACAGAAAATGAAAAATTTGAGACTGTACAGGAAGAAGGGCTCTTAATGTTTAATAGCTACCACTAAAGACCCTAATTCAGGCTACCAGTTCTGATGCTTTTGTAAGTTACATGAAGAGGTGTAAAACATTGTTTAAAACATATGTGCTGTGAGGCTGGGCTGTCCTTTGTGTTTCATGACTGATAAGATGTTGTCCCTAAATAAATCCTGCAATTCTAGCTGCAGTGACACAAATAATAGAACATGAAGCTATGAAAGAAAATGGCCAATTTGAGTGATAGGAAAAGAAGCTATGCTTCATTTTGTCTTTGAAAATAAGGCACAGTGAAGATATTATTGCCTTTCTTGAAAGGTTGTATAGTATTTCTACCGTATAAACCTCTCCCTGCTTATTTTTTTTTGAATGACTCAATGATTTGTGCACACTGTGCAGTGCATTTTTCGTTTTTGAGAGGTATGTTAAGTAATGGTTCTGTAAAATTTTAAATGGTGTCATCAGATTCAGATTTGTTTTCAAATTATGTATTGATGTGCAAGGGAGGCAAAACCAGGCAGAACAATGATCCTGAGAAGGACAGCAGCTCACAGAAGTAGTTGTCTTTTTTTTTTTCTAATGATCCATTTTTAATAGGCAAGCATCCACCACCAGGCACTTAGAAGAAATTTATTCTTCTCTGTTTGAAAAATAATATGAGCCTAAGTTATACTTACTGGACCTCTCCTACCCTTTATCATACTTTAGCTGTCTGATGCTATTTATACTTCAAAATTATTTTCAACCTTTAGCCTAAAAAAAGAAAAATTATGCTTGTTTCTTTGTAGCACATATGTGAGTAGCAAACTGATTAAAAACATATTTACAGACAAAATGTATCTTGACTACACAAGAAAGTCCAATTGACAAATGCCATTGGCTTCTTGTGTTCATTTCAAGTGGGGTTTAGCTAATGCCTGTGTGGTTGTAATCTCTGTGAGGTTACTTTATTAATCAGAGCACATGTTTTGAAGAGGCAGTCAAAAAGATGAGGGCTTGGGGTTAAAAGACTTTGAGGCATAATAATTCTTAATCAAAATCTCATTTGGAAAAAAATGGCACCTGGATTAAATGCAGCACCGTGAGTCTTCCAGGGAGTATACAGCAGCCTGTCTTGACAGTGATTTATGCTCTTTTCTGCCTGCCATGCCCAAGTATATTATCTAGGTTGACATGCATATGTACATATATCAAGCAAGGTCTCAGCACCTGCTACAATGCCCTCACTGGATTTATCCTTGTTGATACCTCAGAATATTGGTGGAGAACGAAGGACGCGGTCCCTTGACACATATCAGTGAGATGTGGCACGGCACGATTTCAGCACAAGCTGGGCATATATTTAGACTCAGCGGCAGAAGTAATTAAGAGTGGAGTTTGATTGTCATCTGGCCTTGCAGTTGTTCTTCTCATGTGAGTCTGGCAACCTGTAACCTCACAAGTCAACAAGAAACCACCCGGCTCCCTTATTCTTTGACATTGCAGGGACTATTTCTGTATAGCCATAAAACAAACACTCTGTGGGAAAAATGTTACAATAATAGATATGACTCCTGAAATCTTGACAAGTGCAGAATAATTTAGATTGCTCAGAAAATCTCGTGCATACATTTTCCTAAATTATAAGTGTGCTGCACTATTTGAAAAATACGCAGCCTTGGTATTGCTTCCTTAAGCACTATGAAAAGGTCACTATATAATTTACCTTAAAATTATAGCCTTCCAATAGGTTTTGAACCATCCTGTAAATTCAACTAGAAATACAGCATTCTGGCTTGGTGTTTTCTGAGGCACCACTGAAACAAAACAAAAAAATTTACAAATGAAATTGGATAGAATAATCTTTATATAATTGTAAAGTATTACTGCAACTATATGAGATGGGATTTAGTCATAGAAATTATTTATGCACTAGTTTGTCTTGTCTTGATCTCCTCTCTCCCATCTACTCTCAGTGCAGAGGCAATTTTTTTCCACCTTGTCCTTTCAATACGTGCCCTTGTAAAAAGTCCCTCTCCACCTTTCTTGTAGGCCCCATTTAGGTACTGAAAAGCCATGATAAGATGTCCCGGGAGCCTTTTCTTCCTCAAGCTGAACAACCCCAATTTTCTCTGCCTTTTCTCATAGGAGAGGTGCTCCAGCCCTCTGGTCATCTTTGGGGCCCTGCTCTGGATGTCCAACAGGTTGATGTTCTTTCAATGTTGCAAGCCCCAGTGCTGGACACAGGAGGGGTTTCACCAGGCACAATCACCAGCATAGCAGCAGAATTAACCTCCCTCACCCTGCTGGCCCTGCTGCTTTGGATTCAGTCCAGGATCTGGCTGGCTTTCTGGACTGCAAGTGCACTTTGCTGGGTCACACCAAGCTTCTCATCAACCAACATCCCAAGTTCTTCTCCTCAGGGCTGCTCTCAATCCATTCTCCACCCAGCCTGTGTTTCTGCTTAGGCTTGCCCTAACCCATGGGCAGGACCTTGCATTTGGCCTTGTTGAACTTCATGAGGTTTTCCTGGCCCCAACTTTCAAGTCTATCCAGGCCCCTCTGGATGGCATCCTTTCCCTTCAGTCTGTTGACCTTACCACACAGCTTGGTGTCATCAGCAAATTTGCTGAGGGTGTGCTCAATCCCACTGTCCATGTCACTGACAAAGATGATAAACAAACTGTGGGCAATAATTTTATCTTTTAAAAAAAAGTAACCCAAAGCTCCTCTACTTGACAAAAGCTTTTGTGCCCCTAAATTAATTTTTCTTTGACATCTCGGTGGCAGAGTTCTCGAGCTTGCAGTTTTCCCTGTCAAACCAGACACAAAGTTAAGCTGCGTCTGAGTAATTTCAACAATTCTCCACAAAGGAGGCTGTTTTTTCTGGATTGCATCTGAACCTCCTGTCACTGAAGAGTTTATTCAGAATTTCCTTCTGATGGTATAATGTAGCTTTGCAACTTTATTCAATTTTCTGAGTTTATATGTGAGTAGTCAGGTTCCAACCCTGCAATGGTGCACCAGAAAGAGGAGATTTTACACAGGTCCTATTCTGTGCCTTGTTCGGGGGAATCATCAAGTTATTCTCATCTAATTATTGCACGGAACATTTAATGGAATATGTGTTATAATTACGAATTTGACCAGGACACATTAAGGAAAAACCCTAGTATTTTATCAAGCGGGTGGATCATACTTCAGAAGACAAGTGAGGTTGTTTTCAGGAGAATTTGTAGAAGTGAAGAGTTCAGCATTGAATTATGAAATACACAAGAAGCATTACAAAGCAAATTTGAAGGGTGGTATCCTAAAGTGATGAGGACATCTGGGAGAGGTTCAGCAGTGAAAGAAACAGTGGCTAAAAATCACAAATGGGCTTATCTTTGGTTAAAGATGTGTATTAATAAGAAGGCTATGAAATTTGCATCTGATTCTGGTTCAGATTTAAGTATCTCTGTGGCAAACTGCCAAATCATAGGTGCACTTCTCTGGTCATTTTTTGCCCTATGCCACATAGTGAATACCCCCAAAATAGGTTTTTTGTTGGGAAAAAGCAGAGGTATGAATACATCTGTGCTTACAGTGTTCAATGTCCAGATTATTTTAACACAGTGAAGAGGCCTGACTCCATCAGAACATCCTTTGGACCTTAGAAAGAAGTAAACTACAACAGTTTATAAGCAAAATAGGGTTTTTATCACTATAACTGTATTATTTGGCAAAACATAGATTTTGTGAAAAATATCTGTAAGTAAATAAGCCAATTTATTCAGGATTTTAGTGAAACTTTTATGCCAAAACAATCTGAAGCTTCTCTTCTTTAAAAATAACTGTAGGTTAGGGGATACAGAGATGACAGAATACTTTCAGAGAAGACATTTGTATTTTTGCATTATCCACTGATTAAACAATATGAAATGTGTCCATTTTCCTCTGATTACTTAGAACCCCTTATAGGAACATGAAGTGTGTTTATCTGTGTGTATGTCTGGGTCTGATTGTGAAACAGACATTTTTCAATGTTTCATCTCCCTCACCTTCTGCTGTGAAGAGGTGGGTGAACAGGACACATTCAAAATGCATTTAGCAAATGTAAACAAATGCACTTGAAGACACAGTCAGCCGTGCATGACATTGTCTCTCTGATGGTGCTCTGGCTAAAGAAGAGGGTTGTTGTCTGCAGTGGAAAAGACAATGATGAGAAACGTGAGTTTGCACACTAGGGAAAAATGAAAACCCAAACCAAACAGATGAGGTAATGTTTTGCAAGAGTTTGAAAAGCAAAGGGAATTGAAAAAATAAAAACCTTTAGTAGCATAATATATCTGTTATATGTATATTTTGTCTTTCTCTGTGTTCACTCTCACCCACACAACAGACCATTTCTTAATTTTTCCATATGTGTTTCCTTTGTATTCTTCATTAATTGTCCTATTTTTAATTATCAGTTGGATGTTTCTGGATGTTTTCCTGTCCTGAAAAATTTTGCTTGATTACTGTCTGTATCCTTTCTCCCTTCTGCTTAGCTTATTTAATCATTACTATTTTTCCCCCTCCAAACCTATTACACTTTTCCTGAAACAACACATTTCTCAAGCTGCAATTTCTCCTTGAACTTTACCAGCATCCTTGCAACTGCTATATCCCCATGGGCCTGTTGTTCTCTTGCAGTAATAAAAGCCTTCTCCCCCCTGCCTCCCCTTCCTGGAAACACTGAGATGACTGATTTCAGCAGTGAAACATTTCAAAGCAAGTTTCTAAGTCAGCATATGTAGAAGTAGGATACTCCTGCCAATGCTACAAGTAACTGTCCTTTTGAATGGACTTTTTTTTTTGTATATGGTGCATGCAAGTGTGGGTGCAGGAGGAGGCTTTATTGCTCTGGGCAGATCATGTGTGTCATAAGCTAGTGCATACCAGCAACCTAACAGTGCCAGTGGAAGTCTCTGTTTACCTGGTGCTGAACCACTCACTCATCTAGGCCAAAAGTCCAGCCTCGTTGGGCTGTTGATTTGATCCTTCTGTGATTGCCAGGGAAAGGAAAGAAGGATCTCAGAGAGGTCTGTTGTGTGGTTTTCTGGTGAAAATAAATTCATATGGAACCTCTCTTAATTTGTATTTGTATATATTATCCATATATTTATGCTTTAAGAAGGTATTCAATCTGCAGTGCCATATTTTTACCAAAAACTGCATAATCTCCTTCTTTCCTTCTTTCGCTTTTATTTCTTTTACCCTGTTTAAAAAAAAAAATAGGAGGAAGGCAAGAAAGGGGTCGAGAACAGAGGAGTCTAAAAGCTTTTGTGTGAAGAAAAATATAAAATATTCACTTACTTAAAAGAATCACAAAGATCATCCTTTGTCTCACTGTCAAGTTAGGGCTTTATATGAGTTTTCTTGTGATTTAGTCACTTGTCATAGAGAAACCAGAAAAAAAAAAAAAAGAAAAAAAAGACAATCCTCAAAGCTTCTCATTATGACAAGAAGTAAAGGCATTGGGTACCATTTGTTGTTGATGTCACAGGTGGAATGACCTGAGATAGGACAGCTAATTTTAGACTATTGAGTCACCATTCAGTTGTTTGGTCACGGCGCTGGTCTACCCTGAAATAAAAACATGGTGTGGTCTTTGCAAAGCAAGATGTAGCAATCACCTCTGAGAAAGGTGCTTTCTTCTTTGTAGCAAAGAATGCGTTACACCTGTCAAATTTCAGCACAGGGACTCTAATTGGGTGAGGTATTTCTTGGATTTCAGCTGTGAAAAAGTTCATGAGAAGCCACTGCTGATAATAGGAAAAGATACATGAACATAACCCCATGTGCCACTATAAAATTACCATATTTTTGCTTCTTAGACTGAAATAAGCCTATTTTGTATGCTTTTGTGATAGGAATTTCTTTGGAGACCAGGAAGTTTAACCACACATACAATTACTAGATGCATACCTTTGCAAGTAGCTCACCTTATTCTTCAAGAGCTTACTGGTTTACAGTGCTTCTTATGCAACTCTCTTCTTATGGTCCAGCTATCAGGCAGTTTGGCTATTTCATTTGTAAAATGTTTCATTTCAGAATGTTGTATTCAGTGCTTCTAAAAGAACATTATTTTTGTCACAGAAGTTACAGGTTTTCATGTAATATACCAAAAATGACAGTACTGAGGATTTGTGTAGCCCTTTCCTAAAAGAAGGCTTCTGATGTCACAAAGGGCATGATCATTTTATCATATGCTGGGTTTTATCTTCATAGCCTGTCCTTGTCAGAGGATAAATGATCTTGAAATGATCATCTTGTGCTTGAAAGGTCACAACTCCCAGAAATTTATGAGGTCATGATCTTTAGTGTTGTCTCATTCATCAATCTCAATGAAATTATGGGAAGAAGTTTTCTGGCCAAAATGGGTTGCACCATTGCCTCATCTCACTGCATATCTTGACTAGAATCAAATTGCTGAATATCTCCAGAGCTTCTGGACCAAACTGCATGGTCCCTTTGGAACTCATGTTTCTAGGATCAGGGTGTTAATTGCTGGAATTAACTCTTCTAAAAGTACCTGGGCAGGGATGGTCTTTAATAAGCAGAAATTGTTACCCTGAAGGCAAGAGGAGAGAGGAAGTTTATCTGCCAATGCTTACACTTCCAAAAGCAAAAGCCCTTAGTCAGAAGTTGCTTTTTTGGCTCTTTCTGTGAGCACATGCTTAAGGCATCTGTGTGGAGTGGTTTGCCAGTAGGCTTTTAGCCACAGTACATTCTCTCAGGAAGGGCTCTGGGAGGTATAAAATTTTGGTATTTTCAAAACAATTAATCAGAATAGGAAGAGGCTTTTATTAGTTCTGTGATGCATTTTTTGGGATTGGAGAGCTGGCAAACACTAAGCAGACATCTCTAAGAAATGATAAAAAGTGTTTTTGCAATCAATACAAGATGTTTTAAAAATTTCATCCTTCAGTTCCCTCCTTGTTTCCAGCTACTAAATCCCATGAAAAAGACATATCTGCTCCACCAGTTCAGATGTTCAGAGCCCTTGACAAATTAACAGACTGGTTATTGAGAAAAATAAAATTACATTTCTGAATTGGATTTATGATTCTTATGCAAATATAACTGCCACATTCTGTGCAGAAAATACATTTACAAATTTAAAAGCCTGAAAATAGCAATAATCCTGTTCAGGAGCTACTTTCCTATATATATTTGAGTATTCATTAATGACTTCTGGATTGTTATTAGAATTGTTTTATTACAACATTTAATTTGCTTGAACTGACTACGTCTTTCTCAAAATGGTTTTAATTACAGAAATAAATGACAAAGCTTAGTGGAGATGCTTATATGACAGTGCAGTCATTTTCTGTGTGCCAACTGGAAACACATTTTTAACAGATGGAACTTACCAGTCTGCAAAGAAGGAACACAAGGCCTTAAAACTTTACTTTATTTGTCTGAAAATATATTAATATGGTATCATACATGCTATTTCTTCTTGGCTTGTGCACTATTAATCAATTATCTGTTACAGCTGCAGAAAAAAACCCAAAGAGTTGTTCATTTCACTGAGGATGCATTTTGATATTAGGATCAATTTTATATGTCAACAAGATATACCATTGTGGTTCAGAATAACAGCAGGACTCTAAATATTTCCTTTTATCTGTGGAGACTGAGACATTTATCATTCTTCCCTCTAGTGGTATGGACAGTGCTGTTGCAGATTATTTTGGCATCTTCTTCCTCTCTTTTTTTTTGCTAGCATTCTGCCTGACTGTTCTTGTAGCTCTTGTTATCTTTAAAAATCAGTAGGTATAACCCTCTCCCAGATTCTGATTTGGGATAAAGACTCTAGGAAGCTACAAGATGAAGCCAGGACTTTAGATGCAACCCACCAGGAATAGAAAACCAGCATTTTGCTTCGAGGTGATGAGCTGGTTGATTGCAGGTCTCGTCTCTTGTTTCAAGACTCACTAATGAACAGCAGTAAAAATGCAGCCCAGGAGTAGCACAGAAAGCCCTCATTAGGTATGACAGAAAGAAAGTAGACATCTCCAGTATAGAGCAAATGAGTGTGGAGCTGGATGACCCTGTGGGCTGGGGTAGGAGTAGAGAGACGAATTCATCAGGATCCCGTGCAAAATCACATCCTTCAGAATAACAAAGTATTGAGCAACAAGTTAATTGTTCATCAGTTAGAAATGAAAGAGGAACAAAAGCACGGGAGTTCTAAATAACAACAGGATGAGTAAGCTGTGGTGGTGTGGCCATGGAAAAGGCAATTGTACTGCTGGAGCCTTTCAAGGGAGTGAGAACTGCCAAAGATCCTGTCCTACAAGACTAAAAAAAGTCTATTTCTGCACCAGCCAGCCACCTCAGCTTTATGTGGCACTTGCAGGCACATCAGTACTCTGCATCCACTGGAAATGTGTCTCTTTATCCCATTGTATTTCAAAAACACACAATATTAAGGTAGTTACTGTAGAGTGTTAGAATTGCTGAGAGTTTACATCCTGCTTGTCTGATATGATTTTGTTCATATTTCCATCCTGTACAAGAACACAGCTTGTTTTATCACAGCAAAACCTGGAGTGCTGTGTCCACCTCTGGGGACCCCAGCACAGAAAAGCCATGGACCAGTTGGAGTGAGTCCAGAGGAGGGATACTAAACTGACTAGAGGGATGAAGCAACTCTCCTACAAGAAAAGGCTGAGAGAGCTGTGTTAGTTTGGCTTTCCAATTCCTGAAGAGAGACTACAAGAAAGATGACGAGGGCAATTCACAAGGGCATGTAGTGACAGAAAAAGAGAGGAGAACTTCAGATGAAAGAGGGTAGGTTTAGATTAGACATTAAGAACAAATTCTTTATTGTGAGAATGGTGAGGCACTGGCACAGGTTTCCCAGACAAGCTGTGGATGTTCCATTCCTGGAAGCGTTCAAGGTCAGGTTGGATGGGGCTCTGAGCAACCTGGTCTAGTGAAAGGTGTTCCTGCTCACAGCAGAGGGTTTGAACAAGATGATCTTTAAGGTCCCTTCCAACCCAAACATTCTATGATTCTATTAAAACAATGACTAGAAATAAAAATAAATTAACAAGTGAGGAGAGAGGACTATTTATCCCAAAGTATTGAAGTGCCCTGAGAGGAAACAGGCCCACAGACAAAATTAGGTTGGGATTAATAAGGGGTACTGAGAGAGTTGTGTTGCAGTAGGAACAGCACAAAGCTTGGTGTCAAACAGTGAAAAGTGAACTGGTGTGGTCAGTTTACCACAGGTCCTGTGCTGGTTGAGCTAAGGATGTCATTGAGCCAAGAGGACTTCTCCAGCTCTGCCTTCCTAGGAAGAAGAGGCTAGGGCAGGGATCTCTTCCAACTGCTCGTGCTCAGAGAAAATGATCCTACTGAGAGGCAGACCCAAACAAGAATGACCTGACATGGCATATGGCACAAATATCTGAAGAAGATTTTACAAATAAATAAATAAATGTCAGGCCAGTAACCTGTACTCAGAGACATTTTTCCTAGTGGAATTTTGACTTTGAAGGGCTGTTAAGCCTTTTCTTTGGACCTGCTAGATCCCAGGCTCCTCAGAGCTGACATTGTGCTTATACTTTGCACTAATAAAACATTTAGAAATAACTTCATAAATTAAATTAATTGGATCATTAGTCATGGACTCCACAGTAAAATAAGTTGAACGTGAAAATTTTATCAATTAGAAATGTACTGACTTTTAATTTTTATTATATTTACATAAGCATTTGCATCTGTATCCTGTTTTAGGGTTTTTTTGCTAAGCCTATTTCCATCCTTCCTTGTCTTATTTATTTGATGATTTATGCATTTGTTACAGAGATATTTATTAAATATTGAGAAGTTTCTGATTTAAACTTGACTGTGATTTGAGCTGTAAATATTTTTTATGGACCTAAAACCTTAAATTTAACATTAGGCTGATTTTATTTATCTTTATTGTTTTATTGTTATAGCAAGACCAAGCAAGGATAGACTTAGTTCATTAACAATGAATGAGGAAGTAGAACAGCTATGCTGTCAAGGAAATGAAAGTGCATATAAAATATGTTCAGTATTTAATTAAGAGTTTTACTCTGCATTGTCCTACTTTTTATTCTGTAGTCTTCTTTAAAGCACAGAAAACATTTTTGATCGACAAAGAATAATTATCCTTTGCTTTCAATTAAATAAGGATACACTTCAAAAATGCCAAATAAAATCCACTGATATTGTTTGGAAAAAAATACAGAGGGTTGTCTGAACAGATAACTCTCTGTTTCTGTACTTTGTGAATATATGACTATTGTGACAGGATGTTTCTGGTTCTTTTTTGTTAGAGTTGAGGTGATAAATCTACTTCTACAGTGGCATAAAAAAGGGCACTTTTACAGTAGCTGTGGAGCACCTAGCTTTGCTGCCCAAGGATCCTGCTGGTCCAGCAAAGCTGTGCTGGGACTTCTCCACAAAGCTTCCATGGAGAAAATTAAATCTGCTGGGGAGTCCTGAGGGAGGATAACACACTCCTTCCCTTCCCTTCTTTGAACAAAAAAAATCCCTTCCTGTGGCCATGGAGCTCTCCCTGGCTCAGGCAGAGGTGCCACCTCCATCAGCCAGAGCTGACTGACCTCCAGGGCTTAGCTGGGCAAAGCAGCTGTGAATTTGCATTACGCTTGTTTTGATTCCGCTACTTAAAACTAATCTCTGGTAGCTTTTCTATTTTCTTGAAAGCTGCTTTGTACTGAGTAGCTAGCCCTTGGTATTTGTTGGATTCTTTGTTTTCACTGCATATTCCCTGGTGGCCTGCTCAGAAGCTCGTTAAATTATGAGGATTATTCAGAGCTGAACTGGATAATAAAATGGTCTATTGATTAGTAGACTCCTAATTAGTTGTCTCTTAGCATGAAAGAGAAATAAGATTTGATAGTAAACAAAGCAGAAAACAAATAGGGTGTTTCCAACATGTAGGATGCACATGCTTGTGTGTGGCCTTGTACATGAGTATTGTAATTTCCAGTTTATCATCAGGAAGGACAAAAAATAAAACAGAATTTTTTTTCTTCTAGTATGTACTGGAAGAATGACATCATGATAAGCAATATGCTTTTGATTTTTTGTCCTTCCATAGTAAAATAAAAGTTATGGCTAATCTGTGTTTTAACTAGGTTTGTAGTGATAGAAATGAGTATCAATTGTGTATCCTAGCTGTAGCTTGAAGGGTGAACACCAGTTATATTAGAGTGAAAACTTTCTAATTGCATTGCATGCCTCCGTTCTGGTTCAACGTATAAAAATTACCTGTGGTGTTTTTTAAAAATTATGTGGATTGGTGTACTCCACCTTTAAAAGATTTTCTCTAACAGTGCATGTTTTTAAGGTGTGTGTGCAGATCTACAAGCCTTGTGTAGGAGTAGAGCAGTGCTGACATGCTCTGCCCCTTCCTTCAGTCACACTGACTGGCGAGATGAGCCTGACACTGCTTGCAAAAGGGCTTCTCACTGAGCTTCCCAAAGAGGCAGGAAAGCAGAGGACAGACCACAGGATGTTTTGAAAAATAAGGATTGCAATCCTGGCAAAATTGCAGTTAATTTCTGTAGGAACAGGGTTTTTCACTAGTCCTTTAACACCTTTTCCATGATCCACAAAACCCTTCTGAATTTCTATGGGCTCTGCATGCTTGCCTTGTTTGGGCAGGGGGTGGGAAGAGTTTGTATTTTTTTTTTCTAATCTCTTTCTTTAAGTGCAATTCACTTCAGACAAAAAACAACTAATTACCTACACCTCCCCCAACTCTGTGTAATTCTTGTCCATTACAAAATGGCTGAGCCAAAAGAGTAATTTATTAAAGTGTGAAAATCATTTAATTCTCATGAAGTGTTCAAATTCCAGTTTTGTTGAGGATAATTTTGTTTTGTTTTGTTAGACCTGTTCAGGTATCAAGGGCTCGGTTTCATGTTTTTATGCCCTTTTAGAGAACATGAGTTTCTCATTCAGAAATTAAGTAGTTCCCATTGTTTTTAGTTCTGTCTCTGGGTTGAGTTGACTGTGGTGTAGTTTGCACGGTTCTTCTAGTTTTCTTCCCTGGTAAAAACCCTTTCCTTTTACACCTGACTGCTGGGAGAGAGGCAGGTGAGCAGTCCTCTGCTCTTTAAAGGCAAGTACAGTAAATTCACGAATACAAGCCGCACGGAATATAAGCTGCACTGCTGGTGTGTTGGCAACATTGTTGCCTTTGTTAATAGATAAGCCGCACCCGGAATATTAGCCGCACTTTAGTTTGCAGCGAACTTTCACAAAGTCGTCATTTAGTAACACAATCGCGGGATCGCCGGGGCTTACTGGCTTACTGCCGACCTCAGAAACATTGTTTCCAAGTGAAAAAAGACACACCCTTTATTTACAAGCCGAAAAAGACAGGAACAATAGTGTGGTCATTTTGCGAGCATTCCCAATGGATCCGTGTTGCCTTTAAACAGCCACTTAGCCACGCAGGCAGGCAGCTGAGCTCCGAGCGGAGCCACATCTCCGTGCTGGCACAGGAGCGGCCGTTGTAGCCCTCGCAGCCGGGCGGGGGGAGTGGCCGTTGTAGCCCTCGCAGCCCGCGGGGGGAGGGGCCGTTGTAGCCCCGCAGCCGGGTGGGGGGAGCGGCCGTTGTAGCCCTCGCAGCCGGGCGGGGGGAGCGGCCGTTGTAGCCCTCGAGCCCGCGGGGGGAGCGGCTGTTGTAGCCCTCGCAGCCGGGCGGGGGGAAGCGGCTGTTGTAGCCCTCGCAGCTCACGGGGGAAGCGGCCGTTGTAGCCCTCGCAGCTCACGGGGGAAGCGGCCGTTGTAGCTCTCGCAGCCCGCGGGGGGAGGGGCCGTTGTAGCCCTCGCAGCCGGGCGGGGGGAGCGGCCGTTATAGCCCTCGCAGCCGGGCGGGGGGAGCGGCCGTTGTAGCCCTCGCAGCCCGCGGGGGGAGGGGCCGTTGTAGCCCCCGCAGCCGGGCGGGGGGAGCGGCTGTTGTAGCCCTCGCAGCCCACGGGGGAAGCGGCCGTTGTAGCCCTCGCAGCCGGGCGGGGGGAGCGGCCGTTGTAGCCCTCTCCCTGCGAGCCGAGTGGCCGTTCTACCCCTCTCCCTGAGGGGAGAGAGGCTCCCCCAGCCCTCTCCCTGCGAGCCCAGCCAGCCTCGTAGCCGCACAAGACTGAAAACACTTTAAAAAGTACAGAGAAATATCACACACTTTTATCGAACTGCCGAGGTAACTCACCCCGATAACAACCCCCGCCCCTCAGTAATGCCGCCATCCACAGGCAGACAATAAGCTGTTCTCTGATTGGTTCATCGTCGGAACAACGGGAAACCATGGATTTCAGACTGTTTTGGCTCGGGACTGGACCAGCATGGTACTAGGTAAGGGCAGATATCACATTTTTGTCCATAGATTAGCCGCACCGGAATATTGGCCGCATTTCCGGGTTTCCACCAAAATTTTAGTCTTCTTGCTGCGGCTTGTATTCGTGAAATTACTGTAGTCTTGTCAGCCCATCAGTCCCCTCATTTCCCATTACCTGGAGGTTGATGTCATAGCAAGATACTCTCTCCAAAATGTGAATTTCTTCATTAGTTTCACAGTCTTCCTCTAGGCCTGTAATTAGAGCCCTCCTGATACCCAGCACAAAACTGCACCCATTAATTAGGTCTTCATTTGAAGATTTCTCTCTTGGTGTGCCCATCCTTGTCAACTTACAGCAGGTTCAGCTGCCTCCAAGTGTTCTTTGAATCTGTCATCCCGTCAGGCATCCTTCCCAAAAAAACCCCAGCACCAGGATCAAGGAAGCCCTGAGCACGACTGCCACCGGGGAGAGCCACCCTCCTTTCACACAAGAAGGAACAGCCAACATCACAACGTGTGTGCTTTTGGGAGTGTCTGCACAGTTATTCCACAGCTGCTTTAGTTTTCTGTGAAGCACTCAAAAGAGACACGGCCCAGGGTCTGCTGTTTACCTGATGGAACAGTCAAAACATCTTAAGAATAAAGCAGACACTCAGGCTCTGCAGGCTTCTCCACGTTAGGGGATAATGGAAGCATTTACTAACAGCCAAAGAAATTGTTTATTAGGATATGAAACCTCTAATTTAGAAGGAAGGCTTCACGTTCCCTTTTTTTTTTCCCCTTACACTCCCACTCTGCAAAATGTAGCAAGGCCAAAATTTAATACATTCTCACATCTATTTCTGAGCTATGTGGGTGTCTCTCAAAAGGTATTATTTTGAAGTAGAACAAACAATATATTTGTAGCAATCTTCTTTGAACCAACGAGGTTTTAGAAACCCAAAGATCCAGATCAATCAAACCGAGTATATTACATTCTCCACTCTGTTGGGTTTAGATTTAAACTCTTTTATAGAGGTTGAAATTGCAAGAAGGATTCCCCAGCTGCTAAAAATGGCTCTGATGGAGCAGGACAAAATTACACCTGGAGAAAATACACTGGAAAATGAGAGTTCATCTTTCTTTCTGCTCCCTTAACTACAAGTACAACAAGTTAGTCTTGTAGTATGGATTTCATTATCCTATATACATTTTGGTGTAGGGAGGTGCCCCTCTTATGCGTTCAGGAGGCTGACACAAGAGGATAAAAACTTTCCTGACCCTGCCAAAGGTGACGAGAGAATCTAAAAATTTGTGAAATACACAATCATATTGAAACATCAAACGTTGACGGAAGTATGAAATGGCATAAATAGCTTTCTTGTTTATAGCATATTCTCGACTGCAGTTGCTCCCAGTTTATTTATTTGTGCACACAGAGATGTGCTTTATGTACCCAGGAGGAAAGAACACAAAGACTTCATTTTTAATTCTTTTCCTTGCTCTTATCTGGGAGAACAAAATGTGATCTCTGACATGCTCTCTCACAACAAAGAGCAAAAGGCAGATGTGGGCCTCTCTCTTCAGATAGCACTCCCTCCCCAGCTTCTGTTTTCACTTTTACAACTTCATGTGCTTCTCCTGCAAAGCACACACTGTTGGTGTGCTGCTGCAGGTACTGGAGTTCATTCTCCTCTCTTCTTTGAATCCTGTTGCTGTTTGCAGGAGAAAAACCTTTAGGCAATTTTAAAGTTTTCTCTTAGCCATGCCAAGCTTGACCCTGTCCCTCATCTGAATGCTGGGGTCTCACTGACACTGCTGAGCCTCTGGAGATATTTCAGGTTCCCTAATAAACCTCTGTGCCTGAACTGATACTCACTGAAATAACACCTGTAATATCACTAAAATAACAAATCAAATAGATTTGTTGACAAAGAGATTGTCAATAATCCATTGTTGCTTTATGTTTCCTTTGCCCCCCTACAAAAAAGAAGTGGGGGTATCCCATGTGAATCACCTGTGGTGATTTAGGGTTAGTTTATTTAGGGCTGTGCAGAGGGCACTTGCTGCAGAAATCAAGGCAGATGATGTATTTGCAAGTCTTTTAGGCAGGGGACATTTATGTGTAAATTAAGGCTGCCTCAATACTTCCTAGACTGAAACAGAGGGGTAAAACCCCTTTTCCCAGCCAGCATAGCAAGGGTGAATACATTCTGCACGTGACACCTGGCATCCTTTGTGTAGCTACAGGGGGAAAATGGAAACTTGTGAATAATTAGACATTGTAATTCCGGATTATTTCTAATTAGAAAATCATGGGCAACATAACTGAAAGTTTCAGAGTGCTACTTGTCTTATCTGTGATTATTTTTTTCTCACAGAAGGGTATCATGCATTTTTTTCTTTGTGTCTGCTTTTGTGGCGTCTAGGAGAAAAAATTCTTCCTCTTTGCTCTGCAGGCATTCAGCTATAAACATGCTTTGACAAATGTTTAATTTTGCCATTTCAAGAATAGAGGTTTCCAGTTGTTCACTCTTAATCATTCTTGGAAAAGATTTTGATACAAAGAGATTACTTCTTTCCCTTTCCTATATCTGTATCTGTGTATCTTCCCATGCAATTTGCCCCCTCTATCCTAGAAAAGGCAATGAGTACTTATGACTAAACCAGATAGGGATGAGCAATCAAGTAGTGCTAATATTTGCATGGTAAGAAACATAATTTATGAAGACAATTGAGACAAAATAAAGGTGCTCTATATAATTAGGATAATAGCTGCATGTCATCATTTTCCCTGTGTATTATTATGACACAGTTGATTCACCAGGTGAAGAAGGATTTGGAAAGGCCAGAAAAAAATGTTAGGGAAGCACAGTAGGAGATAAGAGGAAGCAGAGAATGAAAATATATGTGTGTCCAGAAAAAAAAAGAGTAAATTTAATCTGTTTCTTGACAATATAGAATTGGGGACTAAAGTCTGATGGCAGCTGTTAGTTCCTAACAGGTAAGATTGATCTAAATTATGATTTCTTGAGAGAGTAATTTTTTTTTCCAGTGACAGTTTTTCTGCTTCCATTTGCTTAAAAAAGGAGGAGGATCCTGACCTTTTAAGCAGTAGAGGGCAGTTCTCTTGAGGATTTTCATCACTCTTGAGCTTGTTTTCCTGAGATCCATGGGAATGGAGGCATTTGCAACTGGCCTGATGGGTGCAGCCTGGCTGACAGCATGATGGGAGAGTTCAGAGCTCTGGGAAGGAGATTACAGACTTCCTGCCAGAAGGGGGTAATTTTGTATTGGGGCTTAGGCTTCTTTTCGTTTGTTCCTTCTTACCCATAGAATTTTTTCCCATGAGTTGCAGGGAAACACTAACTGCTGGTACTTACAGATAGGTACTTGGGAGAACATAGGGTTAGCTGGGCCCAGGTAAAAGGAGAGCAGAGGGCAATTGCTGGGTCCCTCGCTCTGCAGTGTTCGGGGGACACGCTCACTTGGAAGCTGCTGTTGCTTGGATTAAGGAATACCCCATAACCCTGCTGCTTCTTCTTCTGTGGGGCGAGCCTCTGCTTGTGAGAGCAGCCACTGACCCAGGACCTTATTAACATCTACCTCACTAAAAGAGGACCCTATCACCATGTGCTGGTGTTCCCAGGAATCCTGAGCCTGCCTCTCCCTGTCCTGCTCAGAGTCAGGCTGGGCTGCCCCAGCCCTGCCGCTCCTTCGACATCACTCTTGGTTTCTCTGCACTGTAGCCCCACATCCCCTGCCCTGCCAGGACATCCAGCAGTTGCAACTACTGCCGCAAAGTTTCTGATACATCTCGTCCACCAGCCCAGGATCTTTTGTTCATTCCTGCTGTTCCAGCTCAGTACTCTTCAAAGTCCTGCGGGGGCACTGGGATCCTTCCCATCTCAGCCAAGAAGGCTGTTAAAGCCGCCAGGGTTTAATCACAGAAGCACGAACAGGGCGCGACTGCTGTGGAACGCGTCTCGAGCTGCTTCATTATGTTTTTCCTCCCAAGCATCATTACGCGGTTGGACAGTGGGAAGATGCCAGCAGCTCACGTCCTCGGCAGCAGCACTTTGAAAGTTCTTTGACCAATCATAAAAAGCAAAAGCATATAGACAGTAGTTCTATCCAACCACTACAGGTACACATACTTTTGGTTAAAACAATGCTTGCTTATTTAAAATACAATACCTACTTGTAAGCCTTAAAATACAAGGCACAGAGCTCCATTATTAAGCTTACAATTTCCTAATACCTTGCCAGATATACTTTACTGCAACTTAGGGAGTTACTCTAGCCAAGTGTTAATACACAGACCATTGTTCTATTTGTCCTTGTTTTCTACATCTCATATAACTTTTCTGCTGACATGCCTTATGCCTTCTGCTTAGCTCTAATTGCAGTTCTGCTGTCTCTGAGGCCTGCTTTTTACAGCTTTCCCAAAACCCTCTGATTTTGAGGATTCCCACAGGCTGTCACGGGGTCCCTGGTTCTGTTTGTTATTAATTCCATAGTTGCTGTTGTTTTGTTTGCCTTGTTATACATACTAGTAAAGAACTGTTATTCCTATCTTCATATCTTTGTCTGAGAGCCCCTTAAATTCAAAATTGTAATAATTTGGAGGGAGAGTGTTTACATTCTAAACTAAGTGTTACAGAGATGGCGCAGAGCGTTGGCACTGACACTCATTTGAGTTTGATAGTTTAGCAGAGTGGAGTATTGCAGGAGTCTCCAGGGGCAAAGTGAAGATGCCACATTGATGAAATCCCAAATACTGTCCCAGTTCTCCCATGAAAACAGTTAAGGCATCCTCCTCAATACAAGCTCTCTCTGGACAGGAATGACTTTGTGCACAGGTAATTACAAAATTAAAACTCACTGTGACAGCAAACCGACATACACCTCAAAGTTGTTGAATATGTTTCCCAAGGACAATATTGAGGGATTTGCAGGTGACAGGGCATCAGTGAAAGCTGACCTTGGCCATAAGAGCGATGTGATGAGATCTCAAGTTGAAGTGACAATTTAATCCCTACAGGCACACAGACATTTATATTTAAAACTCACATAACTTTCACATTCATTAAGCACGTTTGAAGTGGTGGATAGTATATAAAATATCTCATTCTCATCTCAAGCAGCTTAATTTGTGCTTGCCCTTAGGCTGAAGTGTAGGAACTGACGGCTTCCACCTGTGCCTGAATTGCAGCTGCAATTTTTTTGATAAAATGGTATCTAAAAAAGACAATATAAAATAATTGTGGACTTTTTTGCTCTTGAGTAGATCTTTTTCCTAGACAAATTACAATCATTTTATAAAACTGCCTGTTCAGTGCACTAGCAAGGATTTTAATGATGATATGTCTGTGCAGTTCCTGTCTAGTTAATGAAATATGTAGCATATTTAGATCTGAATCAAATCACAAGTTTGGCTTCTCCTGTTCTCAGTTTTGTATGGTGGGTTTAACATAATTTTTTTGTCTATGTTTTTCAACCATAATGCCGTTTCTGCATTTTAGTAACTATAGAGATTTGTCTTTGTGATATTTACTGCAGTGTCCCTTGATGTGAAATATATGCTATCCAACTCATTTCCTATCCTTCACTGCATTGACAAGCAAGTTTAGAAGTGATATTTTATATATGTTTGGCAAAATACATACATTCAGCAAAACTCTTATGTATAGCTTGAGAGTGTGTAGTCAAGCAAATTCAGGTTCATTGCTCTTTTTGCATTTCATTTTATTTTTTGTATATTTGGACTTGATTCAACAAAGCACTCAGGAGTTTACTTAAATGCAAAGTTGCAAGCACTTAAGTGTAAAGTCAAATCATTTCTAACTGCTTTACCACACTAAGCCCATAAGTGCCTTCACATCCTTTGGGTAAAATTTATCCTAGCCAAGCTGTCTATTGTATTTCCACATCACACCATAGCCCATTACACACAATACACAGACAGCTGCATCTCCGTGACAGGCAAAAAAATCCCTGAACTTGGTTAGATGGAGGGTTGCTCTCCAACAGAAGGAATTCTCTTGCAAGCTGGTTTTTGCTGGACAGCCAGAATCTGTAGGATATGGCTTTCTGACCTAGCACAGCTCAGGCAAGCTGTGCTCTGCAGCATTTTCCCCGGCACTTCAAGGCAAGGCTTCTCAAACAGCATTTCATCCTCACAGACATCTGCTCAGCATTTGAGAGGAGTTGGGATCTGTCATCCATCTTTATACCATTCCTTTTATTGCTGTGTGAGTTAGTCCCCTGAATAACAGCATGCAGGACATATGACAGTCCATTACTGTTAATGGTGTTGTTGTAGAATTACACTTTGGAAAAATACCGTCTCAGGCACAATATTATAGATAATTTACTACTGTCTTTCAGGAAGGCACATGCTGGGGGTTAATGAAAGTTTGACTGAGTGAATGTGAAAGGACCACATTGTTTGATCTGTCTGAAACGGTATTTATTATTCTCATTTAGATAATTTTCTTAATTAAAATGTGAGGTTTTTTCTTACTTGTTTTGCCCCCCAAACGAACTCCTTTTGTTGAGGACACAGCCCAGACATGAGTTGTTGTCAGGAAACCCAGGGAAACGGATGTTGTTGCTAGAAGGGCAGTGAGAGCACAACTGCTGACCATGGGCATTGCTCTTCCTGTCCTCTGTCCTGCTCCCTGACCAGGGATGGGCAAACAAGGCTTGAAGGTTTGACCACTGACACAAAACACTGGGCAAAGAAACACAAAAATATGGCCTGATGGTGTGCTCTGCCATCTTCCAGAAGGGCAAAGGTGCAGAGTCAAGGTTGGGGATTTCTAGGGTGCACCTCAGAGGGTCAGGAATTGCTGTGAAATGAAAAAGCTGAGAGGATTTCCAACTGCGAGAGCTATCAAAATACAATGTTCAGCTCCAGGGCACCTTTTAATTTTGCTGGCCCATGTTTAGTAAACAATGTATGGAACAAGAGAGCACAGTGCTTTCAGTTCCATCCACCAGCACACTGCCTTAAAGTTTGCAAGCTTTAGGGCCAGGAGTCAGGTTCCACCATAAGGCAAGTGTAAGAGCCTCAGGGCAATGACTTTCCTCTAATTAGCACCACGTGGCACAGACAGACATTTGACAAATAGGACTGCCACTTCCAACAAGCCATGCAGTGTTTCTTTCAGCATTAACTGTCTTGGTTGTGACTGAGCTGCAGCCAAATGAATGTATGTGGAGCAGCCCTGCTGCTGCTCATGGGCTGTCATTTTTTCAGTTCACTGGGAAGGGAACACGGTGGGCACCTATTAGGTTTATAATTTAATAACAGAATATTAAAAATCTAGGCACTACTACGCACATTTACTGAGCCACACAACCTCCGGTCGAACTTGGCTCTGATTAGAGCAGGGAGATGTTTTTCATGCAGAGCAGATCTTATCAATCCATTTCAATTTATTTTTCATGAGGAATGGTATCAAGACATTGCCCATCAGCTTTGCTTTACTGCCACGTGCTTGGCCATTAGCTGTAAACATGCAGAGGCGTGGTTTATCAAATGGTGTTGCAGGTTCAAAATGCCACTAAAATCGGTGGGTGAGGGTATGTCAGGGCAAGTTCTTATAATCTCCAAGCTCCTGTCAGGGAAAACGCCAAGTTGGCAGCACCTGATTTTTTCGTATCTCGCTTGTCTTTTTCCTCAGCGTAGACATTAATTATTCAAATCAGATTTGAGGGCGTTTACTATCTTACAACTGTTGGGATTAATGAAAATTGTTAAGGGGGGGGGGGGGGGGGGGGGGAAGTGGCGTTGCTGTGAAAGGAATCTGTTGGCTAGACGCTGTGGCTGGATTTTGGTGGGTTGGTGACTAGCTTCACAAACCTGTTCTCAGTAGTTGCTTGGTCCAAGTCGCTCCAGCACCTGTGCAGCGCTGGGCGACTGTTCTGAGCGCGGCCAAGGAGACAGCAGATGTGCCTGGCGGGTTTCCACGCGGCATCCCGGCCGTGCCGTGCCGTGCCGTGCCAGGTGGGAAGCGACGCGGTGGGGCGGCGCGGGGGCGGCACGGAGGCGCGCGATCCCAATTCCGCAGCGCTCGTGGAACTATGCCGGCTCAGTCTGGGCTTGTCCCCTTTCCTTCCGAGCCGTACCGCGGCGGCGGGCCGGGTGCCGCAGCGGCGGCCGCGGGTGCGGCAGGAGCGGCCCCCCGCTCGGAGCCCCCACCCCGCTGGGCGCGGTTCCGCAGCGCCGAGCGCCGGGCCCGGGTCCCCGCGGCGGCGGCGGGCGCGGCCGGGGGCGGGCGCAGCGCCGGGCACTGATAGGCCGGGCGGATGCGCAGGCAATTTATCATCCCCGGCTCCCGCGGAGGCAGGCAGCGCGCCTGTCACCAGTATTGATTTCAGAGGATGGACTAAATTTCCTAGGATTTCCATTAAGAATTAAGCGGGGAGGAGGAGGAAGGGAGGGGGGAGAGAGAAAGCTAGGGAAGGAAGGAAGGGAGGGAAAAGAAAAAAAAAACCAACAAAAAAAAAAAAGCAAACCGTAAGCACGCAGGGTAGCCAGGCAGACATGGATATGAGATGGCACTGTGAAAACTCGCAGGTAGCTTCTTCTCTCACAGCCGATGCAGCGCACAGGCGAAGCACTGCCGCATGCAGGGTTTAAGATACCTTTAGGCTGACAGCAAGGAGGAGAAAGGAAAAAAAAAGCAAAAAAAAAAAAAAAAAAACCCAAACCAAAAACTGCATTTGCACCGATTTACTGATTTTTAATTTTTTTTTTTTTAACTAAAAAAAAAATTAGAATACATCTCCTTGGAGATTTAATGTCATAAATATTATGATCAAATTTCTGCACGATATCTGTTTAAAATCTAGAAAAGCTTCTAAATTGTATTTTCTTTTTTTCTTTTCTGCTCCAAGAAAAAAAATGCTACTGGATGCTGCTGTTTTAAAATTTTTCTCATCTGCTTTTTCTTGAACAATAGAGACTTTTTCTTTTTTTAGCATGTTTGCTATAAATGAGTCTAAAAGGAAAGCAAAATTGAGAAGAATCAAATAAAAGCATGAATAAAACCTGCTTAAAATACTTGCCAGGCTGCTTTCTTTTTAACAATCTAGCAATTATTTTGGCTTGAATTATGCTTAAACCCTGACCATGCATGCTTTTCATCTTGTCTTAGAATATGTGTGTACGTGTGTGTGTACGTACGTGTGTACTTGTTTTGATTTGATTTTTTTTCAGTGAGCATTTGCACAGCGGGAATTCCTGTGAGTTATATGCATGCTTTGATAAGAAAAATTGCATCTCAGTGAATGACTGTATCTGATGGACTAAAATGTGATGATATATAATGCAAAGTAGCTTCATTTTTAAAAGAGTTGCTTCTAATCTTTTGGGGGAGGGTAAATCGCTGCATGCTTATGACAATGAAAGTGTTTGTGTATTTTCTCAAAGGTTGATTGTTTATTTGCTTGTTTCTAACACGAAGAGCGAGGTGTTTCCATTTATTTATTTATTTGTTTGTTTTTCAAATAACAAACCTGCAACGCATCTGATTTAAACAAGCACGGGCTACAAAGCTTTCCCTGTTACCTGAAAACGAGCAGAATGGTGTGTGTTTGTGTGAGAGTGCCCAGCTCCTCTGGGGAGGTTGGTGATCTTTCCTGCTCCTTATTCTCCCCAAGAAGAGTTAAAATGCCGTGGCAGTCTGGCGCCTGTGTGCACCATGGGAATTCTGCTGGCAAAGCCAGAGCTGGCATCAGGTGGGACAGGTGTATCGTGATAATGGAAAAAGGCAAAGGTGTGGGTGAAGGTTGCCAAAAGAGGTTAAAGGACTTTTAAAGCAAAGAACCTGCAGCTTTCATCTGTACAGAAATGTCTCATTTTCCCTCAGTAGCTAGAAAGGCAAGGGGAAAAGCTTTTTTTTGGTGCGTTTATTTTCTTTCCAATGAGTCAGAGGATAGTAAAGCTGGGGAGATGGTTCAATTTTATTTTGGTTTGCAGGTTATAACCATTGTGTTGAGAGAGAAGTTATGAGTTTGGAGGCTTTTTTCATGATTGTGAAAAGGCTGAACTGGATCCAAGCTATCTGACTTCATTTATTACTGCAGTTGTGGGGCTGAGCATCAAACCTTTTTACTTTGGCATACTGGGTGTATTGTGTAATGCTGTTTGCATTTGCTAGCTGGGCTTCCTCAGAGTTCTGCCATTAAGCCTTTTGGGTCTTTTTATTGTTTTCATTTAAGTCACTTAATGTGCCATTCTGTACAGCAGCTTACTGCTCTGGGCTAATCAATACCTGAATTTGCTCTTCCCATAGCAGCTTAGCTCAGGAAAAAAAAAAAGGGTGGTTGTAACCATGCCAAATGGCTCTGGCCTATTGCTATCTTAGGCCACTCTTCAAGTTCAGGCTGAAGACTTTGTGAATTGAGTTTACCATTCCCAGCTCTCTTCTTAATAATCCTCCACATCACCTGGGCATCATATATAATTTGACACAGCTGACAGCATCCACTTAGGAGAAGCTTAGGGCCGAGCCAGAATGGAAATTGAATTGCATCTCAACTCCCTAATATTAATGATCCTTCCAGGTCAGCAGAGGAGTAATTTGCCAGGGTAGCCTCAGGAATTGTCCATTAAACCTGCCTAGATGGTAGCTCACCTGTGCAGAGATGCATTTAGATAGTGTGTACAAAATTAATTCCATTTGCTTAATATAAGGTCTGCTAGACTTATGAATATCTCAAAAGCCAAAATGTGGTCTCAAGCTTAACACCAAGTAATTTTTCTGGTATTTTAAGATTGCTTATAGCTAAGGCTTAGCCTTAGATATGTCTGAAAAAGAAAATTCCCAGAAAAATTTGGTTGGTGGTTGTATCTTGAAGGGCAAGCCTGTATTTCCATAAAGGTGGAGTTTGAGCTAAAACCTTGTGGCATGAAGCAAGAGAAGAAAAGTTCATGTTGTCCATGTTCTTTAGTCCTTGAGGTAGCTGTGCATTTAGAATAACCCATTAATCAGTCAAAGTTGGTATACACAAACTGATTAGGTGGGCAGCTAGACCTTTAAATCCCAAATCAATATTCAACAGGATTTCAGAGGAGACAAACAGCCTAGGGACAATGTTGAGAAACTCAGCTGTGCTTTATGTCTTGGTGTAATGCTGATTTAGCAAGAAATCCCCAGTCACAGTGTGAGAGGATTTATTTTTTGACCTTGTGCATTTGAGGTGACACAGAAAGTTAAGAGTTGTCAGCATGGCTTTACTGTGAGGGGGAAATGCAGAGGGGTTCAGCCATCCTCTGTTGACATTACAGAAGGTACCCATGTGGAGGAGCAGAGAACAGAAGTGCACTGAACAGACCAGAATACAGATAATTCAGATTGAAAATCACATTCTTCTGAACTTGCTTCTCTGCCAGGTTGATGATTTAACTGAATTACCATAGTCTGGAGACACAAATGAGGGAACAATCTAGCCTGCTGCAATCCTAGTGGGATATATCCTCTAGGAAATCTTGGACCCCTACCCATTTATCTGTCCTCTCTCCTCACAGCAATTGAAAATCATGGTGGGTTTTTCTTTCAACAGCCACGTCAACTACAGCAGCTCCATGTAGTAAAAGGATTTCTCACTCTGCTGACACCCTTCTGCCATGGGTCACCCATTGCCACTGCTTAGAGGAGTTGTTTCCTCTCCTCAGAGCTCCTTGTCTTCACACTGTTAGAGATGGTGTCACAGCTTGGCTGGGTTGTGTGTACATACACATGAGAAAGCCTTTCAAGATAAAGAGTTGGAGAAAACACCAAATTCACTCTTAGCCAGGGAGGAGCTTGACAGACAGAACTTGTTCGTGAAGAGTAAATTATTTTCATACTTCTTGGTTGACATATTCAGTAGCTTGAAATACTTTATAATTATTTTTAGTTGCATGTATTGCTACAAAGTTCAGTCATTCTATTTGTTTCATGCTGCTAAATCTTACGTATTAGCTCTTTTTCAGCAACTAATTGATCAGCTTTTCTGACACGAAAATTTATTTTACACTCGTTTAGCACATTCAGCCTGTAACTTAAAATTTCTGGATTTATTGCTCTCTCTGTTTTTTTTAGATTTCTGATAAGGTTTTTCAATGCATAGAGTGCTTTGCTCTGACAGCAGATCCAGGAAAAGTCTGATAAAACCATGAGAAGTTCCTCATGTGAGGTAGCTTGTATGATTACAGTCTTTTGCTATGCTTTTCCACACTGGTTTTCTCTTTTTGTCTATATCTGAACTGTATTTTTTGCCAGTGGGATGCATAATTAGATTTAGCTATGTAATCGCATGCAGTTAATAAGGGCTAATCCCTTTTTTTCCGATCGTATCTTTCAATCCCTTTTGGTTGAAACTTCAGGTAATGCCTCTAAGTACCAGATCGAGATGAGACAGAGTAGGGGCTAAGGGCAAAACTTAGAGTCAACAGCTACTTGAAACAATGTGGGGTACATCAGGAGGCATCCAGCAAAACCCTTGCAAAAACCCTGAAAAAGTAGTTGTTGGGGCTGTTTCTATGCATTTGACTGCATTATTAGAGAATGTTAAATCTAGGCAATGCCCTTCTCTACTAAAGGGAAAAAATGTATTCAACCTCTAAAAAATAAAGTGAAAGGATAAGGATTAGAAAGTGTATTCTGCACATGCAGGAATCCTGAGCATTGTGCACACTCCAGTTAGTCCTGTGCAGCAGTTTGTCTGGGTTTCCAAAAAAGGTGGATTAAGGTGAAATTCTGCCATCCTTGAGGTCAATGGAAATGCTGTCAGTGACTTTACTGTCACTGACATTCCACCCCCAAAGAGCACAGAGTGTAAAATCTGAAGTATGTAAGGACATATAAACTGATTTCTAAACCCAGCTATCTTGGATGATTGTTGGTTAAAGTAAATCAGAAGTTCAATGGGAAATGAGCAAGATGGTATTTTCACCAGAATGACTCATTTTAAATTCCATCCCACGAACGAAATGATTCCTTGCCAGTGAAGACCTGGGAAGTTTTCAGGTGGTGAGACATTTCACATGCTGAGAGTGTGTAATGTCCAGGACCTTGGAACACCTTCTGGTTTGAGCCTGGCCATATGTTTTTGGCATAAATCCAGAAATGAATATAGTAAGTTGTGGACTTTAGCACAGAGTAAATTGCATTTCTTGGCTCCAATAATTTTAGTGCCTTGTTCGCTGTTTCTCTAAATTGGCTGTTGTATGGCTGCAAACCAACACTAAATTACATAAAGTAAAGACTTAAATTATTTTTCTTAAGTTTCCACAGCTTTGTATTTTTCCTTTCTTGTAGTTCTTTTGATTTCTCTTATTCCCTTTCATATCTATTTCAAAATTCCCATGCGAGATCATTCTCATTGTGAAGATTACACTACAATATATGCTGTTATTGTATTTTTCCATACTGGAGGCTGAGGAGAATGCCTTGCTTTTCTGTGGTGGTTTTAGTGCTGCTCCTACTTAGTCATTCAGGAGTTTTGTTGGAATTTCTTTTTTTTTTTTTTAAATGGGGTTATTTGAACTGTTAAGCAAATGCATTAGGTTAGCAGAGTTGTTCAGCAAGTATCTTGAGAAAAAGGGTGATTAGAGTGTGATTAGAGTGTCTGGGGCTGTGTGTTACTGCTACCAATTTTTACAGCTCCCTCAGAGCAGAATGTACACCTAGGGCACAACTGCACTGAAGAGCTAGACAATGGCTTTTGGGATTCACTTGTTTTATCATGCATGACCAAAAGATCTTTAAGAAAGTAGTTGCACAGAGCCTACACATACAAATCTATGTTATTTGCATAGGATATACTGTACAGTAGAAGCAAAAAGAAAAGTTCATACGGCATTTGGAAGTAAAGCATGTTTTTGAGTTCCTAACTGATGTTAGAATTTCTTAATAAAAGGAATATGACAGTGAATGAAAAGTCACAATTTTGCTTTACAGATAACACAGGTATATTCAGTATTGGTATTGAGTGACAGTAATGCACAGAAGTTGGGTTAGCTGAGGTATAAATACACAGACTAAGTACAAACCTCTTCCATGTTTTAGAGCAGTCACGTGGCAGCAAGGAAGGGGTAGGAGCCAAAATCAGAGCAGGGCAGTAAAAATATCCCTTCCGGTGAGCTGCACTGCCAAATGCAAATCTGTTCTGTGAGGTTGATGTCAACGTCAGCCACCGTATCCTGGGGAAGCTCACTTCCCCTGGCCCATGCCAGCTTCACGGAGGTTTGCAAAGCCAAGCTGAATAGTACGGCTTGTGATTTCCTAGAGGATGTCCATCTGCCCTGAACAGCCTGAGCAGCCCCGGGCCCTCACTGACAACTGCACTGGCGGAACTGTCCCGCGTGAGCAGCGCTGCCCAGCTCCAGCACACGCTGCAGCAGGGCAGGAATAGCTCTCCTCTCGTCCTAGGAGTAAAGGGCACAATGCTAGCCTGCTATACCCTTACTTGTTTTTATGCTTAAGCCTGAGAAACACAGTTTAGATCTTTTAGACGAGTTTAAACTCAGTCTGGACCAGTTGGAGTCCCCTTTCAGGGCGTTTTCAGGGCATGTTGAATGATGGTTGCCTTGTTCATTTTTGGCTAGGAAGAGACTTTACAGGAGAGCATTTATGTTACTATTTTTATTTATTTTTAGCCGTTCTAACTTAACAGAAAATAGGATGTTTCTGCTAACTCTAGCAAGGGTCAGGGTTCATGAAACAGCTAAGAGAATGCATAATTTGTTTTTTTTTCTGCCAGTATCATAAGTGTTAAGTTGCCAGATGCACCATTTTTACCTAGAGGCATGAACAAAGTAAGACCCCAGTTCTTCCATAAGCTACATTGACAATTGCCAACTTTATCAGCACTGAATCTTCCCTTTGCAGCTTTACCTGTTCTATTGCTACATATTTCCCCTTTCTAGTGGCGATATCTAGGGAATAAAGTAAGTAAAGTGGTAGCAGAGACACCTGAAAAGGCTGCAAAGGTGACCTTTGCAAAATACTCCTTCAGGGTTACTGGGGAGGATGTGTGACATTCAAGTCTCACTGTTTTTGTGCACTAGACGGTTACAAAGGAAAGAATAGCAACTTTTAAGCTCATAAGAATGCATCTGTCACTTTGTTCAATCTTTGCTTTCTGGCAGCCTAAAATAGGTGACTGAGATGGTAACCTGGTACTGACAAAGGCAGAGACAATTTGCTTGTGTCCAAACTGTCTGTACTATCTGTTCCCCATTGCTATTTAGGTGACTTTTCTGAACCAGGAGTGAGCAGCAGATTTTATGACCGTGGAAGCATTCTTCCAGTGTGCAGCCACTGCAAGATGAGGAGCTCTGGCAGCCGATCTGTGACCCCTGCTCCTGCCTTGCATTGTGCTTAGACTGATTAGACTGCTCTAGTAGACTTTTTCTATAGCCAGGTATCTAGATGGCTTCAAGGATTTAAGTCAACTTTTCAACTTCAAGTATTGTTGTACTTGGAAATCGAAAAACTAAAAGTAACCTGAGTAAATAATCTAAAAATATAGTTGGGAAGTGACTAATTCATTTTGGAAGCCTACTCAACTGTAATTCATTTCAGTTCCAAGAGAAGATTCTCACTTATTTGGGATTAATTAGACAGACCCACCTTGAGATCACTAAATAATAAGACGACTCCAGAAAAAAATGTTTTTCCCCTTGAGTGAACTATAAGCAGCTTCAATAGTTTCTCAGACTATCAGTGCATGGCATCTTCCTGGACTACTATAGTAGACTGCTATAGAGAACAAAAATGGAAAGATGTTGCCTTAGTCATGTTGATAAGTAAGAGTAAGAGCAGATGAAGCTGTGAGAAATGTTAAACAATGTCCTCACAATGGTGAGACTAGAATCTGCGTCTCTCTTAGCTGAGGGCTCGGCACTGTGGGTCCTCTTCTTTCTGGTCCTACTTCCTTGCCCAAGCAGTCTGCAAGTGTGGGATTATCTTTATTTCTAGCTTGACTGTAGAAAATCCTGATCCTTCATGTATTTCTGGGAACTTCATGTTCCTTATTCATTTATGGATATGCCAGATAATTTCTTGATTTTAACAGAATTTGATGATGAAAGAAAGAATTGGGAAAAACAGTTATTAATCCCATTATTCTGCCATTTCTGAGAAAATTTGTGTCATTGTTAAACTAACATCCATTCAATTCATGGTAAGCTTTGCAAATTCCCTTTTTATTTCATTTGGTCTTACATTAAAACATTACTGCCATTATTTTCAGATATTAAAAGTAATTTTCCTTTCCCATGGCAATTCTCTTCTGGGATTTTCCTCTAGTATCATCATCCCAGAACAGGACATCTACCTAACAGATGGCACTGGGAATGACAAATAAATTGTGTTTTGAGTTGAAAATATCCTGAATGTTAAAGCTGTCTGTCTAATGATTAAGTGTTGGAAAAAGCATAATAATGTTTGCATTTTCCAGGTGCCAATTGAGTTATTCTCAATTCAATGATTTGTATGAAGTGTATGAACTGAAATTAGCCGACAAGTCATTGAGCTACTTCTTTTGGGTCAGCTGGACTTCTTCCTCCAGTGACTGTTTGTTAATTTTGAGATTATATTTCTTCCTGCTGGGAATGGTTTTGCATGAATATATGCTTAATTGTATGAATGCTAATAACTGGGAGGGGGAACAATATTCTTGGAGGAAAGAAAAGGCAGAAATAACCTGTGAGCCCTGCAAAATAGTTGGTAGTGGGAGTTAAGGAAACTATCACATGTTCTACATATGCTGGGTTTTGTCTTGCCCTCAGAGGCCCTCTAACTTAGACATGGGTGCCAAATGTGGTGCTCAAATGGTGAGCTCAGCAGTCAAAAGAAGCTTGAGGTTTTCCCTTCTTCTATGTAAATTCATGCTGACCTATTGAAAACGTTAGTAGCTGCATAAATGGCTGGATCTGATTTCCATGTAAGGTGTTCTGGCTCTGGTATACTGGAAAGGATGCTCTGTTCAGCAGATGCTCTTGGTTTCCAAATAAGAAAGAGGAATTACACAGGGGTGGCACCTTCCAGCTCCACTGATGCTCAGCCTTGTGCTGGAGGCCTGATTTTGGGCTGTCAGCATGGGGTGTGTGCCCAATCCACGATTTCTCCATCTGAGGAAACCAGCCAGGTCTGGATGCTGAACGGAGCAAAACCCTGGGTCCATTCCAAGGATCTCTAATTTTACTAGATTGTCTACATGAAGCTGGTGGCTGACTGAGTACCAGATACATTTTAAGTCGTTACCAGTGAAGTTATGTTTATCTCGCATCGCAGAGGTCAAATTAGGGAAAACAGTGGTGTTCTCCTTACCATCAATTTCATGCCAATTAAAATCTCAAAATACGTCTTGCAGCTGGCTCTCCTGCCCTTGGTACACAGTGTCTTCTTAATTTTATTTTTTAACCTCATTTACAGGGGAAGATTGAGTGTCATACTCTCATTGCAGAACCAGCACTCTCCCCCCGTCCCTCCCTCCCACCCCCTGAAATTTCTGGGAGCAATACTTGCTTCTTATAACTGTTCTTTCCGGCTAAAAATTCAGCTGAGCATCATTGTATCTGCCCTTGCTCCATACCTATTCCTCTGGCATTGCACATTGTGCCAAGAGCTTACATGCATAGTTCTACTTAGAGCTGTATCAGTATAGAGAAGAAGAGCTCTCAGTGCTTTAAGCATATTTTTTAAAACAAAGTAGCCAATATTCTATAGACATCTGCCTGCCACCAGGATCCCACAAGCCTGCTGGCTTTGATTCCTGTCTTTCCGTGCCCTTGCAGAAGGCAACCTTTCCAAGAGGCAACCTTTCCAAGGTGAGCCTTTCCAAGGTGACTCTTCCCACCAGCTTTTGTGCTCAAAAAACTGATGAGGGGTTATCCAGAACAAAAAAAGTGAAAAGTCTCTGAAAGGATTAGTTCCTCAGCAGGTACTTTGAATCTTGCATGCAGCTATGGGCTACAGCTATGGAAGTCACAGGGAGTTATAAATTAGCCTTCTGGGGAAAGCTAATTGGCAGCTTCTCCTTCAAAACAAGACCCTTTTGTGAAGTGAGTATGTGTGTGCATGTTTCCATGCTCAGGTGGAGTTGTAAAAATATTTGATACCTGATCTCCCATTTTTCCTGCAGGGATTCAGCTGTGGAGGATAGCTTATGCATTTGAGAGTGATCACAGCTTTCATTCCCTGATAAAAAGAGAAAAGATTGTATTAGAGTGAACTGATTTCAGACAGAGAGTCTTCTTTGGACAGATGTGCTACTCCCAATTTCTCAAGTGATACCATCCTCAAGAGCACCTGAGCATAGTAAACACTGATTAGTGGATTGGAGGTGATGGAGGAGAGGTTTAATTAAATTGAAGAAAATGATTACGTTTATTATATGAGTTAGTGATTGGGAAAACAGTCTTGAACAAGATCCTGTAGCCCCTTTAACAAAAAAAAAAACAAACCAACACGTAAGACGACTAGGGCATCTTAACTTTACAGAAAGAAATCTCTTCAGACACTTTACAGTTTATTCTTGTGGTATTCTGAGATACGAGGATATCAAAATACCACTGCCAAAGAGTAAGGGTAACACATGGATGCACAGCAAGAGGATTCAGGCTGCAACAGGCAACAGGGAAGTTTTATTTTCTTCATGTTTTACATTTATGAAAAATTCAATTCCAGCAAGACCTGAATCGAGAGTAGATGCAGGGAGGCATTGACTCCATGGATTATAACACACGTTCCTTGACATTTACTGTCCATCTTTGTATCACAATGAGGTTTGCCAAAATGAAGTATTAAACAGAGAAGCAGTTTGTGGCAATCCGTAAAGTCTCACAGTAGCGTGTTTATCCCCAGGAAGGGCTGTAGTGATGCTGAAGAAGGCTGTTAAAATCTGTGTTCTCCCAAAGCCATAAAAAGAGAGAACATAAGCAGGTGTGAATTAGGCTGGTCTGGGGAGGAATGAACGCAGCCTGGAGAACTGGTAAGTAGCTGAATCTGCAGTTGGTTGACGCCAAAGTTCCTCAGAGAACACAAAGGCAAGGCAGGGTGGGATTGTTTCAGCTGATGCTCGTGACACATCTGGCATTTATCTGTCAGGAGCAGTTGAGCTGCTGGAAGCAATCAGGTGGCACCAATGCCTGATGGGATATTTCATAAAGTTTCCTGCCTGTGAACAAATGGGCAGCAGAAGAGGAGAGTCATCACAGCTGAGCATGCAAAAGTGTGAGGAATACAAAGCTCAAAACAAAGCAACTGAGATCCCAATTTTCCAATAGCAAGAGATCCATTGAACCAGAGAAGTGAAAAAATTACTTTCATTCAAAGTGGTTTCTTTTATCTGTAGATGATTTTTCAGCCAACTTTTGGAAAGGTACAAAGAATCTTTTTCTGTGTGTGGCTCTTGCAATGCATCAGTTAACATAAGGTATTGAGGGAGAGTTTGGGGCTTTTAAAATGAAGTTAGGTTTTGGCAAAGTTTAATAAAATAGATATCCCTTCTACTTTGCTCACTCAACATACCTGTTAGAAGAGGGTTGCTTATACCAAGCATGAAAATTATGTGGTAGAACCTGAAATGTGCAGCTAAACTGTTGGAGAGCTTAATTTCATAAATGTTACATGTCCAAAAGAACATTGCAAAGAAAATGATACCTGGCAGACTGGGACATGTATAGCTTAGCAAGGTCTTCAAACTTTTTTGATATGAGACTTTGTGGAAAGAGAAAAAAAGGAGCTGAAAAGCTTATCCCTGTGAGGATTAAGTTTTCTGGATCTGAAGGAGGGCAGCAGGTTGGAATGGTGGCAAAATCTCTCTGATATTTTGTGATTTAAGAGCACTTTTCAAATGTTACCTGCAAAAGGAAGGAGGAAACTGAAAGAGAATGAGGTTGGGGCCAGTTTTTCTGCAGGCCTTCACCTGCAAACAGATTTGTGGTTGGAACAGTGTCTGGATACTGTACATCTGTGAGAGTGTCTGGGGGAGGTCAGATTTTGAGATCTGCATCGATAAGATGCTCAGGCACAGTGTCTCATCAAAAGCCGCTGCCAGAAGGAGGAGTGGTCTTTGCACATGTTTTGACATCTGCCTCCACACTAAACCAGCAGCAGGATTCAGGTTTAGGTGGGAGGGAGGTGCTGGTGCAGGCTGCACACTATCAGTGTGGTGCCACACACCAAAATCCTGTGCTTAGGAGAAAAAACCTCATTCCACCTCCACCTTAGGAAACTTCGAGGTAAGTGTTTGCTTGCCTAAATTAGTGGTTGCATTTTTTTATTGTCTGTTTGCTTTTGGGGAGAGAGATAGTCTTATTGGGTGCAAATACTGGATATCAAACAATTTTAGCCTTGCTATTTCTGAACCAGAAAGAAATTACTTTATTGAATCTCCCCATATGTCAGAAGAGTCTCCACTCATCACTGACATGGGAGAAATGTCAGTTTTTCCAGCAAAATTTCAGTTCAGTTAAGAGATATCTCTGACTGAAGGCAGGAAAGCCTAGAAGAAGTCAGGAAGACACAAATTTTAAAGAAAACTCATAGCTGTTCATTCACCCACACAGGAACTTACTCATAGTTACCTCAGAGAACATAAGACTGAAAAAGAATTTCTGGGTCATAAAGTCCAGTCTGTTCCCAAAGTTCTCCAGCATTACAGTTTTAGATGGACCTTTCCAGCAGTGAAAATGTATTAGACGGCTTCAGGCAGGAAAAAATGCCCAGCACTGCAAATTTGGACCTTTAAATTAGTTGTTTAGAAATGCTGAACAGTGAACACATTCTTCTGTTTTATTTTGTTGTCATTTCACAAGGCATTGTTTTAATGTAGAAAGACCCAAACAAATTACAAATCTAAAACATAAGCATAAACATAGTTATATTACTGTAATGAGAACTTGCATTACTAGCTCCTCACTGAGCCTAAGTAGATTATTTTTATTGGACATTCTTCAGATGCCTCTTTCCTGACACCAGCAGTTTTCAGGTCACTGATCCTTCTTCAGCATTGGTGGTTTTGAAAAGTCATCACCATTTTGTGGTTATTATAATAACAAAAATAAAACATTTTGGAAGATTCATGATTCATTCTGATTGTACATATCTGTGTTTCAAAATGTTTACAGAGATTGTTTGACTCTGGCGATGTCTCATGGTCTCTGGACTGGCCTTTCACAGTCATCCTAAGGAAGACAACCATTAGCTGAGAAATATTTCTATTTATCAAGTATCCTGAAAGTAGCCTGTTAGCAACAGCACATTTATATAAGAAGATGTCTCAGTGATAATGGAACAACTGGCCAAATAATCCTGATACGAGAGCTTCTCTCATAATGATCTGAACTTCTGCAGAATTATCTGTTAAGGACATAGAGGATGGTAGATGCATTGGTGTTCATCCCAGGAAAATTCCTTCTGGTAGCAGTGGGGCCTGTAGGACCTAAGCACTCTGTCAGTGGAATTGCACCAGAGGAATTCATCCCTGCTTATGAAAGTGTCTGCTTAAATCCAGCTGACATTATGAGAGAGGAGCCAGAAGTAGGAGATTAATTTAAAGAGCAATTAAGGAAAAAATTTACTTGTAAAGCAATTCTGTCTTTTGCTGTTTGACCTTGGAATTATTTTAATTATCTTTCATTTAAGAAAGTGGAACCTTTAATGAAAACAAAAAATTAGATGCTGCCATTAGAGGGAAATCACTCGTGACAGAGAGCAGACTTGGATGCAGCAGTTGTTGCACCATGCTGAAGCCACTTTTGTCTTTCAAGGAGTTGATTAGAGTGGTTCTTGCATTTGTGATCATCTGTGCATTTTATTCCTTCATCTCATTTATTTCTTAAATGTCCTTTTGCTATAATATCTCTCGTGTGATGGGGAGCAAAAGTGGTGCAGGACAGATACAGGAATTCCTATTTGAAATCCATAAACTCTTCAATGCCCAGTATAGCTTAGCTTCCAGCAGGAATGACTGTAGGTGTTGGCACTTCTAAAGCATCACTGTACTTCTGTGGGACAGGTTAGAAAGTCAAAAAGCCACAACAAAATGAAAGTTTCTGTTTTGCCTAAGTGTCTCTATACTTTGGCTCTCTACAGTATAAATTATGCCATGAAATATTGATTTGTTGCAAGACATGGTTCTGTGGCTTAGTTGCTTAACTTCTGTAGTATTCTAATGAAAATCCAATTTGATTTTGACAAGTTAGGGCTGTAGTTTTAAAGGCAAAGTGGCAGATTTGTAGATAGTGATTCTTTGAAGAGTGATTATGGAGACAGTTGCTTACATAATTACTGCATTATATGTATGTTACCAGTGTTACATGACATTAAAATCAGTCATTAATCCTTTTTTATCATCCCCTGTAGCTAAAAACTCTGAGAAAGAGAAAAGTAGAGCAACCACCATGAGAAAGAGTACTCAAAGGAGGTCCTGATTGCTTAAGAAAATGTGGTACCGTGTCTGATAAGGTTCTGTTCATTTACTTCAAGAGATTCTGTCATTCCACTTTGCAGATCATTTTCTTATCTAGAGCAATTAGGGCTATTTGTTGCTTGCATGGTTCTGGTTTAATGCTGAGCAGCTGCTGCTGTCACTAAAGTAGTGTTTTTCTCTTAGGTATTCCCAGTACCAGCCCCAGCTCTCGGCTGTGCACTGAAGCATTGCAGCTCTTGCTTCTCCAGGCTAAAGTGACTCTCTTACCACATCAGGCAGAGCAGGAGAGGCTGAAAGAAGGGCTCTTGGAGGTTGTGGGTGTCTGCCTGTGGAAAAAAAACTAGGGAGTTGTAACTTAGTTTTATTTTGCAAAGCATAAGGAGGCATAAATGGAAGGGGAGTTGATCTAAGTGCTTGGACTTGGGACAGGAGTAATGAGTTCCCTGAATCTCTAGAGCTTCTAAATATGTATTGTTCTTTGCATGTGAAAGTGGGAAGGTTAGAACCATTGCATGCAGGGCATGGCAATCTCCAGAACTAGATCCTTCTTGATGTGGGAAAGGCACTGCAAACTCTCAGGGTCTAAAGCTGAATACAACTGTCTGTCAGTCTTAGAACTGACATTTTAATGTGGTTTGGAGTCATACAGCAGTGACCTACGTGAAAGCAGCTGTGAAATGGGGATTGTATCTCTCTAAGCATTATGAGCTGCAGGGATTAAACAGAATCCCCCCCAAACACACACATGCTCACTCTGCCCATTTTCCAGTTCACTCTGTACAAGAGAGGAATTAAATATTTAGTCATTTCCTCGTCTGCAAGTAAGATTATGCTTTCTTTTAAAGAATTCTCTTTTAATTAGTGGTTTAGGTGCTGGGAAAGAAAAGGGCACCTGTGGGTTCGAAGTTTTATCTGCAAGGCTAAGCCTTTTCTGTGCAGGCAAACCCCGTCATTAGGGCAGGCTATTATTTGAACCAAGCAACTTTCAGCCACTGTTAATTAACCTCTTTTTTCTTTTTTCTTTTTTCTTTTTTTCTTTTTCTTTTTTTTTAACAATAATTTCTCTGGTGCTTGCATTGTGCTTAGCTAGGTAAACATTAAATCTCAATTAAGATGGCTATACTGATCAAGCAGAAATTCTCTGTTGTATTCTGTTTCACTGCTTTTGGGAAAGCAAAGCTGTTGTTTTGAGTGAGATGGATGCATTCTATACCTACAGACAGTGGACAACAGGCTTTTATGGTCCCTTGAACATGGTGAAATACACTGCAACAGATGCGCTTGTGAATAAAATATTGTAGTGAGTTAATTGCAGGCCTGCTCGGGTGAGGTGTGTTGTGTAATGTCAAGGCATGTCCTCAGCATAGAGAGCATGTTTTCTGGCAAGTACACTCTGAGAAAGGGTGGAGAGCCAGACCCAGCCTCCTGCAGTGTGGATGCAGTAACAACTGGTACCTTGGTGCATTCACACAAACCCCACTGAGAGTGAAAAACCTGAGTGCTGGGAGGGAATGCAGGTATCAGGCTAGAATTCATTCTTTTTTTTTTAAAAAAAAAGGTACAACAGTGGAAAGATGAGGTGTTTTTACAGTTGAATCACTCAACATCCATAAAAACTTGGAATTGTACCGACCCTTCTCTTGCTAGCAAAGGATTGCAGTGCTGCCAATGCCCTCTCCTCTAATCATGGTGTCAAAGTCCAGGCTCTTTTTCACCATCTGCAACTCGGACATCCAGTTGGACCAAAATGTGTGGGAGTAGTGGATGATTTGTTGGTGCTTCACTTGAAGCACACCCAGTGAGGGTAGTTTTGTCAGGGGCTAGCCTGACAGTGGTGATGAGGTGGGACAGTGGCTGTGTATGTCTCTGCCTTTCTTCAGTGCTGGTGCAAAACACTGTGCTGTGTTTCCCTGGAGAATTCATGCCTCTGTGAGCAGTGATGAGAAAATGTTTGTCACTGTTTTAATTTGCCAGGAAAGAGGGCTGCCTTGCCATTTGCATTATGGAGAAGAGCCCTGGCTTATTTATATTCAGGCAGCCAAGCCCAGGGAGTTTTCAGCATCCCATGAATCACACTGGGGGATGCCTGGCCCAACACAGCATCTCTGCATTTCCTGCCGAAGCTTGACCACAAGTATGTGATACTCAGACAAAGAGTAATTAAATTTGTTTTCAAATAAAAGATAAATAGAGAGAAAGACACAGGGTTGTTCACTTGTGTCTCTGAATATTTTTGGAGCACAGCTTTTGCTGTGGAACGTTGAAGAAGTAAAAAATTATATAATTTTGTCTGCTCAGTGAGTTGAATTATTCATTTGAAATGAACATATTTTATAATCATGTTTCAGAAAATAAGTGTGATTTCTAGGCAACTATGCCTAATAAGAACCCTGTGGTATGAAATCTAGTCTATGACTGCTAAATAGTTCTCCATCTTAAAGCTGTGCTGGGCTATGTGTATTTTTAGGCATCCTACCAATAAATATTTTATAAAGTGCTGCAGACAGTCAAGGGAGGAAATGTTCTGCTGCAGAGGAATCCAATTTCAGGTTCCCCATAAAATGATGTGGTTTATAGGGTTTGATATCAGATACAAAAACAAGGATGTTATATAAAATGTATCAGATGTTATCACTGAAGAAACCCTGCAGTGTTGTGAATAATTTGTGATCCTTCAAAGAAAACGAGAGGGACTCTAAGCAGGCATGTAGTGATAAATATCAATCTACATGTGTTCCTATATTGATGAAAAAAGCTATTCCTTACTTTTATTAACAGCGAGGTCAGATTGGTAGTAAAAGAAGACAAACAATCTTTATTGATACTTACACTACATGTTTAATGGAGAATAAATATTGCGAATGCTAACTAGGACTGCATATGCTGTGGAGAGAAGCCTGCCATCTCCAAGTGAGTATTTGAAGATTATAATCCCCTGTTGGAGGCTTTGCTCCAGCATTTCCAGAACTCCTGCTTTACAGCATCTTGCGGCGCTGGCACTTGCTGTATATGCATTTTCCATGTACACAAGAACCGCCTAACACTCAGTCTGCTCCTATTATGTTGATGCAGGGGAAAACAGCCTTCCTTAAGTACCAATTGGCACATACAGCTGAGATTCAGCTATTAGCATGGTGTTATAATGGCACATTTAGCTATCAGAACAGAACGAGTGTAAACACCCTGTCTGACGGCGTTTGCTGCACCCTGTTGAGCTGGGGGAGCAGCCTCTCATGGAGCAGAGATGGCAGTAGGGGTAGTGGACTGGTGGTGTTGTGCTTCCTGCCCACTGGCAAGTGGGAGCTGCTGGCTGGACCCCCTGTCCTGCTGTAGGATGCAAAATGCTCACTCTGCCCAGGTTGCCCTACTGGAGACTGCCAGCCACCTCTTTCTTCATGGTGGGTTTGTGCCTGCCTTTTTCTTGAGCTGCTTTCTGTGTAAAGCCATCTTGGTGTTGCTTAATCAAAACTGAGCCATGGGTACAGAAGATTTTTGGAGGAAAAAGCCATTTGCTTTTTGTCCTGCTGTTTTAACTGGGAGCCATTGCATAAAGCTACAAGTGCAGAGCTATGCACACCTAGGTGGTAATTTCTGCTGAAGGAAATCCATAACCAGAAAAGGATTTCAGACTGCAGGGAAGGCTTTAATTTCCTTTGCTTTTCCAGTGCTAAACCCATATGAATTAGGAAAATAGCAGCCATCTAATGGAAAATGTGTATTTCCCATTGCCATCACAGAAAACAGAGATTTCCTGGGTTCTCTGTTGGTTTAAAATGCTAGGATTGGGGGGCATTTGGAGATTTTGTGTGTTCGCAAGCAAATTGTAGGGTAGGAGAGGACATGACAGCAGGCTTTTACTGGGGTCTACAGCTCTTCAGCTGCCTGGTATTGTGACTAATAAAGAAAATGGGAGACAAGTTTCAAGACTGCAAAAGAAGAAAAATCACTCAGTGTCAGAGTGTCCCCTATATTGCAGGGTGGGAGTTACAGATGACTTTCTAGATATGTTTTCTTCAGTCAGTAAGGCCTCTGGGACTGTAGGTGCCCATGCTTGTCACCCAGTAAGAGAACTTTACTTTTAAACATTAACCTCATCTTCTCATCTCTTTGTAATGTCATGAATGGGGTAAGGAAGCTAATGAGCGGCTCTATACATTCTGCTGATTGTTGAAATCTGTTGCCGCTTGTTTTATTGTCTGGAGTTCTGAAAAAGAAAAAAAAAAGTGAGGGGTTAACAGAACAGCCTGTATGCTCTGAAAACAGAGCAGGTAATTCCAGACTGAGCATTAGCATCTGTCAAGTGTGTTTTTGAAAATGCCTTTGCTCTATTACTGTTAAAAATACTGCAGGGAGTGACTACCCTACTTCAAATATTGATGGATGAGGTTAAGTATGACTTTCTAGTGTTGAAAAGGGCTTGTGAATTTTATTTCCAGAAAAAAAAAAAAAGCTGAAGAGAAATACTTTGCTCAAAAAATTTGCTTTGCTCAAAAAATACTTTGTTAGACCTAGGTTTTGTTTGTATTTTTTTTCCCTAGGATTTTCATCCTTTCAAATATCTGAGTGTAATTTCTTATGTAGATATTCCAGACGTACTTGCTACGGAAGGCTCTAAAGAACAAAGGAGGGAGGCTGCAACGTTTTCAGTATGCTGAAGCAAAATATTAAGACATGCTAAAATATGTGTATGCTAAGTTGATAGGCTGCAGATACTGGCAAGGAAATCTTAAGGAGCTGCCTCACTATGTATCTGCTGGAGTTCAGTGAGAGGCTGTCATTTTGGTAAGCAGAACACGGCCAGCTCCTCTGTGGCCTTGTTTTATGTAGGGCACTCAGTTTATAGAATGATGGATCATTCATTACCAAAGACTTCATTGTGAAATTAAGCATCATGCCCTCCTAGGACCCATCCTGTTCTGGCTGCTGAAGCAGTTTTGAAGTATAAGATCAATTAATAAAGTTAATTGGGGACTAAAGTACAGTAGGTTGAAGAAAGTATTTGCAGCTGGCTGAGTATATGACTTGTGCACCCCAAAGAATCTGCTCTGCAGAGGTAGTTTGTCCATTGTCTGTGAGTTTTGTGTTCACAGATTGCTGTGCAAAACTGAACTAACTTCAAACCTAAACCCTCCCATTGTATTAGAAGCTTTGGCTCTGAGATTTTGATTTCAGACCTGAAGCTGGCCATTAATATCACAAGTGTTGCACAATTGTATTTATTTTTAATGAATGTATGCAGGAAAATTTACTTTAGCTGAGCAGCAAAGTATTTTTAAATGGACTAAATACATGCAAGGATGATTCAGATATTTCTGCTTTATCTGCTGCTTGGGCTTTTGAGAATATTTGAACATTGCATTTTCACACCCTTCATTTATGCTGAATTGTTATACGATTTTGCCTCAATCTAAGTTTTCTATCCTTTGCTTCCAAATATTAACCTGATCTTAAATAACCACAAAGCAGACCCCATATATTATGCACTATAATTCAGGAAATGTAATTGATTTCTTTTAGAGTATATTTATATGACTTAGCTTTCACAGAAAGAGCAGTTGAAATATCTAACTGAATGCATAGATATAAAGGGTTTTTTCTGAGCATGAATAAGTATTGGTAACAAAACTATTCTTCCATTCTAGTTGTTGGAAGTACATCACTGTAAGTAATTTACAAATTTTACTAGGATACAATGAGCACCAGGCAGTTTATATTCTGGTTAAGAACAGCATGCATGAGCTGAGCCGTAGGTTTGAGAGCTAAGCTGCCACTGATGCACGTTCCCACAAATAATTGCTATAGCAACATTGTCATAATGTCTGAGATCTGCCTCCCTCGGGTTTGCACAAGAAGTTTTCTTTATGGTGAAACAAAATGCCTTCTCAAGTTGAAAATATGGTCTAATGGGGAGGGTATTGATGGCTTTTGCCTTTTAAATTTTTTTTTCCCTTCAATTAAATCTTTAATTAAATTTCAAATGTTGAGAAGTATAATGGAATGTTAGGGAAAATCGTTTGCTGTGACAGTATCCATTCATCATGACATTCAGCATTATGTGGCTCCTTCCATACAATTAATAAATTGGTGTGATCATATGAAGGAGTTCACTGTAGGAGGCCTCACTTAACTTGTGGAGCTTTTTCTTTTCTTCACCTGATTGTTCAGATGCTACACTTTATGTTCTGTAAAAATCAATCAAAATAAGGTTTCTTCATTTCAAATTGCTGCACATTTTGATCCAGGTTGTGTTTCTTCATATTAGGAAATCTTTGACTAACAGCACTGAAAACAGAGTTGCATACAGGCCAGCGTCCTTCAGGGACCCTAGTAATACAACTTGCATTTATGCAATGCTTTTTCACCAAAACCTGGATCCCAATTACCGCTTTGTGGTGTTGGATAAAACTACCAAGGATTCCCCAAATGGCAAAGGCTGCACAGCAGAGTAGCCAACAAGTGCTTGCCTGTTTGGTGTCCTAGTGAAAAATGTGTCTGAGGACTATTTTTTGGATAGCTGATTCAGGAGTAGAGGGGTGGAACTCTGCTTTGCAAGCAGCTCCTGTTCTCCCTTCCAAGCAGATCAAAATCAGTTCCTCTGTGTTGAAGCTTATTACAGATAATAAAGTTCATGATACATGGGAAACATTAAGTGAAGAGTGTTATTCCATTATCATTATGATGATCAGAGAGCAACAGATGAAATAATTTCAGCCAGGGTCTTGAACTGGTGCAGTGAAGTCTGAACAGTGGCTGTGAAAGGGAGAGCACTGACAGCAACAGAGGACTTCGATCATCTGAGCAGACTAATTAGAAATCCTTCAGCAGGGACACAAAGGTGAGCAGAGGTTATAAAAAATGGATTTTGCAGAGATATTAGGCAGAAGAGAGAGGTCCCATGCTCCAAAGGACAGACCTCAGGCAAATAGCAGGGGAGGAGGAGGTTGAGTCCCTTGTGTGAGACTGTAGAATACTAAAGGCGGGAGAAATCAATAATAGGCAATGTGTGAAGGTAGTTTTATAGCTTTGTTCAGGTCTAAGGAATCTGGGGAATCTAAGACATCTGGGGAGTCTAGTGATTGCATGTTTTTGTAAAGATGGTTAAAAAGGGGGGAAAAAACCCCTCCTTTGGGTACTAAGGTGCTGTGCTTCGATACTGAAAGGAGAGAGTACTGAAGTTTCCTTAGACTCACAAAAGCTTAAGAGTCTGGAGTGTAGACTTGAATGTGACCCTTTGACTGCTGTCCTGCAGAAGGAAGCCAGGGCATGCTGACAGTGACAAACTGCCTGGGCGCCTCATGGTGAAGCAGCGGAAGAAGGACTGCAATAGTCTGATTGAATTCAGATTTTCTCACATGTTCGCCTGCATCGTTTTGGTCACACAGTTTGCTCTCCTGACAGCAGTACATGCCTGTTAGAGGCAAGAGAGCTAAATCTGAAGAGCTGCAGTGTAGTGGAGTTTGCTCTGCAGTCAGACACAGCGAGATGTCAGTGTGAGTGTAACAGCTTGTTCCCGTGAAGGGTCTGACACATCCCACTGCTACCATTACACCGGCATAGATGAACCCTTGCAGCCCAACCTCCTGTTATGCATGCACAGAGCAAATCCATGGGCTGGCTGGAGGTGCCTACCCTGCTCTCCAAAGCTATGCACAAAACATTTGGTCTATACCCAGCAAAATTTAGGCACCTGGGAGTTACACCACTTTTAATTAACTTCATTTATATCACAGTAACATTCCCATATAGACAAGAGTGACAGACTCAGGGAGTTTAATTATAGCCTTTCCTGACATGGCATGCCTATTTAGGGAGTCAGCTGAATGTTTTAGTTGCACCAGCAAGAACTTCTAGACACCCATCAGAGTTTGAGCCTGGGTCTTATGAAATCCTTTTTAAAGAGGAATCTTACTCTATATTGCTGTTTGCGCTCTAATCAAATGAAATTTCCTTGCTTTTGTATTTGTATTTTCCTTGCTGTATTTCAACAGCTATAAGGTGTTATGAAAAGAAATTTTAACAGATAACTGATAGGAAATGAAAAGGCCTTGTGAAAATACAGTACCATACTGAATAACTGGGGTGTGCATAGATGGTTAATTTCTTATTTTGCATCTTACTTTAAATTCTCTGCCACATTCCTAGCTATTGCTCATAATGTAATAATGAAGGTCAAAAATACAGACTTTATGTGACTTAATAATTTTAACTTATATTTTTTTGGATTACCTCACGGCGAAACTGCCTTTGCAGTATGACTCAGAAGCGTGCCATGCTGCAGTAAGAACAGCGATTAGTATGTAGCCTTAGGCATACTCAAGTTTAAGATAATTCCCTATGGGTTTGGGCTCTCAGTTTTAAACAATTATCACAAGAAATTATGGGCCAGATGCACAACTGAAGTGTGAACATTTTGTTTCTCTGGAACTGTGTGGTTTTACACCAGCTGACATTCAAATATGTTGTTATTAATCTCTACCAGCATTTTATTTAAGATGGCATCAGACTGTGCAGACATAAGCCATGTGAATTAAGGCTTCATGCTAGATTTGAGTTCTGGCATCATCTAATTGTTGGGTGTTCATTCCCTTTCACACTTAAAATTTTTCCAAATCAAATGTTTTGTATCGAGATTTTCCTAGTTCCTTTTAAAACAAACATCAGAAACCTGTTCCACTATGCACCATGGAACTGACCCCTGAAAAGGACTGCTAGAACCTGTGGATTCACCTGGAAGATCCCTGCCTTACACTTACGTCCTTTAAATGTTGGATCCCAATGGGACAGACATCTGCTGGAAAATTGAAGTCTTTGCTAGAGTGATTAGCAGACAATGATTGACAGTGAAAAGAAAGCTGAAATCTTGGTGCTGGTTCCAATAGCTACAAATCTGTATTTTTTTCCATTCTGTAATAATTCCAGTGACTGGTCCAGCATCCTTTCTCCTTATCCCAAACTTCCCCACGCCCACAGATCTCCATGGCTCTCCATGTGCCACTTTCCTGATTTACTGTAGCTCTTTTTCCCCTCATCCATTCTTCCCTTTGTAATGGTCTGTGTCCTCCCAGACTTACAGCAAACACAGTGTTTCATTTCTCTTCCCAAATCCACCAACATCTTACCTCAGTTAATTTTCACACATTCCTGGCCCTTCATCTCAGTATCCCGTCTTGCCATTGTTCTGAGCCTGATTTTTCACTCCTTCCTTCTCAAGTCTACCTATTGCTCCACACCACCCAAATGCCATCAGTAGCAGTATGGAACAGCAGAGGAGAAATTGTCTGCCAGGTCTCAGTTCCTCTCTTTGATGTTGGAAAACCCTACTTACCCTGTAAAGCAAGACCATGTTTTTAGGTCCCAAACCCAAATACCCCTGTGTGAGATGCAGGTTTTCTTACCCTGCATAGCTTTTCCCACATGTGATGAAAAAGGGAGGTTTCTGGTCAACAATGTGATTATAAATAACAACCGCTTGTAAATAATATCACAGCAATAATCAGGAACATCTCCCAGCAGGGCAAAGCCTGCTGCTTTCCTGGAGCATGTTTCTTACCTGAATTTTGATAGCTCTGTAGAAATGAAAGCGTCATTAACAACCCCAGACACCTCTGCGACAAATGTGCACTTTCAGAAACTGTGTACTTAATAGTGTCTCTGAAACAGTGGCTTTAATGAAACTTATTTTAATTGAAAGGCAATTAGGCATTGGCTTTTTTCTAGTGCATGCGTCGCTAACTAACTCTCTTAGTATTTTCAAGTTGTACTTGCAGTATGAAGCTCCTCTACATTTCTCATCCCTGCAGAACTAGTAGGTTATTTCCTCAGTATTTTCCCTGGTCCTGCCATTATTGTTTGAGTTTTTTAATTAAAACACTAAGATAAGGAAATGTGGGAATTTTTTAGTAGTAGAACTGATTGCTTTGTATTTGAAAAGGCTGTGCTTCAAAGGCAGGTTTGTGGGAAAACAGCTTCATTTTTGCTTTCCCTGCTTTGGGTAAACCTGTGAAAACTGGTGATACTGGGGGTAAAAATGTGACAAAATATCTGTGCAGGAGCAGTGTGCCCTCTTGGATCCTCAAAAAGTTTAAATTTTGTTCTTTATTGTAAGACTTGAGGAAGGAAAGTGTTGGCAATGTGACTGGTGCTCATTTTCCTTCAGGAAAGGAAAATTGTGCTTGAGGGAGAGATGCTAGCAGATGCTTGCCTGATCTGACTGACTCAAATTATTTGCCTTGAACCAAAAACATGCTCAAATGAACTTGAAGAACATGGTGTGGATAGGTCAGTGTTAAATAGACGATCCCATGTTTCTTCTATTGTCTCAGTCTTTCAGTTGTCTCTGGAACAAGATGAGATGGCTGGTTTCACCTAAATGTTGAAAAAACAGTCTAATAGTTTAAGCAGTTTCCCACATTTCTTCTAAAATTAATATTTTGTGCTCTGTGTTTGGAAACAAGTTAAGAAAGCTTTTTCCACCCTGGAAACATGCTAAGTGAGAACAGAGACTCTGTGTGAGTTTCTGGAAGTGTTCCTTCTGAAGAGCTTTCCTTGCCTTCCCATCTTTTGAAACCTGTAAAAAAATTTCCATGGATATCAGCAGACCTTGTGTGACACAGTTTAATAGTCAGGAATACTCACAGTAAGTAAAACTGGCAGTATTGTACTTGTATAAAAAATATGGAAGTGTAGTTCATCGTTAGTACCTTACTAACTTTGCTGTATTTTCATGACTAAATGAATCACAGAATACCAGGTTGTAAGGGACTTCAAGGATCAACCAGCCCAGCTGAAAGTGTCCGATGTTGATTCTAGTAATTTCTCCAACTTAATAAGTTTCACTAAGAATGGTCTTAAAACATGTGATTGAATTGCAAAAACCCAAAATCCCACAACAGCAACAAAAAAAGGCTATGCTAGCAGCTCAATGGTCGATTGAAAGCAACTCTACTTCCCTGACAAAAACTCAAATTGTCAATTTTGAAGGCTTTAATAATGCTATGCCTGAGTTTTCTGAGATAAATACAAATGCAGCAAGACTCATATTCTAAAAATTCGACAGTCTCTGTATGTGTAATTGGTAATACAGGGATATAAATTAAAAGATTTGCTATCACTGTTGTAATGTTGCCATTTAATAAGCACAGTCTCTCTCTGAGTTAATACGAAAAAGTCTCCTCTGTGTTTTGTGAGTTCAGAATTAATGGAGACTGAAATGTTTATTTCAGCAAAAGAGACGGCTAAAAATAAAATGATACTAGAAAATAAAAGCATAAAGCCCAGAAACATTTCCCTCGTACTTAGAGGCAAAATAATTTTCTCGCCCAGGAGAAAATAATAGGATTGCATTTCATCAACCACATTCTTTTCCATATATTTTAGGCTCAGTGCAAATGTAAAAACAAAACAAAAATCAATGTGCATTTTTGTTATTCTTGCTCTGGAATGAACTATGGTGTTTATGGGAGAGGAATATGGATGTTCTGGAAAGGATCTTGGAAAGAAAGAACAAGAGACTTTTAAAGAAATCACAGATTATCAGCCTCTTTTTTTCAACCTATTTTCATTACCTAGGAAGAATAAGGGTGAAACATGTAAGCTGAAAAGTAGCACAGCTTCTTCTGATCAGTATGATCCATGGCAGAACTGTTTGTGATTGCAGAATGAAAATTACCCAACAAAATTATTTCTGGAACCAGAAATGTTACACCACTGTAAATCTAAAAGTTAGATGAGAAAGGAGTAAGGCAGTGACTCATTTGTTCTTTATCCAAGCAGTCATGACTGCTTTCACAAATGGCACATAATAGGTATGTGTATAAATAATAGGCATTATGCAATGAAATGCCCATGGTTTTGGTAACTGGCATGTTGCATAGCACTGTCTACTTTCAAGGGATAAAGTCCAGTTTTGTACCACATCTCTTCAACTGTGTTTTCTTCTCCAGCATGAGAGAAAAACTAGCATTTGGGCTAGTTGTGCCTGCATCTTCATGTGGATTACTCCAGGCTCTGGGTCAGACCAAGCTGAGGGTTCAACCAGCAGTTCCCAAGGGCACAGAGAGGGTCCTGAGAGCCAGGAGTGAGTTCCTGTTTCCATCAACCCCACAGCAGAAGGGAGGGAGAGGGCAGGAAAAAAGGGAACAGTGAACACATGGTAAGGAGCTCATTCCTTGCTCATTCCCAGCCATCACCAATATTTCCAGTAGGATAGATAGAAGCAGTTTTATCTTTTTACTGTACCTATAGTTCTGGATCAGTTAGAAGCAAGACAGTGCCATACTGGTTTTTATGGAAAGAAAATCAAACCCTGGTCCATTCATCTGGCACTTCAAAACAAATTTATGTCTTAACCAAAGCAAAGATATTCATGATGCTGACATGACTCCTCTTGCTCACGGGTTTATGACATGAGTTGGCCTTCATGTGAAGGGAGTGAAAGATGGACAATTCACTCTTGATTGCAGCCAGCACTGCTTTGAAGCATTAGTCCAACATTCGTGGTAAACATCAGGTAGTTTTCCTTGATGCAAATATCAAATTACCTCAAAAATATAACTTCTTCTCCCATTCTTGGTACTCTGTCATTATGTGGTTGCTGCTTGCTCTGCTTCCAATAACCACAGCTAGTGCAGGATCACCTTGTTTCAAGAAGAGAAGTCCAAAGTAGCTCCTGCTGCCAAACAGTGAATGTTCTGTTATCTATCTCCTTGTAAAGCCTTTAAATATGGAAGAGTGGCCAGCGAAAAATGTGTTAATGGAGATGTGTGCATTTTCATTTGTTACCCAGCTGGAAGAGAAACATGGAAGAAAAACAGTGGTATAATTTTCCAGGCAGCAAATCCAGAAAGTTTCAAAAGGGGACAAGAAATGTGATTTTTTAAAATAAAATTAATAGAGAAATTGCTTTTGGTCTACATCTGTGAAACTAAATAATCCATATGTTGCAGGAGGTAAGGAACATGACCTGATAGGAAAGTTTTTGGATTATTTTCTTATTTTTTAATTATTAATACTTTAATTTTAAAAGATTAGTGCAGAGTGCTGCCTGACTGTCTGTCCAGGTAAAATGTTGTAGCTTTGCCAGCACGAGGATTTTCTCAGCACTGCTTCTGCTTCTTTACAGATGTGATGAGTTGACTCGAAGACTTTGACCAAAGCAACTAACTTCAAATTTAAAGCTTAAAGGCACAGAGTTTTGTTGACATTATTTTACTATAAATCCATTTCTCAAATGTATTCCTGCTATTTTTGGCAATTTTGCCCACGAGAATTTGGATGTTTGGGTTGATGGAGAAATGTCTGGGTGGCTGGAGAAATAATGCATTTTTTTTTCTGCATGGAATGAATACCATGGATTTTAAGGTTATTGTGTGGGAAGATAAATTGTCTGTGTGTAGAGGTAGAGGCTAGAATTGAGGTGACTGTTTTGTGGCATGGAGTAGGTGTGTTCCCATCACTGCTGAGATTTGAGGACAGAGGCATCTGAGGCATTGTCTTGAGCTTTTCACCTATACCTCTTGAGTTACAGCACTCATTTAACTGACTGAAAGGCCTTGTTGTATTTGGTTGCTGTATCCTCAAAGTTGTTTTCATTTTTCCCTGTGAGAGGAACTTATGAATCAAGTCTTTTACTTTCTCCCAGCATCAAACACTTGACAATTCAAGAAATAACGTGGTAGTACTAATTAGATCAGATCCAGTTTTGAGAAAATGTTTAAATTTTCAGTTACTGTATTTTCACATTACAGGGTTGTAAAATGTCAGCAGTTAGCAAAAGATTTAATAAATATTGTGCATGTGCTTGAAATATTAGCCTTTTAATACACATGCCCAGAAAAAAATGTTTCTCAGTAGCACAGTGCTGAGATAATACTTTTTGGATGTGGGTGGACGAGCAGTAATTGATGCACATGTACTTGTTTGACCTATAGCAGGTTAAATACAACATTTGAGGCAGTTGTCTAAACAGCAAATCATCTAGAGCTGATATTACTGTTACTTCACTATTGCCTCTCTCCCAGCAAACTGCCTCATGCTGGGGGAGGTTACTAACACCAGATGAGGAGTACACCCGATTAATGTGACGTATTCAAGTTTCTTTCCACAACTGTCTCGATAACCAGTCACAAAGATCGTGTTCCATATACCAAGAATTAAATTCAAATTATGCAGTCTTGGCGAGAGAATTGTGCAGTTAATCTCATCCCGAAAAATGAAATCAGAGTTTTTCCACATGAAGACTTTTGTCGGTTTCTGCCAGCACTCTCATTGATTTATTTTACTTTACTCCTCCATTTAAAGAGGAACAAGTGGGGAAAAGGAATATATGCAAGGGATTAGTTTTTGGGAAAGTCCCTCTCTGTCTCAGAAATTAATGTGTCCAGTACAAAAGTACAAAAGGACTGCTCTAAACTCCTTTATGTAGGTGCAGGAACCATACGTTTCAAGGAAAGTTTGCCACAGCTAATGAAGAAGATAGTAGTGTTTATCTGTTGGATTTCCAAAACCTTTGTTTATACCATGGCTGCAGCTATATAGGCTTCTGCTAAATTGAAGCAGACCTTTAGTTTTAAAAATCATTTGTAGCTGATTCTGTCTGAACTAAATTGCAATTTGAATAGGCATTGTTTTCAGGAGGAAAAATAAAGCAAGCAGAGATGATAATTAAGCATTAAAGGGGAAAAGGAGAATTAGTGGTTTAATTTCCTTGTCCTACATCTGAAAGTATGTTTTTTGACAGTCATTTGCTAACAGTCCTTGGATTCTTATCTATTAATCTTCGCATAATTGTGTCTCTTGATATCAACTCCCTTGTACCCTGGCCCTCCCCTTTTGCCATCTTGTCTCCTTTGCTTCCATGACCTCACCAATAATTTTTCACTTCCTTTGTTGTTTCCCCTCCCAACACAACCATGCTTCATCTTCCCATATCTTGACCATGCCCTCGATCCTAACCATGGGTGCTGCCTGCCTCTCTCTGTGCCTCCCTGCCTCTCTTCATCTCTGTGCTCACCAGACAGCTCCAAACACATGGAGTTTCCTTGGAGAGGCTTTGCAGCCTCGGCAGTGCTTGCCAGGCACCATCTGTTCCCAGCATCTCCTTGGCCAGTCACAGGCTCCTGCTTGGCTTTCCTGTGCCTGCTTTCTTTCTGACCTTCCTCTCTGCTCTATGGGAGCATAATTTTGGGAATTGTGCTAGATGAGAGCCTGTGTAACAGCCAGCACCTCTCACTGGCATCCTCAGCTGACCCTTCTCAGCCTCTGCTCCCTCTCCCACTCACTTGTTGTCCAAAATCAAACTCAAAGCTCCTCAGAGCAGAACCTTTGCCTTCCAGCTGCCTCTAGCACCAGGCACAACAGCACTGGTCTCGGGTATCATTCAGCAGCTGTGCAAATAAATAAGAGTAGTTCTGAATTACACAGTTGAAGTTCTCATCTAAAATAATTTAAAGAATAGTCATAAGGGGCTGTGCTGGTTATAATTCATATAATAATTTAGGACTCCTAGTTTTTAGCTATTGTGTAATTTGGATTTGCTTGCAGCTCTCATTGGATAAAGTATATTATTGAACAAGAAAGGAATAAACTATATTCAGAGTAGCTGTAGGGTGCTATGATTTAAAGGAGAGCTGGTGCAATACTACAGCAGAAAATATGCAGGATCCATTATACTGTTAATGAATGCACAGCTCAGATTGGTGATTTAATTTTTAGGTCATATTTCTCTCATACCCTCAGGTATAGTAGACTTCATACATAAAAATGGAGTAAGTTGGTGTGTATTTAATCTCAGTCATGAAAAAAATGAAAAATAATTTAAAGAAATACTTTTCTATATTGTTTATTCATTTGCAATTATTTCTTTTAATGACATGGCATTCAAAGAGCATTATTACAAGGGCACAGCCTTATTTTTGGGTACCAGTTTTGAACCAGTGATAGTAACCTTTGAGGCAGCTTGATATTTATCCTAGCTACAGACTGTCACTGTATTTAAGCCATGACTACGGCATCATTTTTTCATCTAGCCAGGAGCATTCTTGAAATAGTCACCATTTCCTTCCTCAGGCAAGGTGGCAGATTGGTGATATTTTAAACTGTCTCTTGGCTGAGAGACAAATCCCTATTTCTTTATTTTTGCAAGCAGACGTAGCTGATGTAAGCAAGACCTATTCCTGCAGGGCCACACCCCTGAGTAGTTGTCAGAACCAACCTTCTGCAATGACTTCAATTTTACTAAATGTGGGGGTTTTTTGTCTTCATTTTTTATTGCCATGTTAATTGTAAGCTTTTTTGTTGTGTGTACAGATGTCCAGCCTTTTGAGAACCCACATTTTACAGTGAACTGCATTTTAAATTGTACAATCATAGCTGCAAATTGAATCTGAAAAATCTCTGAAAATACACAAAGAAAAGAAGAAGCAATTAAAAGAAATTCTGTTTGACCTTTTATGCTGTACACCTGCTATTTTAATTTTTTGAAAAATTTCTTACAACTGGAGTATCACCTCTTAAATGAATTTGAACAACTCACCCAAGAGACATTCTAATCCAATTGTGTATGATGATGATACCAGTTGGATGTTATCCTATTAGGCACTCACTGTAAATAAGGGATTTTCCACTGACTTTTAAATCCTTGATTAATGAGAATGCTTAAAGCAGTGTCCTGTAAATTAGCCATAGTGCTAGCAACAATGGCAATTCACTTAGGAGAGCTGATTTGTTTTAAATCTTCCTCTCCAAATTAAAAAGCATGAGGAAAAGATAATGTCAAGTAAGTGAAACACATTACTCTATCTTGCATTATTGATCTACACCCCATGGCTGTCTGACACCCTTAGGTCTAAATTCTGCTCTGTCTTCAGGTAAATTCCCATCAGTCAGAGCTCTTCTGAGAAAGAACTCCAGAAAGTAACTGGTCCACAGTATTTATTTTATGTATTTTTTATATTCTCTAGTGTTTTAGCTAATTCTGAATCCCATTTTGAATTCTGTCAGCCAGACCAATGGCTTTAATTTGTAGTTTGGTCACTTCCATCTCTCCTGCCTTTCACAGCTCCTTGTCCTTTTTTTTTTTTTCTAATAAAAATATGTATGAGTAGCAGCAAAGGGGTGTTTGGGTTTGGGGAAAGGGTAGAATGGGGTCAGGTTGTAACGTATCTTTTAATTGATACTTAAACTCGAATTCTTCCTCACGTATTTTTCTGAAGAAAAACACTTTTCACATCATCTTATCACTTTGCTTCTTGTTCAACTACTGATACTTGATTTATTGCTTGCAAGAAAATTAGTTTTATACCAAGTATTGACTTTGAAATACACATTACTTCCTTTAATATGCTGAGACATTAATGAGGTCTTTCTCAACATTCTATGTTCGCATTTATTTAAGGTATTATTCATTTCTGTATCCATAGTATGCATGCATTTTCATCATTCAAGAACAGCCCTTTCTTCTTTCTATAGATTGGAATTAGTGTCACTTTATAAAGACAATTTTGACACTCTCCTGTAAGTAGCTGAGCAAAGTATGTCTCAGACATTAAAATACTTAAAGTGTATTATTTTTCTGATGATTTTGAATTTTGAATGTACTGCAAATTGTACTAAGTAGAGCTGCCTAAGGTCCTACCATGCTGTCCTATGTCAAGAGTAATCAGAGAGACTGATAAATCTGTCTGATCATTTCTTCTCAGGTCACTCAGGTTACAAGGGTGACTCACCTGTGCATGTGCCAAAGCACCCCTAATGAAAATTCCAATTAGACCAGTAGGTCTGAGACCATTTCTTGCTGTGACTATTTGGTATGCATGTGAACCTCTCTGTTTAATGCTATTTACATGGAGTTCCTCAGTGATTCATTGGTAAACATTCAGAATTCCTGCTACAGGTCATAAAAGTATTGTCTTGTCCAGTGTTGTGGGCAAAAGGAAAAATTTGACACTATGACTTCACTGACCAAATTGAAACTCTTTGGAAGATACATGATACTTTATGCACTTATTATTGTGTTTTTATACTTAATGGTTGTGGGGTTTACAGTACAGAGATATTTTCTTATGGGCAGGCTTTTTTGGTTACTTGGTTATTTTTTCTTTATAATTATATATTTTTTTTAGAAAGGCAATTTTCCTCAAAGTGACTAAGATACTGGTTTTCAAGCTTAAATGGTTGTCATCTGGGGAAAAGAAATGGACATTGGAAATTCAAGATGTTTGCTGCTGGTTTTTGTTCCAACTTTGGTTTTCTACATGGTAGAAAGAAAGGACAACTGGAAAGTTTTACTTGGTTGATTTTTAAATTTTGCAAATCTGCCAAATAATTTTGGCAGTATTTCAGTTTACAGTTGTTTCCTCTGGCTACAAATTTTCTCAGCTATAAGGAAAGATAATTTTTGTGATTATGGCATCCAAACATAGCTGTTATGGATAATCTTTTTGATTACCTTCAGCAAGTTGTTTCATTCTTTTATGCCTTAGTCTTTTACTTCTTAAATATATTATTATTTTTATGGGCTTTTCTTTGTTATGCCTCACATATTAACAAATGTATTCCTGTATCACTTTCCTACTTCAGAGAAGTGCTGAAAGCTTATATTCATTAATATTCTTGAAGCATGACAAAGTAAAGCCTATTACTGTAATATGCTTTGCTTTAAAACTCTGGTTAGAATAATAATGATAAACAACATTGGTTAGCCTTTGGCCCTGCTGCACAGATATAAAACTTTTACATCTTCAGATTTAAAATGATGAAGGAAAACTTTCATGCATTTTATGTGCTTCCTCTAAACCCATGGAGAGATAAAGGAAGAAAGTTTCACATTCACTGAAATGGGTTGTTGCATTTTTACCGTACAGGAATCCAAGAATGACGTTTTGCCTGCTATGTCCTTAGACTCTTGTTTGAATATGATGTAGTATTTTATTCTCTCCTTGTATTTCCTTTGGTGAGGTGAACAGAAGTTAGAAATGGACAATTATGAAATACCTTGCCCATAGGAAAGGTGTCTTCCTAACCTCTTCAGTAATTTTTTGAGGAATGACCAGGTGCATGACAGCTTATATTTCCCTGCTATTATTTCCCTGAATTACTGTAGACATTCTTATTATATTTCTAAATGACTGCTCTTAGAGGTGGCTTGAAAAGATATTCATTTTTTCATGTTGACTGATTGATTGCCTCAGTGTTTCATTGAATATCTCCTTGTTCTTGCACTGTAAGAAGCAGTAGATAGGAATTCCCCAGTTCTTTTTTGTATGTTTATGGTGTGTTATACCATACATCCCCTGGTTTTTTGCCTTTGTGTTGATTTATATGATTTCTTTATACAAAAAATTATTCAAATGCATTTTCGACCTGGGACCTAAACATAGCACTCACACAATACTTCACTTTTTTAAGAAAATAAGATGTTTTCAGTTATTTAAGAAAACGCAGAAAAATTTTTAGCATATACACATTTATTATTGTTTTCTTTCCTTGAGTTTCTTTTCATGAAATAGTTTTCAGCTCAGTGAGGCATGTTTTCTTTTTTTCGTTTTTTTTTGACTCCATCTGAGAAAGCAAGTGCAGTTAATGGAGAAGATATCACTACATTTTTAATAGTTTTAACAGCTGCACTGCAGGCAGTTCATTATTTTGACTTGTTTTTTAGTGCCCTCAGTGTTCTCAGTAATATCATAGTAGAGATATTGGAGATAAAGAGGGAAGACCAGCAGCCTCAATATACATATTCTGTCCTTCTACTTTCTGTCCTTATTATAAAACCAATATTAAAATGTGTAAACGCCCACACTGGATATCTAACACTGTTCTAAATCCTGACAAGTGCAAATTGAAAAGCCAAGTCCCATTAATACAGAGTTGGAGAGTCTCACTGCACCCTTACACTTTATGTCTGGAATGCTCTGGGCCTTCTATAAATTTAAAAAAAGAAAGAAAAAAGAAGACATGCTGGTGAGAATCTTCAAACATAGTCAGTCAATTCAAGTACGTCTGTTGACTCTTGTTTTCTTTGCAGACTTCAGATGACATCCTGGTGGCCTCGGCTGAATGTCCTAGCGATGATGAGGACATCGATCCCTGTGAGCCGAGCTCAGGTGGGTTAGGTTAGTCACCTTTTTTTATTACTTTCTTTTCTTTCATATTTGCATGCTTCAGTCACCCAGAGTCCCAACTAGAAGGACAGTCCCTTTGTGCACTGCAAGGAAAGGTTGAATTGGGCCCTTTCTTCATGTGGCGGTGTTAGCAGAGAGGAAGAATCTGCTCCAAGGTATCAAATGGGAGCACAGGTCATGATCTGAGTAAAGTTATGGCTTGGATGGAGGATGGACTAGGAAGGCCATTCTAGGGCCCCTGCAACTACATTGTGATGAAGAAGGTGCAGCTTCATTTAGCAGGAGCCTGTTGCTATTGTTTGTGCCTTAAGAATTGCCCTTAATAAGATAAAAGTATCATATAAAAAATGTGTGTTATGGAGGCATAGAATGGCCTAGGTAGAAAATGACCTTAAAGATCATCTAGTTCCAATCTCCCTGACTTGGTCAGGGATGCTTTCACCAGACCAGGTTGCTCAGAATTTCATTCAACCTGGCCTTGAACAATTCCAGGGATGGGGCATCCACAACTCCTGTGAGCTACCAGTGCTTCACCACCCTCACAGGGACGAATTATTTCCTAATATCTAATCTAAACCTAGTGTCTTTCAGTTCAAATCCATTTTCCCCTTGGCCTGTCACTACAGTTCTTGTAAAATGTCCCTTTCTGTTTTTCTTATAGACTGCCTTCATGCACTGGAAGGTAGAATTGAACTAATTTTTAATTACTATTAGTGGTATGTAATTTTGTCTAGATAGATAAAACTTGAAGACATAGAATACAACAATCTCAAATTTCAAAAATTTTTATGTTTTTTTCCCAAGCCAACCCTATTCAGTGTATGTTTTAGTTGCAACCAGAAACAAGATATTTTGACATTCTAGTACTTTCTGTGAAACAAAAACTTGGTAATGTTTTGGCTGTGTCTTTCCTACTCCTCTGAATAGTGGAGATTTGATAATAATTCTTCTCTGTGAAATAATGGAAAGATTTGGGTTGGAAGAGGCCTTCAATTATATCTACTTCCAAACCCCTGCCATGATCAGGGACACCTTCCACTACACCTGGTTGCTCAAAACCCATCCAGCCTGGCCTTGGACACTTCTCTGAGCAGTCTGTTCTGAGGGTTCAATTATACTTAGTTATGTTCAGGTAAATACATACCATGTCTAAAAATGCAGTGTTTATCATTGAAATGTAAGGGCTGCAAAACTTCCTATCAGTCTGAAAAAGTGTGTTACTCTATATCCTTTAAAATAATCCTAAATAGTCCAATTAATTATTCCTGCTTCCTTATTGGTTTGGTTTAGGTTTTATATTTCCTGAGTGAACAGCTTATGGTACTATATAGATATATCTCAATATTTCTTAGAATTTTCCCAAGAGTTCCCTTGAATTCTGTGTTGTTTGGTATCATGCCCACTGGTAGTTGTCTCAGGTAATTTGGTAATCTTTGGTACTTGCTATTTCACCTTAATAGTAAAAAAATTAGGATCTGTTTGTTAAGCAGTAACATATTTAGCTTGAGTAGAAACCAGTTTAATTTGAGATTTATGTATTAATAGCAAATAGCAACTAAGAGCCATCTTAGTATAATGGCAAAATCTGGGGCAGAAGATATGTCTACATAGCCCTAAGACAAATGAAATTTTTCTTCATATGCAAATGTGTGGTTCCTATTTTAAGTCACAGAGCTTGATACCTACATGCAAGAATTATTTACTCAAACTGTAGGAAAGGCAGAGACATTTATGACTTGTCTCAATGACTGACAGCATGGCACTTGAGCTCCTCCAGGAAGCAATTTACAGATTTCATGATGATACTTCAGAATTATTTTCTTTTGCTTTCCAATTAAAGGATTTCAGAGTAATTTTCAAAATTTCAAGAAATTGAATGGTTGTTCTTAAAACTGAGTAGCAACGGGTACCCTCACACAGTTTTGTACCTCTCAGGGAGATATTTTACTCACAGAAGTCTCAGACATTATGATCAAGATATTCAGGATTATTTTTTTCCTGCTCCTTCATTCTCATTTACAAATTCTTCAGTTTAGGTCCTGTCCAGTATGACTTAGTGCAGTAGCTCATATGGCTCTGAGCTCACTTATGCCAGTTGTTTCCTTGCTTTGCTTAACTCAGGCAGTACTGTTTGGTAAATTGACATTTAGGGGAGTGTTATTTTATTTTACAAGGTAATTTTAAAGGAATATATTGGTTACGTAGCACTAAATAATTTTCCAAATCATCTGGGAATGCAGCTTTGGTATTAAAGTTGTATTCATGTTTTCTCAGGCTTACAGCTCACTGAAAGCCAATGAAATTTCAGAATTATTCTTCCCTGAGGTAGTTTGAGCTCTAGGGCTGCAGTGTTTGGTAGTCCTGAGCCATGCAGAGTCATTTAGCTGGTGGGTGCAAGAATGGGAGAGGTGAAACGAAACTTTCTGACAGCTTGTAGTTTCTGTCCAAAATATGGTTCAGGAGAGGGACGTGGATGTTAGTCTTTCAGCAAAAAATTGCCGTTACCTTTACATGCTGGTATTTAGCTTTCCTGATTTAGCTTAGTACTCATCACACAGCTACATTTCTCATTTTTGTTTATTTGAGAATGGTTTTACTGTTTCATTTGTCAGATCCCAACTGCTACTGCTTTTTTATTTTTTTAAACTATGGATTGGCACAGGAATTATGTTCTGCATAATCCAAATTGTCTGGATCATTTTATCTGTCATTCTTCTCATCAAAATGTCACTCATCCTCCCACTCTCAACTTTTAAAAGCTGTTAATTTGCCTTCATTGGCCTTGTCCTTTTGTCATACTTGAAACTACCTGAACCAAAGGGGTTACTGAAGTTGTAACTTCTGGCATATCAGTATCTCTGTAAGTAAGGTGTTTTAGTCTTAGTCACTTAGTGTTATGAATAACCTTTCCCAATGAATAGTCAGGTAGGCATTGCTCAATCTCTGTAATACTGCAGTCTCCATGTGGATTTGAGCTACTCCTAACTGTAGGCTGGAATTTAAGGAGAGAAGCACAATATTGTTGGCAGTGAGAGACTAATGATTGTTCTTCTTTTCAGTTGGAATAGGAGATACAGAAGGATATGTCCCTCCATTTAAATTATCCCCATGGTTCAGTTCAGCTTTTTCCCCTTAATCCCTTTTACAAACCAGATTGGCTTCTCCACAGCTACTCCTCAACATCCTCACTAATGGTGGTGAGAGTTATGTATCCTAACCATTCTGGGAGGCTGAATATATGATGATTAGGGCAGTTTTACTTTTATGTTTTTGCTTCAGAGGGTGTAGTGTGGGATTCTTCAGCAAAGGAATCCAGTTCATGGCAAGAGATGATGCACTCAGAGCTGTGTGGTCAACATTTTTCTACCAAGAATTCAATCAAGAGGTGACCAAAACCCCTGCAGTTTTATTAACAGAGCCATTAATATGAACTCAATATTTCTCTGATTAGCAGAGCCATAACTCAGTATTTCCATGATAATTGCCCATAATATACCTATTTCTAACCAGAGTTCTGAGCTCCAAATGAGAGCCTATTCAACAATAGTTTGAATATGGTACGCCTATATCTCATAGAAAATACTGCTTATCCAGATTTTACTAATTAGTGAGATTTGTGCATAAAATAGGGCTTTTTTTCCTAGTACAAATATGTTGCAGTTTGTAGTGGCTAACAAGTCCCACTCTGCCACCACCAGCTTTGCTGTCTGTGCACCTGTCTGCTAAATAATAAATGGAAAGATGCAATTTGCCACAGATTTCATATAGGACATAAAAATGTAAACCCGATTAGGAGCTGCTGAGAAGCAATCCCATCATCTTGTCTGGAACATAAAGTCACAAAAATTATAATTGCAGATTTCATTGTGGTATACAGACTGCTAAATGTGCCATAATTAGATGAAGTCATAACAAATTTATTAGTATGCAAAATTTTGTCAACATATATTTTTTTGTATTATGTTTTGCGTAGTAAGGCAACAAGTATTGCTTTCACAGTCTCTCCACCTTCCCCTAAATACCAATACCCCTAATACCAATAACATGAAGATTGAGTATGATGATGACAATAATAATGATAAAAAAATAGTTTACATGTCCTCAATTTAATGTCATGAAGGGAAATAATAAAACCTTTCCATTTTGCAGACAAGTTACAAAAAACTTTGGTGGTAACCTATCCAAAAAAAAAGAACCTCGGACAATTTACTGATTTTACATGAAGAGCTATAAAACTGCAGCTGGACAAATTGCCATTCTACACATCAGGACTGCTGTTCCAGCCGTTGCTGAGCTCTGTGGAGAGCTCTGATTTCTGCTGAGTTTCAGTGAGCATTTGTGCTACACAGCTTATTTGTTCCAGTTACTGTGGGCTGGTATTTTATTTGTTAGCTATTATCTGACCACTTCTGTAGCTATTGGAATGTTCCAAAAGGAAGAGAGGTCTGAGCTGGGTCAAATGAAGTGAAATCACTGTGTTTAATGGCAGGGAACTCTCAACCAGCAAAAAGTCTTACAGTTTTAGACAAACACACAGACAGTTCCTTCTCTGCAAATGAATTTTACATTTTGCACAAATCTTTCTCAAATTTGTGACCCGCCAGAGGTTTAAGCTCGCCATTAGGTTGAAAACTTCTCCTGACAGCCCCAGCAGAAATGGGATAAGTAGAGGCTTTGGTGGTCTTAAAGCCAGAATATTCACTGGTCTTGGAAATTTTAGCAGAAGGTAACCTTCAAAGTGAAAGAGGGATTTTTCTTTAGGTTCAAACAAGTGTCTTTCAACCAGTGGAACTCCCCATGTTGCAACCAAAAGAAATACTTAATCATCTCTTGATTTGTCTGGCAGCTTTAGCTTCCACTTCCCTGGGCAGTGTTTGATTGGTGGCAGATCTTGTCCTTTACCATTCAGTGGGTAAAAAAAATAACGATAATCATGACAGAGTTCAGTCATGTGTAACTGGTAGCTGGTAGCACTGGCAAGCTTTCTTAGCCCTAATTCTTAATTCAGAGAGATGAATGAAATAATTTATATTCCTATATTATTAAGTAAGAATCGTTAATAGGATAGATACTTCTGGACTGATCTTTGAGCATGTTTTTAATTTTTCCTACATGATGTCCCGGCTAATTGCATCGCAGAAAACAACTGGTGACAACCAGAAATCTCCAAAGCACCAGTTGAGCCTAGAGAGTGAACCAGCCACTGCTGAAGATGTCTCTCAGAGAGCAGTCACTGCTTTGGGGAAGGCTTTGTCCTGTGAGCAGGACAGTGTGGGGCTTTGCATGCAGACTGCTTCCTGCAATGCACATCCTCTTCTCTGTGCCTCTGCATGTTGGATAGATGAGATGACTCAGAATTCTATATTCTCAGCCACCTTGTGATGGTTTAGGTTTGCTCCCAGCATTGATACCTGTTTTTTCTAACAGGTAGAACTGTGAAATACGGATTGTGAGTGTTTTATTCTCATTACTAGAAGTTTTGCTTTTTTTTTTTCCTGTCACGAATTACTGCACTGTATTCCTGGTGCATCTGGCAGCAAGATAACGTTGCGGTAGGAGGTGAAGTGACTCCTATAATTTATACATCACTGCAAGTGCCCTATTTAATGCTCTTCATGGAATTCATTGTGCAAGAAGCTGAAACAAAGAAAAATAAAATTACAGCTAGTTCATAGGGCTACTGTGTTCATTATGGCTTGAGATATAAAGGGAATATTTGTGCCCCAGTCCAATTATTCTGTAGTTCTATATGCATTTCCAGTACCAGAAAGATCACTGGGTTGTCTTGAATCAGACTTTTAAAGTGTTTATCTTCAATGCACATAGACATCTCTATATAAGCTACCATAGGGTGAAAACTATGCTATACTTTCCAAGTGTTAGCACTTACTATGGCTAAGCATAAAAAAACTGAGGGGATTAAGGTGCAGCTTAATCATCCTTCAATTGAAGATAAATACTTGTTAAGCTTTTTTTTTTTTTTAAATAAATCGTAAAACCTTCTCCAGAGGAACAGAAAGTAAATGCTGCATTTTTCCAAATTATTTTATTGTTAACCAAACTACCTCTTTGTCAACAGGTTGAGGTCCTAGTGCTTGTCCCAGTGAATTAAAAATATGACATTTCTAATTTGAATTTGATCAAATAGGTTTTTTTCCAAATTATCTAAAGAAATGAGGTAAAAAATCATGATTGTCAGCCATGCCATTGAAACTTGGGAATACTGAGTAGAACTGGAGATTTCTAGCCAGTCCTTAGGATTCTTGTACATCTCCAGTGTTAGACGGAAGATACTGGGGAGCTGGCTTTTATCCTGCACACAATGGTTTTCTAGCAGTGCAGTACCTGCAGAAATACGGACATCAGACTGCTGTGAATCACACAAGGCTCTCTGTTAACTGCTGCAAGAGCTTCTCTGCTGGTCCGTAAATGATGAACGGTTTTCCTTGGGTGGGAACTTTGAAGGTGCATTCATATTCCACACATATCCTTGCTAAAGCTGGGGTCTTCTCACTTCTATAAAACATAGAAGAGTGGCTGCTGTGGTTTAATCGCAGCTAGTAAACACTCACAGTGCAAACACTGGGGTTATTATTTGTGTGGAAGCACCTAAATCTTTATTTCATGCCTCAGACATACACAGACAACACGGTAAAGCAACTCTTGTGCAGAGAAATTTGCTAAGTGACAGTTGTTAGTCCTGCTGTTACATGTTCAGTGGTTTGCAGTTAGAGATCTCCACAGAACAGACAAAACCAAGTGGCAATGTTTTGAGTAGTTTCAAGAAATATACTCTTTACGAACAATAATTCAAGAAAAATGGGTGCATTACTCAATGCGCCCAAGGAAGTGTCCAGAGAAAGAGGGTTCTGATATTTTTCCTCTTTTAAAGATGTAAAAGGCAGCTAGTGAGTCAGTTCTGAAGGTATTTACAGGCAAAGCTGAAGCACAAGATGCTGCTGCAATACCAGGACTGGGATGTGTACGTAGAGAAGCAAACAGGGCCCTCCACACCACTCATTCACAAATCCACTGACTTCAGAGGAATTCCTAAGATTTTTCAGTGCTAAGAAAGTCCCTAGACATTTCAGTGAGATGTCCATGAATATCATGTCCTTTTATTCAAGTTAATTGAGGGCTTACCTTCCTGATTTTCCCTAGGAAAATTTACAGGAAAAACTCTTGCTTGCATATGAGCAGTTGCTTGACCTATTCTTTGTGATATTCCAAAAAAAAAGAACTGTCTTACAGAAAAGGTATTGCATGGATCTTAAAAATTAATTTTCTGTGAATGCAGTGGCTTTGTCAGAAATGAAAAAAATAAAATTAGATCTATGTCAATGCTCTCTTGAATAAAGCAGACATGGTTTTCAAGCCTGGTATTTAAGATTTTCAGTAATAAAACACATTAAGCTCCAGTGGCCATGCATGTATCATTAGTAAATGAAAATAGGTTCTAGGCAGTTCTAAACCTTTGTAACTCTTTGTTGTTAGCCACAGAAATAAAGATGTGTGTTCTTTGACAGCCTCCACTATGAGAAGTTTCCATCATTTCCAAAAAAGGTGTAGATGTTTTTAATCATGAACCAAAGATTTACTGAACTGAAAAACAGTCTGTAAAACACATTATATTTACTGGAAACAATAAAATAAGGCCAAATATAGATTATGTGGACTCTCAAAAATCACGGGTGAACTTCACACTCTTGGTGAAAAATGCAGAAAATCAGTAAGATCGTAATTGCAAACTGAGGTTTTCAGAAACAGGCAAGTAATTTACTGACTTGACTGAGACTCTTTTTTTTTAATTTGATAAGGAATTTTGGAAAGGCAGAGGATTTACTTACACAAGGATGAGGTAGAGAAATCATTGAATCTGGAACAAGTTCCCTTAATTTTCATGTCAATCTGCTTAAAAATCCTAAATTAAAGTGCATAATCCTAAAAATTTGTCCATTAAATCAAGTTTAAACTTAGGATCAAGAATGCATATAGACTGTTGAATAAATAAATGAGTTCTAGTTGGTTTGAAATTAAACTATGTGTTATTGGTGCCTTGATTGATGCAACCTCATTGTTTTGCTTGAGCTACGCTTCATTCCTGTTAGATTTGCTACATCTAGTGCATATATTTTCTTGTATACTGTGGACACTATATTGAAACTGTTTCTTGTAGTTTTGTAATGCATATGCATTGAATTTCTTCTTTTTGTGAAGCAAACTCACTTTTCCACAGGACCATTTTTCATCCTTGTTTTCATGAAAAAGGTAGAAGAATGACAATATTTTGCAAAGATGGGAGAAGGTTTACAGCCAAAATACTGGCCTGAATTAGCATTGTATTGCACAGTTTCTGTGCCAGGGCTTTTTCTGACCGAACTCGAGCAATGAGATGTTAAACCAGGTCTTTCAAATTCTATAGGAAATTTCCAAAAACTTATAAATTCAATTAATATGGTGTTCTAAAGTAGTTGGTGCCTGCCTGCAGCAGGTTCTCAAACCAGTAACCATCATACTAGACTGCTAGCAGTACCAGACTTTGCCTGGCAAGGGGAACGAACAAATTGTAAACTTCTTGCTGGTGTTTTCTAGCAGTCAGTACAGTGTGAACACCCATTAGTTCTTGCCCACGTAGTACTAAGGATGCTGGTACTAATTTTCAAGCCCTTGCTCACAGCTAATTTAAACCTGTGCAGAAGCACTGTGGTATTGTAGTGTGTGAGTGGTGTAATTCAACAGCCTGCAAAGTGGCAGGTGAATGCTGACAAATTTGAGAACTAGATATTCTCCAAGGATGTTGCTCCTAAATGGAAGCTGGAAAAATTCAAGGCAAAAGTAACCTATAATGAGGGTGAGTGTACCTGAAATAGTCTAACCTTAGGCTATCTCCTTCTGACTATATGAAGAACTGAATGGAACCTTGTTCTGCTGTGTTGACGTGCTAGTCTATCTAGCTTTCAAAACCAGCACTTCTCCTGAGGTTAAGGGCTATGGTCTGGATCTAGGACTTAGATGGTTTGAATGTGAACTGGCTTAAACAGAAGCTTCAGATCTAGAATACATCATGTGTTGTGAATATACCCTTTAAAAAGTTTCAGAAAAGGGACAAATGAAAGATGAAAGAAGTGAGAACACAGGAATTATATTCTGAAATTAAATGAAGCTTTATAGATGTCTCAAACTTTTTTGTCTTGTGCCAACATCAGAGACACTAGAATTGTTTTATAGACTATGATGAGAGAAGAAAAGAAAAACAAGGCAGTCTTATTAGTTTTAATAATTTTATCAGGAGAAAAAGAACATTAATTACATCAAATGTAACTTTTATCCATCCTGAATTTGTCTTTCTCTTCCCACTCCCAGAGAAGCATATATGGTTTAGGCAGTAATAGGATTCAGGCAGAACTTCAGGCAGAAGTTTAGCTGTTGAATCTGAGCCTCTGGGTAGCGGGAGTACTTCAGTATTTACAGCAGATGCACTCCCAGTGTGTGTGCAAGTATATTCTGGATGTCTTGAAAGCCTGGCCCCTTCTCCCAGGCATGTTATCAACTTTGTCAGTAATGGTCTGACTTGATGACAGTATTTGGAACAAATTGAATGTGGTGTGCTTTTGGCTTCAACATTTAAACCATATATATATAATGTTTGTGACATAGACATTTATCTCTTCATGTAGTAGCTGCTCAGTGAAGGAGGAAAATCAGGGAATCACCCACAGTTGTGACATGAATGTGGGTGTCTGCACCTCCAGCTCATTTCATGAGCAAGAATCATTCCACGCTCTGCAGGCCAAGCCAGCAGATTCCTCACACTTTACAACTACATTTTGGTATTCTGCTGAAAACAGTTCCTAGATAAGGTAGTTTGGAATTTATTTTTTTTTTAATGAGATGACAGTGCTAAAAATAGCAAGCATTGAAACCTTAATCTGGCACAGCTCATAGCAAAACTTTTCCTGAAGTCAGTAGAGCCCAAATGTCACAGTTTTAGTTCAATGCAGCCAGTCTTACAGTTAGCTGCCACCACAAATTTATGTTTCCAGTGCCCCTGCTCTTTTCTTGCTTTGAGCCTGAGTCTTCAGGGAGCAAGAGCAGCAGGCAACTCACTGAGCAAATGATCCCAGTTTAGCTGTCTGAACTGGTGGCCCACAATTACAGCTTAGCTTTGGCTTGAAAACATGCTGTCAGTAGTGTAATATTTCTGTTTTGTCTCCTTATGTTATCTTATTCGCAAAAACTTCCCCCACCCCACATACACTTAGGAATTCTTCAATTTAAAATATAGACTAGCTACTGAGTCTGCTAGTCAGTCAAAACTTCTGAAACAAAGTACCAAATTACCAAAGATTTCTCAGGACATGCACAAAACCAGGAAAATTACTTCACATAGAATATAAAGAAGGAGAGATGCAAAGCTGAATGACACATGTAGAAGTGGTAAGAGATAGGACACCTGAACTGGTAAAAGGAGAAAGAATCCTGTTTGGAGGGAAGCAATACTAAAAGAGCAGCAATGTGACAAAATAATAAGGGTAAGACCACAGGGATGAAGGCTGCCAGAAACACTAAGTGATACAATGGTTTACGTTCTCCATTTTGGCTAAAATTCAATTTAGTTTTGTGGAAAATATTTTCACAAAAGCTTCTTATAAAACTGAAATATTCCCCTCAGCTCTGCAAAACATAGTAACTCCTAAAACCCATTGATTTTCTATGCTCCATCAATTGGCACTGTACAGCCAACTAACCTATCTCCCTTTAGATTTACGATGACATTTTAAAAGGTTGAGAAAACAACCTTCCACCTCTCAGCCACAGGGGAAAAAGAAGTTACTTGCAAAACCTGCAGTCCTAAGGAGTTGTAAATGATTCAAAGTCGATATATGATAAATCATTACACTTGGTGATAAGCACTCTGTTCAGTGCAGAGGGAGTGTCTAACTTCTTAGCAAAGCAACCTTTTTAGCTGTGGATGCTGTTCCACTGCTAGGCTATTTTTATAGCAAGCTAAGTTAATTGATGTCACTTTAGAGGTATCTTAATGTGTTATATCTTGGGTTTGCATGCCAAAGAGTAGAACAGATAAAGTTTTTCCTTTATTTTCCTTAAATTTTCCTTTAAAATTTTCCTTTAAACAAATCTGCAACAGACTTTCAGACTGTTTTTGAAGCTGGGCTGCATTTACCTCAGTTCTGCAGAGGAAATGTTGGGGTTTGTTTTTCAGAGGTATTCGTTGTAAAGAGGTGCTGAAATTGCAGTGATCTCAGAAACCAGCTCACCAGAATCCAACAATGCTGCAGAAAATCGACCACAAACAGGTCTACAATGATAGCACACAGAGTGAAAATTAATATGTGTCCCGTAAATAATTGCCTTCATGCCTCATTGCAAATGCAGTAGTTAAACATTTCTGTCTTGTGAGTAATTTCCTATTCACAGTTTGTGGGAAGGCATAAATGTAAAGAAAACAGGTCTGGGGTCCTTTTGTCATTTTTTTTGTTTTGTTTTTCAGTCTGCTAATTTCAATTCACAAACACCATGGGAACCTGCAATTCCAATTTTCTTTTCACAGTATTAATGAAAACTGGGCATTGAAAATAGTTAGATTTTTTTCCCTCTAAATTTTAAACCATATAGAAATACAGTCAATAATAACTTTCTAATCTATTACACAATGTAAAACTATGTTCAATTGCTTTTATTTCATGCAAAGATTTTCATAAGTGTTAGAAGAGGCTTTTAGAACTCTGTTTTTTCTAAGCTGGTTTTTGAGTTAGTATAAAATGCTGGTTGTGTGCTTTTGAGAGGAAGAACTGTGTGTGAGAAGAGTTGTTTGAAGAAGGAATCCTTGCACCACACAATGACAGTCATTTTCTCTCACTGTTATGGCAAGGTTTGAGCATATTTAGTGCTTTTATGATTTTGTCTTGCTCCTGATCAAACCAACCTCAATTTATTGTTTTAATAAAATAGATAGTTTCAGGGTTTGGGTTTTGGGTATATTTTTGAGACAACTGTTTACTCTTAAAAATCAGGGTAATTTTAATGTCATTTAATCTTAACATACTCGGATAAGGTATTTCAGTTCTCATTTTCAGTAAGATGTCTAGGGTGAAGTTGATATCTTTCTCATGCTACATAGCAGACAAGGTTACCTGCAGACATGCCTCTACTGCTCTGCCAGGAGCCAATGGCTCTGCCTGGTCCAGCTACCAAGATGCTGGGAAGAAAAGTGCACCCAGTTTTCCCAAAGAGTTAGGAAGCAAAGAGCACAATTGCTGTAAATTTATAATCTTGATTTGCTCTCCATTGAGATCATCTTCCATCCCTTGCAATAGTTCCTGTCTGGCAGAGGAAATAGATAGAGGTAAATTCCCCTTGGAATTGAATCTTAGTCAAACAAAGGTACTGCTTAAATAGAAGGCAGCTGTTTCAGCAGTGTTATAGATGTGGATTGATTTATTTATAAAGATTTCAGAAGAAATTAAAGCTGACTTTTTTCCAGTGGCTCTATTCTCCCTGTCCTCAGAATAGGGTTCTTGCTTTGGTGTGTACTCCACTAGCTGATCCTATCTAAAGTGCTCACAGACAAACCTATATACTTTGTAAAACTTTTCTATTTCCTCCTCCTTCATTTGTCTGGAGAGGCCCTGCTAGGTTAAAAGCATATTTTAATATAAATGGAACAAAAATAGCAAGTCCTTTTCTTTGCTGAACTACTCCTTTTCCAGAAATCCAAACAAATGCGACAACAGATGCTTTGAAATGTTTAAATAGCATTAATATAGTGGTTGAATATTTCTCAGAGAGATGGGTTAAATGAGATAATTGTGAAAATATTCTTAAAATAAAAGGAAGCTATCAGGTGAGTGGCATGAATTTAGGTAACATTGGAAAATATACCTTAAATGTTTCTTTTAGGTTGCAATATTAGAATGTTTTCCTCTGAGCAAGCTGTTAAGTGTCATTTAGTAGACATTAATTGCAAAGTTAGTTGACAGTCTTTGGCCCAAATGTATGTATCTTAAAGAGAAAGAGCAGCTGTTAATTCATCAGGTACTGACAGTGTATTCAGTGGCTTCTATTATTTCTCAGACAGAAATTAATTTCCTGAAATCACATACAGTAAGATATGACTCTGTCTCATTTTCATTCACTATGGAAATACTCAGTCTTTGTTCTGCACACAATGCATTGTCTCTTGTAAAACAGTAAATGACACCCTAGGTGTAAAAGAATATCCATTTTCTACAATAGCTACAATGAACAAACAGGATCTAAACCAGTCGCTGACTCCTTTGGAACAGGGCTCCTTTCTTAGTAGGGTGGCATCTGCCCTGAAATGAGAAAAACATCTTAAAAACTTCAAGATCTCTTGTGTAGCCATAGAAAGTACCAAGTGCACCAACTCATAGCAAGTAAGAACTTTCAGAAGGATACAAAAAGTTAAAATGCTATTTGATATGGGTTTTTTTGAATCTTACTGTTTTGCTTCTGTTCTTTCAGCCGAACAAAATGTCAGCTTCTTTAAAACTGTTTGAAGTATCTGCCAGGAAGAGGTGTTTCAGCAGTAAGAACACAAATCACCAGTAAATAAATGATGAGCAATACCAGGGTGGAGAAGGAACTTATTCTTTTGGGGAGTTGTGGCTTTTCTGCTATGTTTTATTATTCATAGGCCAGTTGTAAATGTCTGTAGCTGGTGGCTGCTTCCAATTGTGGTTGTCCAAACTTGCTTCAACTTTTTGACCAGTGGTGACAGTTTGGCTGGCACTACCTTTAATGCAGCATCCTTAAAATCATCATCTTCCTCTTATGCCTTTACAGTGCTTAGAAAAGTGACTATGGAGCGTAGTGTACTTTGCACACTTTGAGCAAGACACTTTTCTAACACACTTCAGTACAGTGCTACCTGTAGGCCCACCCTGATAAAGTTAACATTATGAATATATTGTAAAACTAGCATTTAGTACTTTTAGTTAGCATCTATACTTTACTGATTGAATTTTTAGCCATGTATATAATGATTTAAAATGCAGTTTTTCTAAGCCAGCCTGGCTCTCCTGAGCTCAGCCAAGCCTGGCAGTGCTGAGGATACACAGCCTCCCAGGGGTTTGGAAATGCTGGTGTAATCAGAAGAATACTACATAAATCCAGATAATTTCATTTTTGTCCATGACACTTGTTAGGTTAGAGAAGATCTATCTCGGCTATCACCACTTTAAGTGATTCTATACAAAGATCTGCCTCCCCTCCTGCTCAAAATTCAACAAAGGAAGATCATGGAAAATGTAAAAGCACTGTGTGTGCTGTGAGCTTTTAAACTAAAATTCCTCCTGGAATTAGGGTTTCATTCCTCATGGCAAGGGGACAAAATATGCCAGGCAACACAATAGTTCCTATCAATAGTATTTTCCAGTGTGAAGACTATCATAGGTCAGCTCTATTCATATCAGAGCTGAAAAGACCAGAGTCTGGCCTCAGAAGTGGATTCTTAGGCAGCTGAGTCCTTGCTCTGTGCAATTTGAGAGGTTTTCATGGGACATAAAGCAATCCTTGAAGGAACATCTGATAATGGTATCAATGATGAAAAGAGGGAATGGGAGAAACTGAGTGAAAAAGTGCTCTGTAGTGTAGCCATATTCAAGGAGGACTCTGAATTAGAAAATAAGGAGGTAGGGTTGGATAGCTCTCTAAAAGGACTAAGAGTAAATATAATTAATTTTTAAAAAAGAAAATATTAGAAGGAAAGGAGAAACTGAGAAGCTTGGTGGGGAAAGTGTACCGGAGAGCTGAGGATACTTAATTTGTAGTGAATTTATTGGCTGCTATTGGCCATTTTCTTTTTTTTCCCCTCCATTCTGTCCTAGCATCACTGCCTTCTCAATAAATAGTATGGTGTCATATTTCCTTACAAAAAGAGAGGGAGAGAGGGAGAGGGAAATCCTTTCCTCTGAGATGTTCATGTCCCTGCATTTAAATTGTGGCACACCTGTTATTTAGGCATATTTAGGCATTATTTGCTTAATAACACACTGGGACAAATTATACCTTTGAAGGCTAGAATGAGACATTCCTTGCTGTCCTTTTCCTTGTTTAAAAGCCTGGAAAAGGGATAGGCTGCAACACTAACTGGTTTTGGACTGGTAGATGGGGGCTGCATCGCTAGGCTGTCCTGGCCCAGTGGGTGCAGCTAGAAGGAGACATGACTGTAGCACCAGACACGACTGACTCCTCGATGTGCAAACTCAACAATAACCTCTCCTGTCTTTCATTATCTACCCACAGCAAACCCTACCAGGGCAGGAGGAGGAAGGGAGTACCCTGGCTCGTCCGAGGTGATCCGTGAATCCAGCAGCACGACGGGCATGGTGGTTGGGATTGTGGCGGCAGCGGCGCTGTGCATCCTCATCCTCCTGTATGCCATGTACAAGTACAGGAATCGGGACGAAGGATCCTACCACGTGGATGAGAGTCGAAACTACATCAGTAACTCAGCACAATCCAATGGGGCTGTGATCAAGGAGAAACAGCCCAACAGCGCTAAAAGTTCCAACAAAAACAAGAAAAATAAGGATAAGGAGTACTATGTCTGATCTCAACATCTAAAAGAACGCTTGTATAGAAATAGTCTTCATTTTATCTGAGACATAATACAAACTTATTTACTTTACTTTTTATGAAGCACATTCAAAAACAAACAAACAAAGAGAAAAGACAGGGAATGCAATCAGAAAGGAAAGACTGTTTTTAAAAACAAGCATTTCATGCTCTTGTTTTTCAGAAACAGGAGCTGATAAATTCCCTAACATCCACAGTGTTTTCATTTACTCTGCCTGTCTTTATGTTGCTGGAACGTTTCTGAAAGACAATGATGACACCACGCATTCATAAAGCAAGGAGTATTACTACAACATCGAGGCACAATATGAAAAAAAAATCAAATTAAAAAAAACAAAACAGGAAAAAAAAAAGAAAAAAGAAGCTACCTATGATTCTGGATTTAGCCAAAGTGCTAGCGCTTTCTTGAGAAGTAAGTTAGTCTTATTGTCAGAGAAGACTGTCATTATATATGGTGACTCAACAAGCAAACATAAAGAGTTTGCCATCTGGTGCAGTGAAGCAGTGATTGGAAACTTGCATTTTGAAAAAAAGTGCTGGCTTTTCTGAAGACTTATGTAGAAATACTTTCAAAAAGCCCCTTTCTGGTTGTGAGGAAAATAGTACGGAGGCCTTATTTTCAAAAACAAAAACAAAAATCTGGAATATAAGGCACATTTCCACAAAAAAAAAGAAAAAAAAAAAAGAAAAAAAAGAAAAACAAGAGGGCATAGATGCAATCATTGGGAAATTTTCATGCACGCTTAATATGTTATTACATATGTTTATATAAAAACACATCTATATGTGCTTTCTGGACTGTGATAAGTGATGTTTTATAGCCTGTTGTATAGAAAATGCAAACTATATCTGCTCTTCAGCCATTTTTGGTAATCTCAATGTTATAAGTGTTGCTAGGTATAGAAAGTTTTATGACATCTGGAGCAACAGACATTCTTCAGTTTTTTTGCAGCCATTATAAATTGTCCCAGACTTTTTCCCCTTTTTTTTTAATTTTTAATTTACAGTGTAGTGGTTATACAAAGGGGGATGTGTATGAATGTATATAAGAGTCAGCTAATTTTTTTCTTACCTGTACAGCTCTATTATGTTGCAATTAAGTTTCAGTAGTTTGTATGAAAGAAGTGGACTAGAAAGCAAAAATATATCTCTACTGTAATTTGTCTTCTCCCTCCTATCCCCATCTCTTGCTCCTGATATGCATCAATGAAGTTGATCAGAATGGCCAATTTTCCCAGAAATATACATTCATAAATTAGCTAAATATTTAGTGACTTAAACTGGCCTTTGGCTTCCAGTCAAAGCTTCACTATTGGAGAGCATGGTTTGCCTTACAAAAACCTTGTTCTTAGAAATTGCAAGAATGATGAGTGTCTTGAGAATCTTAGGAAGTATCATATAGTGTTTATCTGGCATTCATAGGAAGAATAGCTACTACAACACTGGATGGTGAAAGATCTAAAAATACCCATTGTAATTAACCAGGCTGATTCTATTGCAGAATTTATCCCTTTCTCTAAAAAGGAAATACTCTTGAGGTGCACGATAGTATTTTTCAATGGTGGGCATTTTGACATATGAAGAAGTATTTTTAGCTAAGTTGATTGTGTAGTATTGCAAGGCATCATAACCAGACAGATATAAGTTCATTATGTTTTAAAGTGACACAGCTTATCTTGCATATATAAAACATTAATGCATTTTAGTTAAACACATGAAATGTAATGATGTAATCTACACATTAAGTTTGGAATTTTTTTCTAGTAATATTTCATTAGTTTCACAGCAATAAATCATAACATAACATTTTATTTACACAGAAGTTCAAAGGGAATACATTAGATAGAAAGAGGGTAGTTCAATAGAAATCAACCAAATCATCAGAAGGCCTCCTGGGAGGGATATAGATATTCACACTTTACAGACAAGGAAGGAGAAATTTAAAATAAGATTTAAGCAGCAGACACAAAACATTTTGTTGTGTGTTACTCACTGTAGCTGATGAAAAAAAGGAGGGAACTGGTACAGCTATCTATCTGGGAGTCAGAGCACTTTAAAAATACATGTAGCTGACATGAAAACTCTTGAAGTCTGCCAACCACATCAAGGTGTGCCATGTTGCATTTGTGAAATGACTTTTTATTTTCATTAGCATTTACGCAGAAATGGAAAAAAACCAAAAACACAAAAAACCCCACGAAATCCACCTGATGTTCATTTCTTAGATTGTTGTTCACCTGTGGCACTCATAATTTCTCCCACCTTTACAAGACAGCTGTACTCAGGGAGTGGCAGGGGCAAGGGTGACTGGAGGTCATTGCTGGAAGCAAGAGACTTCAGCTGGAGAGGGGGAAAGAAGTTGAAAGCCAGGTGGTGGTCAGATTTCAGTGCTTGAAGATACCTAGAAGAGCAAGAGTAATCTATTGACAGGAGACTGGACATGACAGAATATGATTTGGGTGAGATGAAACGGTCTTTTCTGCTTGGTGTTGATTGCATTAATGAAATAGTTTTGTCAGGATAACTTCCAGGCAGTTAAAGATCAATCTTTAACTAAATCCGTACATCAAGAAAGAAAAAAAGATCTGCTACTATAAAAATAAGAAAACACAATTTTAACACTGTTTCTGAAGGTTCTCCTTTTTTCCTCTTTAATTTCATAATTTAACAAAAAGACCCAAACAATTATGGATGTATCAGAAATGCCAGCAAGTGGATTTAAAATTCCTTTTTGTTTAAAAGCAGCAGCAACAAACAGACATAAACCAACTACCTAACATAAAATTGGATCCTTTCTCTATAATAACCTAATTTGTTTGACTGAGATGGCTTCATTTCTATGACTGTATTGTGTTGCCTTTTTTAACAAAACACTAAATAACGTGTGAAACTTTCAACCCTAAGACATCAAAGAGAGGCCCAATGCCCCTAACCTTATAGTGCTTTCTGTGATAGATATTTACAATTTTTTTATTTGTTGCAAGGCCAATTTATTCATTATTGGAAATGCTAAGCAAGTGGAATTTACTGTTTTGTTAATAAAAATGTTTCTTAATACAAATGCTGGCTTGTTTCTTCTCTTGCTCTTCGATTGTGAGTACCTGTTCATCTTGAACTGTGAAAAAAATTGGTAAATTGGTGTGAAGTTACAGACTTTCATGTCAGAAAAAAGTGACCTCAGAGCTCTTTGTACACTTCAGTGAAAACCTTCTACAAGTCTTGTGTTCAACTGGCCCAGTTAGAAATGTATTAGTGACGTCAATTAATTGGTTTTGTACAGATTTGCTTAATTTGAAATTTTCTACTATTTTTTTAAACCAAAACATTAAAACTTGTTCTCTTCCCCCTCTGCATGAAAAAAGAGCTCCCCTTTTTGTCACTTTTTATTTCTGCAGTGGAAATAAAGTGGAGAAGGGTAAGGTAATGAGATGAAAAGTTAAAACATTTGTTAAAAGTGAAAACATTTTCTCTTGTCTAGAAGATGATTTTAAAATGAATGGGAAAATGAATATATTTCAGGTCCTTAAAAACATTTCTAGATAATAATTACAAAATTTCAACCGGAGCTAATCCATTACATAAGTGCTTTCCTACTTAGCATGGCATTTAAATTCATGGGCAACTTCAAGCAAACATCTAATCCTATTGATTTAAGCGAGTGTCTAAACTTGCCTAAATGTACTGCTGAATGGGGATGTAGTTAAGCTTTTGGATCTAAGCTCCAAACAGAATTTAATTTTGTATCATCTTAAATCACATCAGCAGCTTTTTGACTTCAATGAGATTTATTCATCTGCTTAATTACGTGTAGACTGAAGTATTTTAGATAATTTAAGCTCAGGAATATCTGGAGAAAAACAATCCCTATCTTCCATTGGAATAAAACACTTTGAAAGTTCTAAACTGCTTTATACTGAGATTAGGTCTTGAGAGTGTGCTTAAACAAATACTGAATATTCCATTTAGGAAAACGCCTTATAGACATTTGAAGGATCTGTAACAATGATTTTTCTTCTACTACTACTACTACTACTACAAAGAAAACCCCCAACCAAAACCAACAACAACTCACATTTCATTATAAAGTTTTAAATTCTACAATGTATTTGTTATTTGTTCCTTTTTTTTTTCATCTATACTGTGTGCTCCCTTTTACCAAAATCCTAATGGCCTCTCACTATCTGCACCATTCATCATTTTCTGGCCACTGTAAGTGGTGGCCTCCATAATCAATTATCACTGTGGTCAAGCAGCTAAAAAGCCCTCACAAAGTAATGAGAAAAAAGAAAAATGCCCCCAAATGCGACTTAGTGTGAGGGAAAAAAACCACACATAGCTGTAAATGACAACTGTGTTTGTTAATTCCTCCTAGGTAACTTCTTTATAGTTCAATGAAACAGTTTTAAATTGGGGTTCTGGATCTGATTTTCATTTTCATTATAGAAATTTGCTTTTAAGTTGAGTACAGGCCTTTATAGAGGTGCTTAGAGCTCTTGAGCTGGGGCAGGTACTTTTGTCAGTATAATTTTATTTGGAATGCAGGCTATTTAGCTTATTTTTAAGCCCCCGATTTTTAAAACTCTGTCAGTATTTCAGTGTTAAAATGTTTCTGGCTCTCATGGGAATGGGGAGAAAGAGAAATCCACACTACATTTAATTCAATTCATAAATCCATAAATGCTTGGGAATGATAAAACTGCTTGCCTGCCAGCCTCTGATTCCTCTGGATGGACTGCAACTGATTTGATTGGTCACTGCTCTTCATGAAACCAGAAGCATCCTCCACAGGTTAAGCTTTGAACTAGAAATTCCAGAAAATATACAGATGAGAAAATATACAGTTCCAGAAAATATACAGTTTTGTCAGACACAGGGCCAGAACTCAACCTGTCCTTTACCTGCTTACTTTGGAGGCTTCTTCTAAAATTTCTTGATGGTCTTTGACAGACTTCAGCCACCAATTCGAACTTCTGTAAAAGAAAGTCTGGCCCCTTTCTTTTTCTATCTCAGTCACTTGCTACTACACAAATATCTTCATTTCACAGAATCACAGAATATGCTGAGTTGGAAGGGGCCCATCAGGATCATCAAGTCCAGCTCCTGGCCTTGCACAGAACACCCCAAGGGTGACACCATGTGCCTGAGGGCATTGTCTAAATGCTTCTTGAGCTCTGTCAGGCTTGGTGCTGTGACCACTGCCCAGGGGAACCTGTTCCAGTGCCCAGCCACAATCTGTGTGAAAAACCCTTTCCTGATATCCAACCTAAACCTCCCCTGCACACCTTCATGCCGTTCCCTTGGATCCTGTCTCTGGTCAGCAGAGAGAAGAGCTCGGTGTCTACCCCTCTGCTTCCCCTCTCAAGGAAGTTTTAGACCACTGTGTTCAGAACAAACTGATTTCCATATGACATTGCACCTCCAGTTGGGCTTGATTTTGGTAGGGATTTTTAAAGAAGACAAAAGGTGACATAAGGGGTAGAGTTGTTTCAAAGGGTGTGGGATTTTCAGTGAGTAAATTGGCTTTAAGTACAGTAATTTCATACTGGCATACACTTGAGAGGTTTAGAAATCCAGGTCAGTAATCCTCAAAAACATCATTTTGGTAAACAATAATGGGATGAGCTTGTTTGTCAGCAAGTGCAGGAACCAACAGCAAGGCTATCAAAATGTGAATGTGTCAGTCTGGTTGTAGCAAATAACACAGGGAAATGGAATTTGGGCAGCTAGAAATAACTGTTGGCACGGTGGCTGGATTCTTATGAGTGAGTCCAACTACAAGCCAGTAAGCATTTATTGGATGACAAACAGCAAAATACTTCTATTATGGTCACAGTTTGGGATGCAGCTGACAGAACAGAGGCCAGGGCTGTGGGGCTGCATTGGCTTTTCCAGGACCAGGGGCCAGGTTGCTGTCCAGGTGTCCTCCAAGCTGGGGGACTGCTCAGGCTTCACACAACCACCTGCTGCATGACAGATGATCAGCTGTTCCCAGAAAACCTCCCTTTTTCCTTTGAAATTGAGACACATTTTCTAAGAATAGTACAGCAGCTTTCTTTATGGAACACACTGTGTGGGCTCCCAAAACATGTCCCACCACAGCCAGCATCATCTTAAAGAGAAACCTGGCTGCAGGTCCAGGTGAGAAACCTCCACTCTGCTCAGGATTGCCTTGGCCTCGGGACCTCCTCAGGATGGGCAGATGTGAGGAGGGCAGGACATGAGAGCTGCAGGTGCTGGTCTGGTGTGGCTACAGAAAGGGGGGAGATTCAGCTGTGAGGGTCTCACAACCAGGACTGCTTGGGGAACTTACCCCAGGGCTCGTGGCTTAGCAAATCTAGAGAAGGCACAGGTTTTCCTTAGTTACCAAATGACTCAAAGGGGAAAAAATTGTTTCTCAGAGAGGTGGTGGCATGGGAGTTACCTCAGTTTTCCTTCAGCACTTTCCCTGCCTGTGCTTCACACCAGAGAGGAGAAGCTCAGCCCTCCTGTGCCTGGGGAAGGAGGTCTGGGGAAGAGCAAACTTCCCACAGGCATTAAACTCACCCCACAACAGTATGGGATCCCTAACTTTCTAGGACACCAGGCTTCAAAGGTCTGGAGCAGAAAGTTGATTCAGGATGAGATCCAGCAGCATGCTTTATTAAACCATAAGGACAGAGACAAGTTTAGCACAAGATTTAAAAATCTTGGAGAGAAAAATGATAATGCAAACAGACACCCCTGGGAAATCCTACCCCATCTGCCACAGTCTTGTAATCAGCCTTTCAGGTGGTTTAATTCCTTGCTGATTACACCTGGAGAGGGAGCAGGCTTGTTACAGCATCCCACCTGGCAGAAAAGTTGTCCTGCTAGCAAGCACAGAGCTCACTGTAGTTACCAGACCTTCACTCCACTTGTGAGCTAGTTATACAAAGATTCTTCTTTAGATTCGGGATTGCTTGCTACCAGTCTGGAGATGGATATTTAGTGACTTAGATTTGATTTATGGGCAAGTCCAGGGAGCAGGAGAAGAACGTAATCCTGTGAGAGAAATGAAGAAAAAAAATCTGAAAACCAAGGGTTTGTCTTATACTTACCAGCAAATCTCCATATAACAAGCAGAGGAATTTCAGGTAACTAATTTAAGTCTTGGTGTGTTGCTGGATGGTGCTTGGAAAAGGCAAGTTTGTACTTAGTTTTCCTGAGGGCTAAATTTGTTTGGGAGCTCGTTTATACCTGTCTTCAGGCTCTTTTTAGGGAAGTCTTTCCAAATGTTAATAGTACAACAGTCATTACCTCCAGGAGTTTATCATCTATTTTAGGAGCTTTGTCTAAATACGGCTTGCTGGGTTTGACTCATAGGTTGGTGTACATCTGCACTAGCAAGCACAGCCCAGTAAGAATAAATTTGTAGGTCATGGTAGCTGATGCTGTGCACCTGATGGCCATGTTATATTTCAGGATTTTCTTAGAACCAGTTGCAGTCTGGTCATACACACTGAGTGCCAATTAGTGGTTAGGTTTGTTCATGCAGCTAATTTCATCTGCAAAGAGTCCAGCCTTTCATGCAGAGCGCCCTGTGAAGTTAATTGTAGGGAGTGGGAACAGCTGAGTTGCTTCAGAACTATATGCCTGATCTTAAATAAAACTTTGGTGTTGAAAACATCCTTTGGGCATTGGCATATTCCAGTGTGCTCATAACAACTCACTGCAAGAAAAGTAGGGTATTTTTCCTACCCAGCCCCAAATGACAATTGCTTTTAGACATAAAGGCCTCCCTTGTATTTTCACAAGACTCAGTGCCTTTAATTCTGGCCCTCATCTTCCTCTCTAACCACCACACTGCTACATAGCATCCCCCCAACCCTTTTCTTCAAGCCTGAAGGCTTTACAAGGCTTGTTTACAAGGTGTGTTTCCTTCAAATAGGCTGAGATAAATATGGAAGCATTTTGAGGTGGCTCTGTCTGAGGGAGCCACGTCACCAGCACTGAGATCAGCAGTCGTGCAATTGTAGCTTGCAGAACTATTGTGCAAGCAAACCTGGAGCTGCTGGAGTAGGTGAACTGGGAGAAAGGACTGGGGGAGAAATGGATTCAGCCACTTCTCAGAGGAGGAACCGCACTGAACGAATCTAGTCTTTTGGAAAACCTACATCCGGATTTTTCAAGACAGTTCTGCTTTTTAACAAAGTTTTAACAGTCTTCTCTAACACAGTTCTCTCCAAAATAAATTTATTCCTGTATGGGAATTAATTGCAATACATTTCCCAATGTAGTCAGTATTAAAAATATCATGGGAATCCACAAGAGATTGGGCTACATTTTGAGATATTTTCTTGTAACTTCTGCAGACAGGAAAGCTGCCATTTCCATTAAGATGGAGATTTCATTGCTGCTTTTAACTACAGAGTGATTACACTTCCCCCTGGCACACTGCATATTATTATGAACATTTTATAGGAGTATTCTGAATAGTCATCATTAATTCTTTTAGATTTTTAAGCGTTAGGCATCAAAGACTGACATTATAGACTGATGCTAAAAGATTTTTAAGTCTGAGTTCTTGTAAATGACCATATTTGTGTGTAAGTAGCTGCTTATAAGTTTTGCCTAAGTTCTAAAAAGCATCTTGAGAAGTCTATTTTTATTATTAAGTTTTGCCAAAAGTTGATAATTTCAGAAAGAAGCATTCTCTGTTAACATAAGATTTTCTGAAACAGTTCAGTTTAATTTGAGAACACTTCAATTCAGCAACAGCAATATGAATTTAGAGTTTTTAGACATATTGGGCTTTTGCTATCATAAGCTAATTTAGAATTTTAGAGACTTCAAAAATAAACTTGAATTGTTGTTCATCTAATTCTTGGTGTAGTTACCACATAACCTGGGGGAAGGTCTCGGTGCTTGTGAGGGAAGCTGTGGCAATAGGCTGGTGTCTTTCTGGGGGGCAGCTTTGCCAGACCTGCATGTGAACACATCTTTGCATCTTATGCTGTTCTGCTCCCCAGTGAGAACTTTCAGTGATTGCTAATCCCTGGGACCTGCTGCACACCAGCAAAGTCCCTGGCTCAAAAGCAGAACTTGGCACTAATACATTCTCTGAGGCAAAATTCATTTCAGTGGGAGGAGGAATTTCTTCTTTTTCTTCTCTCTGGAAGTCCATAGCACCTAAAATAAATCAGTATATTAGAAAGTGCCAAGAGAGCAAATTGAGAGGGAGGATACATCTCTGAACAAACATCCTGAACACTGAATAAAGAAAAGCCAATCCAGAAGCCCTAAAACCAATCTGACTTCTTAAGATGGACAATAGGCTATTGTGGATACATAACTTACTTTTGCAGTCTTTAGTGGCCTTTCATAATTTGCTTTTGGTTTGGCAGGTGAATGGGAAAGTCCCGAAGCTTCAACCATAAATAATGCAGAATAACAAAATGGAGACTGTACAAACAGGACACCTCAGTTTTCAGAACTGTGTTTACAAACTTAGGTCTTACTGCTAGGCAGGGAGCTAAAACAGCCTTGGATGCTCCAGCTTTTCTCACAGCTCTGATATCTGTAACAGGGAGAAAGACACAGCACCTCTAGAAGCAATGGCAAAGCAATGTGTGGTTTTTGGGGTTTTTTTTCTATTGCTGGGAAAGAACAATCAAATGACAATCAGTTTTGGGGATAAATCATCTTTCAGTCTCTTACACGATGCTAACAGATTTCAAATAATTGAGCATTAGGATGGTAAATCATTCTAATTGGAGTTTTAAAATAATCTGGGAAATTTTACACAAGAGACCCATAAAAAAACCAACAAGGAACCCATTAATACTGTCCCATCATTTTTTCTGTTGCTACAGTGGTGTCCATTTCAAGCACTCCAAGTACCTGACTCAAACTGCAAAGCCCAAGGCTTTCATTAAAATAACAGTGTTTGCAACATAGGAAATGTTACTGTAGGGGAAAGAGAGTCACTTCTTCTAAGTTTTATATCCTAGTTAAAATCCAATAATTGTCTATTGAATTTTGTTCAACAACGTATTGCCATTATTGAGTATGTTTAGGGAGCATTTATTTTCCTAATATACCTATACCCAAGTAAGGATAAATGTGGAAAGGAATTATTTCTGCAGCATCACTGCTCAGTCTGATCTTGCTGCCTCTACTAGCATGTGTTTGTCCAGGCACAGACACAACTTGTGCATGCAAGGACGACTGTAACCCTGCTGGTGTGTTCTGGGGGACAAAGGAAGGAGAAAATGTAGAAAATACTTAAGTTGCTACACAAATTTTATGTTTGAATTTGCGCTGTTCGGGGATAGATATCTTCTTGATTATTCAGGCTTCCAGTGTATGCAGTAGGAAAGGAAAGCTGGAATGAAAGGAAGATGTTCTTGGTTAACAAGGCTCCTGCTACAAGCCAGGGTTTTCTCCACCGCTGTGCCACCACCAAACATCAGAGCCACCCAAAAGGAAGAGATTTACTGCGTCAGGGTGGGCCAGAGTATTCTTCAGGTCAGCCCACAGGAACAACAGCCAATGCAGCACAAGTTAGATGCTTGATTCCAGCCTTGCTCAGAGGATTTTATGTCAGCATAACTCTGTAGACTTCATTACAATTTTTTGTGACCATACCAACATGAAACTGAGCCTGGCAGTATGTCCATGCCACTGGGATTTAAAGTTGAGACCTTCCTTCAACCTCACACAATGGAGAAAGTCCTGTTTTCTCTTTTTTATTCTTTTTCAGAGGGAACATTAAAGTTCCATTGTTACAGGACTGCAAGACAAGAATGATCGAATGATAGATGTAATCAAAGGGTCTTTTATCTTGCTTTTTTTTTTTCCTTATTAGAAAAGTCAGCAGTTCTGCAGCACTGATTCCTGAAGGTATATAGCACTACTGTGTTACTACAGCAACAGACAGCACTGGCAGGACCAAGTTATAGATGAACTGGGTCCTTTTGCAAGATCACAAACAAAATGGTTGCAATAAATCTGCTGCATGTAAAGTTGGCGGGATTAAAATGTTAACAGGATAAATGCAATACAGGAAACGACCTTATTTTATGAAGAATCTTCTGCAGTGCTTTACATCCCCTCAAGTAAAAACAGGTGGGAGAAATTAAATCAGTCCTTCTAACTGTGTTTTGCGCTGTTCCACAAAGGCTTGTCCCATCTCTTTAGGGACAAAGTCCCTCAGTTTAGGGACTGAGGCAGATCTCTAAGCAGGTAACTGTTCTCACAGTAGAAGAAAGGGATATGTCTCAGGGAAGGGCAGGAATTGCCAAATGAGAGATAATGTCAACTGTCTCATCTTGGATCAGCTGCTTCCTGCCAAATCAGGCTGCTCTGCTTTGTTCTCCACCTCCTTTGAGGATATAAAAAACACACACATAGGGGAAAGAGGGCAAACTCACCTTCCTTTTTTCTTCCTCCCCTTCATTCCTTTTCTTCCATGAAAGACACAGGATCTCTATTCTTGATAAAGCACCTTCACAATAAATATTAGATTTGCTTCAAACCCTGAGCCCATATAGACACCTTAATGGAGTCCAGCTTTCCAAAGCACACAGTGATGTGGGCCATTATGATCTGAGGTCTTTAGGAAGGCTGACTATAAGTTCTATTTACTAGCACCCAGTCCATGCTAGTGTTTATGATGCAGAAATACTTTAAAAATTGTGCCAACGCATTTAGTAGCTGAGAAGCTGCTTAGACTGAGCAAAAGTTGCTTGAAGCAAGAGAGGTTAGGAAGAAATGAGGGAGAAAATATCGAGCACAAAGTATTATGTCAGTGTAACTGTATCTAATTCAGCTCCAATTGCTGATATTGGAGCTTCCTCTCTTCTGCCTTCTTCTGCAAAGGGTGAGAAGGGAGCATACCTAGAACAATATTGCTGTCAGCGACAGTTTCACATTGGCTTTGCCTCCTCAGAAGTGAGATGAAAGCAGCAGAGTGGCTATGAACAGCTAAATGACTGAAGAACAATAGCAGTCTGTGTTGAAGTAGTGCCATAGGGTTGAATTACAGAAGCTCTTTAAAGCTATTATGCATTAACTGAGCCGCTGTGTCTACATGTGTGCATGCCTGGAGATTGCTTCAAGACCTTTGTGTCTTAGCTTAAGCAGTAATGGATGAGGTTGAGGCCTTGACTTAGAGGGGAAAAAAACCCCAACCTGTGATGGAAAATAGTGTCAGCTGAGGAGATTGGTGGTAACTTGTTATGCCTTTGGCTCATCTGTGTTAAATCTGCCTGTGCCCTTAGCTGCAGCTAACTGGACTTTCAGGCAGATAGAGAAATAAATGCAGAGACTGAGAAAAAAAAGTAGCCAGCTCTCCAAACACACTTGGCTACTCAAAAACATGCCTGGAAAAAAATGCTCAGTTAAGAGAGACACCTAAATAATTCACCAAGTTTTTAAAGTTTTACACTCTCTGTCATTGATTTCTGACTCTGACATATTCATCATTATATGGCATGTTATTGAATTACTGACTCTGGCCAAACTGAAACAAACTGGTCAATTCTTTATGTTCTTAAGAACAACAGAAACACATGAAGAGGCTGATCTCTCTGTTACCCCAGTTCAACCCTGTTTTTCTTGTTCTGTCAGCCTGTTGCATGTTATTCAAATGAATATTCAGGTGTTGAATAACTCCAGCTTTCATTTAGGTGTCAAAGGACTGACCAAGTTAAACCTCTCCATTATTTAAGGTCCTTGAAAACACGGAGATAAACACAGTGATTCTTGGAAAGTAGAATAGAGTTCACTTCATGGAAATTCACTGTATATTTAACTATCTCCAATCTAGATAATTCTATAGTTATCTCATAAGAATAAGCCCTTTCAGAGGGTAATATATAAATAATTTTAGAGATTTGTGTGAAAAAAACATATATTCTGCTCTCCACTTCCTCTTGAGAGTCTAGATAGCTCACATTACAGTTTTTTTGGCTTTTTTTCTTTCTTTGAATTAAAAAGCCTTACTTAAATCGTGGTGAGATTTTGCATATATTCATCATTTTCCATCTGGAAAGTCTTCATTATTAACACGTAACCCAAACTCAAGTAGAAAAATACATTTTCTCCTATTTTATGTGAGGCACAGAGGCTTCTTTCTTGAAGATACATTCATCAAAGGGGCATTCCCTTAATGGAATGCTAGTCCTGTGAACATCCCCATCTCTCTTGTCACCCGTTGTGACCAGAGTCAGCTCCACTGGAGCATGCTGTCTGACTTGATGGAGGTCCCAGAGCCTCTCTCTGCACTGGTGTGGGAATCCAGGACATCCCTCTGGGTGCCCTGAGTGGCTTGAGACCCTGGCAGGGGGCTCAGAAACCTTGGCACAGAGCCCAAAACCCCTGTGCCTTTGATTTCTCTCCCTGGGAAAAATTACCACCTTTGCATGAAGAATTACAAGTCACAAAAAATAAGTAGAGTATAATTTAGAATATTACAAGGTGAAAAAGTAGGTTTTTAAGATTGTTTCTAATAAGGGTCTGGGGTCAAGATGGAGGAATCTGGGTGTGTTCTGTCCTTCTTTCTCCTTCTTCCTAGCATCCATGTTTTAGGTTATGTTGGCACTTTTATATTGGTTTAGAGCGGAACCAGACTGTACAATATAAGTGATAGGTATTGGAAGATAATTGTAAATACTGTTTATGTAGTTTTTAGTATAAAAAGATAATCCCACCCCAGGGGTGGGCAGTGTGCCTGGGGCTGACCTGCTGAAAGGACTGCAGCTGGTCAGGGAAAGAACTTTTAGATTTTTAGATTTAACTTTAGATTAGATAAAATAAACAACTCTGGAAACAACAGAAGACCTCTCCTGACTCTTTCTCCGGTGCTCGGGCTGGAACACAGAGACTCTAAAACACACTCAGGTTCCAGAGACACCACCGACCACCACTGGTTCTGGTGGCTCCCCCTCATTACCAGGTTCTTGGCCCCTTGCTAATCCTCCTGCTTTCCAACCATCCTTCCTCTTTCACAGTCCTTCATCAGAGAGCTCTTGGCACTGGCTGAGGTTGGAGGTGCGGCTGTCAGCGGTGAAAGAAACCATTCACCATCTGTGGAGAAAGAGTCCAGAGCCCAGGAAAAGTGTCCACACTGTATCATCATGTTCTGGTTGAAAAAAGCCTTTTGTGGAGCTGGTCATCACATGCAAATTTCCTGAGCCGTAATTCCATGCATCTTTCCCAATTTATTATCTTATGTACAGAAAAATGGCCAGTCTTCTGGACAGTAGAGAGACAACAAAAAAGCAAGTCTATTTGTCTTTTTTTTTTTGTTCATGGGAACTGTGAACACGCACTGAGCCTGTAATACCAAGATTTATTTAAACTGGGAAGTTCATAAGGCCTTGATCAAAACAAACATAATTTCATTAATTGAGCAGAATTACTGGGATGCACTGGACTGTGAATATTTATCTGATTGTGGCAGCATCTGGATTAAACACTCTGATCTTGAGGATTTAGGATGTTAGAGATAGGGGGCAGAAAGCAGAGACAAGACCCAGTAGTGTACAGAGTGCTGGATAGCTTTTTGTATTCTCCTCTTTTCATCCCTTTTTTAAAGCTGCTTCCCTTCTGAGCTTGAAATATGAAAGACTACAAGCTGTTCTGCATAACAAGAAACCTGCAGACACAAAACAATGTAGATATGCTTATGTCAGTTATACCTTGCTCCATTTATTAAAATACTGTTTTAAGCATATCTGGTTTAAATGTACCTTTCATTGTTTAGGTTTTTTTTTTTTTCACTTGGTTCTAAGCATGCCTGTATTATAGACCAACCTTGTGTTTTTTCTGTGATATAAATAACTTATTCATGTCTTCACATTATCTATTACTGTTTATGTCTTAAAGAGGGAAAATGGAACCTAGGAAATGCACAGTTGCAGGGTAAATAAACATTTATTGCGCATATCTTCCTCAAACTTTATGAGCTGCTTCAATGTAATTAGTATATAAGCTAATTTTCAAGGTCTTGGCTTAAAAATAAATAAAAATAAAAGCTTGACACTTGCAAATAGCTTTTTCCAGAGAAAGATTAGAGTTATAATTTTCTACAACCCCTTCCAACAATAAAGTAGACTATGAAGATAAGTGTATCCAGCATTTACTGGTAGAATAAGGTGATTAGTAACATCTTTTAAACTTCCAGCCATAAAAAGTAAATGGGATAAATGAATTCTCACAGTACCTCTGGGAGGAGAAAGGCCTCAGGTCTCCTGTCCTAAACAGATCTAGCTTTGATTTCACTCTGCTGTGGAGCACCAGATCATCTTTCTAAGGCAGCTCACACTTGTGTCTCTCACCACCCCTACCCTGACTGCCTCATTTCAAGCTCATTTGCCATTTCTGGATCCCCAAAAATCAGAGTCATCTCCTGTGGCATCCTGGCCACCTTGACCTCTCCTGTTCTGGCATCCCCTCCTGCATGCCAAGCCAGCACCAGCCTGCTGCCCCCTGCTCTCCTGAAACTTCTGACTTTCAGAAACTGCAGTGGCATCACTGAGTGATGGTGCTCCACAAAAGCATCTACCCAAAGACTCCTGGAGATTTGCCTCTTTCCTTACTACTCCAGAGACTGTATCTGATTCAGCTGATGAACAAATGAGCTCACTGAATTTTGAAACCAATTTTGGCTTCAGTTCTCTCTGCAACTTCTCGTCTCTTGACTGATTGATTGATTGATTGAGTCATCATTAACAGCCTGAACCTTTGAATGAAACCAGTGGGAGTCTTAGCACTTCTACCAGCAAGGATAGGCTGCTGCACAAGTTTCCCACATGAAAGTACAATTCACTAACACATTAAAAAATAAAATCCAAAAGACTGAGATCACAGCTCATAAGTCAGTCTAGTATAGAAGTCTTTCACTGAGGCAACCGTTTGAGTACAATAAAAGAAATCTGTGGATAGTCTTTCTGTTTGTTTTATGCCCTGATTTTAGCTTGTATGACTTCATCTTTTTGCTCAATAATGTGTGTGTGGACAGAGGCAGGGAAGGTACTTTTGGTGTGCCTTGAGAACTACCTCATTCCCACATTTTTTTCTTCTCTCCTTTCTCATCCTTCTCATCACCTCATGTGGCACCATCTTCCCTGGGACCACTGAGGACAGGACATCTTCCCAGGGAGCCATCAGCTCTCTGATTTCATTGCTAGTCTGTGGGATACCTGTGGACAGAGATGTGGTGTGTGGCAGTAAAGAGTGGGTCGTTTTCAGAATCCTTGAAAATACAACCTGAACCTGTCACCAAGCAGATAATGGACCTGCCACCAGGCTACTGAGGCAGGTTAACCAACCTTATCTTTGTTTTAACCCCCCAAAATCCCAGGATGGATTTGAACATAGAGGCAGACTTTAACAAAGGCCTTTTGGAGTACCCTCAATCTCATCTGTTATACTTCAGTGACCATCCTGATTTCTTAGTCATAATGTCACGGAAAGAATAATTTGATTTATATTTATGTGCTTTGTGCAATATAGAGAGTTACTTTCTGTTTATGCTATTACTGCTTTGGGAGTACAAACAAAACTGATGAGCACATTATTATACCTTTATGAGGGCAGGTTATTCAATGCATGAACGCTGGTGACACTTTCAGTACTGTGCTCACAATGCTTATTCTGATCAGAATGGTTTAAATAATACATGAACTCATGCATATACATATTGCAGCTCATCTCTTTCATTAGGCGCCTTGCTAAATTCTCTCAGCTAGTTCTCCCGAGCACTCACATGTTTTCAGGGTGAAAGTCCTTTTATTTGTCGCAGACAGGTTGCAAAATCTTGCTGAGATATCATTTTAAATTTGTTTGGCTGTGCAACCTAGTTTAACAAGGGCAGATTGCAGCCTTTGCTTTTCCTATTCTTCCTGGGGGAAAACAAAAAGAAAAAAAAAGAGAGCGCTTATGTGAAGTGTTTTAATGTATGAAGAAAAAAACATATGAAAGGAGAAGTGGAAAATTGGATTTGGTAATTAAGATTTTGTGCTGGGACCACGGTGCTCCCAGTTCAGTCCGCTAGAGTTTCTCTATGACCTTGGGCAAGTCATGCTAATCTTCCCAAGTCTCTGTGAAGTGGGGTAACAGTTCCTTCTTTTCCTTCCCCAATTTATTGTCGCTTTCACTCAGGTACAGATTCTCTTTCAGTGTCTTTACATTCATGGTTCCAAATATATTCAGGAATTTTTATACAAACCAAGTTCTGACAAGGAAAATACTCTCAATTTTATATACTTGGTGCTCCAATTCACAATAATCATTTTAAACAAATATTTTGAAAAATGTATACTTAGAAAGAAAGCTCCTGCTTCCAGTGATTCTGGGTAGAAAAGTAAGAATCTGTGTTGAGAGCAGGATGGTATCTGTGCATTAAATAGAGCTGGCACAGAGGAATAAATCCATCTTTAACATCTGCTCTGTTTCTCAGGACAGCACCTGCCCTCAGTGTCTGCAGTGCTTCCACTCTGAACTTAAGTGCTGAAGTACCTGGCTTTGCTCTGGAATGGCTGTGAGAATTTCTCTGTCCTTCCTGCCGTCCACTGCCTGCTCTTTCTGCTGAGATAAAATACAAGTGTCTGAAACAAACCAAACACTGCCCCCTGCCCCGGCCAAATCAAATTACTCTAATTAAATAGAAGTTTAAACCATGAATCATATACCAGGACCTAACAAACCTGGGGCCTGCTAATGGAGTAGTGCTCATCATCTGGTGTGAGTGCCCAGCTCCTCCAGTTCGAGGAGGTCCAGGCTCATCACTTCCACAGATGCTGCTCTGATCTCAAAAGCCCTTCACAAAAAGCCAAAACAAAGCTGGGCTGTTTCTCTGCACTTTGCAATAACCAGTCTGTGATGCTACTGCTCACCCACAGGGAGGACAGCTCAGGGCACAACCCATGGAAGGGTCCCTGGTCCATTAGCTCTCATTGCTACATGAGATGCACCCATCCCCACCCAGCCTGGCACCGTCCACCAGCCCAGTCCCCTCCCTGCTGGGCAGCCATCATCTGTCACTCTGCCCTGAAGAGTGACCAGGAGGGAGCTGCTCACCTGGGTTACTCATCATTCTTTGTGTCTTTCTTTGTAGTTGTTCTGTGTTGTAAACCATGCCATTCCTCAAGAACTTGCTGCTTCAAAGCTGCAGTGGCTTGAGCAACAATGGGGACTAATCCTGTAGCTAAGGAATTTCCAATCTCTTTGCTGTCACTGGTCACCCTGTTGGAAATTGTACAAAATCTGAAGGAAAAGGTTAATGCAGTTCTACCTTGCAGTTTCCTTGCCAAGTCTATGAGGTTTCCGTGACTTTAAGAGCATCACTGGCACTGAGACTTTGGTTAGAAAAATTTCTGTATCCAATCTGTGCTCAGGATGCTGTTACACTGACATACCCCAGGAATAAAATGCAGTCCTGCAATCCCTTGTATCAAGAACAGTGAATGCCTCAGAGCTCTGTTTGATGCCCAGAATGACCGAACGTCTGGCACCTTGCAGGGTTCAGTGAGTTCAGAAGGGCTCTAACCAGGAAATGTCCCCTTGGGTGATTATATATATTTTTATTAATCATGTGTGCTGTCTTAGTGAGGTTCACACAATTATTTACATGTATGTTAAAGTGCTCCAAAGAGCTTTCAATAAAGAGTTTTCAATTTCTAGAAAGAGTAAAGGAGCTGGAGAGGAAACATGAGGGCTTTGCCTGGCATTGTTATGCTTAGCTCAGGGAGGCTGCTCTGGCTGTGAGAATTTCAGAGAGGTTTTTGTTCAGGACAACCTGGCAGGGAGAGAGACAAAATTGATCAAAGAAAAAAGCCAGGCAGTTGTTTGTATGGAACTTCTTATCCTTGTTGGCTGCAGGTCTGCTTGTGCCACTACTGAAGCTGATAGCAAGGCTTGAATGGTTTGAGTGGCAAAAGACCCTAAACAAGAGTACTTGTCTCATATATTTTTATCTTTGTAACTTATTACAAAGAGTCTGAGGTGGAGGAACACCCTGGGCTATTTTCTAGTTACCTTCCTACCCTCCCTTTCTGTGCAGGTAATGTTCAGGAAGCTTGTAATGTAACAGAGGCTCTGCCATCCAGTCTGTAGTTTCTTCATGTCATCCTCTTCAGGGTTTTTTATGTTATAAACATTTTTTTTTCTAATACCTCAAAGAGAAATACTCTAGTAATTATAGCAGCAATTTCCTTCCTTAGCTTTACTGTTTCTTCTCTCCTGTGCAGATTATTTCATTTAAGCTGATATCCTGAGCAATTATAGTACAACATCATTTGAGACATAATCACCCCTGGCTAACCTCTTCAGGATCCTTTGGATATAAATGTGTTGATGTCTAAGCATCCCAGTGAAAACATTTCAGTGAGAAAAAAAACAATATGAAACCTAATATTTCCCAGAAAACTTGGTCAGGAATAGAGCAGAACAAGTGCTCCCTGTTAAGGGGAGGGAAGGAATATCAGAAGAAGATATTGTATTGATTTTGCAGTCAGAAAGAATAACTGTGATCATCTATTCCCATTGCCTGCAAAACACAGGCCAAGAATTTGGCTGCAACCAGCACTACTGGCTGTAATGAGCCACATCCAAAACCCTGTGCAGTCACTGGGAAAAATGCTATTGCTTCAGTGAGAGCTTTGGATGGTGATCAGTGTGAGCACAAGCCCAGGAGTGAAGCACAGCTGTGGGGAAATCCCTGGAACATACTGAGCAGTGATCATTTGCCAGTAAACAGGGAGCATCAGCAGCTTCCTGGAGGCAGGACATTGCCTCTTCCAGAACTTCCCTGTCTCTGTGGCTGTTCTCACTGGGATGGGAAGGAAAGTGGGGAGAAATGGCCAGGGAAGAATCACTTTTCCCTGCCTTCCTGCTCTGTCTGGAGCCACTGCCCCTGGGGCTGCTCTCACCAGCAGTTCCTGTCTCTGCTGAACACCTGCACAGAGTAACTTCTCTGTTCCCTGTCGTGGGTGACATAACAAAGACAGCTGGCATCTGGTGTTCTCATCTAATGTTTTGGTTTTAAAAAAAACAGAGCTATTTAATTCTTTGGTTTAGGAATAGCTTAACAAAAGTTGAGAAATTTAGAGGCGTTTGTGAGTGTGGGTGTAGGTCATTTGTCAAAAAAAAAAAAATCAACAGCAACAAATTGCTCTATCAGGAATGTATTAGATCTATCTGGCTAGTCTTGGGGAAAAATGCAAACAATCTAAAATAAAAAAAGTGCTCAGAAGTGCTCCTCTGGGCCTCCTCTAGGGCTTCAAAGTGCAGTAATTCAGAAATACTGCATTTTGTGACAAAATTGCAGTTTGCATTTTAACAGTGGCAAAACTCAGCATAAATGTATAATCAATGTTTCTCACTCCTAAAAAAAAAAAAAAAAAATAAAGCAGAATCAGACTCTGAAGATGGTACAACAGGATAATTCCCACTGGTGATGTAAAACCTCTCTTTCCCACAGTTATGACTGCTCTGGTGTGCGTGTTCCCAGCTCTACTCTTTGCAGAAGCAGGGAAGTTGAGCGGAAGCCTGCAGGATTTGGTGTTTTGCATAAAAATATTCATTTTCAGACCACAGTTTAATTCCTTCCCAAGTGGCTAATAACTAAAAAGTGCTGGTTTGGGTGATATAGAGGCCACTGAGTCCTGCTGCTGTCCCTGATGAACAAACTCATTGAGCCAGGCTGCCAGCTGACCTCTTCAGCTGAGGCAGCAGCTGCTGCAGTGGTCACTGAGAGGCAAAACCTCTCACTTGGAGGATGCTCCCTCACAAGAACATCCTCCCTGCACTGGCCTGGAGCTATGAGAAGGCTCCTTTACAAACTAAAGCTAAATATGAGCCTCTTCTCTCCCTTCCCCTCCAGTCTCCTCAGAGAAAAGTGAGGGATATTAAAGAATACTTTTCTTTCCTTTCCCCCTTTCAATTTATGAACTTTTTTTGTAAGACTGTCAAGCAAGTTGACCAAGGTGGAATTTAAAGCCTCAGCTTCCATTGATGAAATTACCTCAATGACACTCACATCTGAAAATTCCCCATTTCTGGGCAACAGGAGAGCCTGAACAAGTGTCTAGTACCAATTTAAATGCCTTCAGCACCCTGACTTTCTGATAGCTCTTTTTTTTCCAGGCAAAGGAGGATGGACCAGGTCAGCCACATATTAAATCTTTTTATTCTTAGAAATACAGCTTGTCTGCAGCTGCTTGTTTCACTTGACATGCAGCCTCTTGCAGCAGCAAAAGACAGGACAGACCTTTTGGGGCAGAAGGAGTGCCTACTGCTCTTCCTTCTTTCTGATGGATTTTGAACAAACACCAGTGTGGGGTTATTAGCAGCATCCCTATTATGTTTCTAATCGTCTTGTTAAAATGCAGGAAATCGATGCCAGGAAACATTAAGGAGTGTACAGAGGAAAGTTAGTGCAGTGTGCTTGGAGGCCCATCCAGATTTTGTCAACAATCATTGCTCTTCTCCAGAAATCGTGATTTTTGGTTGTCCTGGGCAAGAGTGAGACAATAATTGATAATGCTTGAGCTCTTTGCCTCTTTTTCAGTTAGCTGTGGTCAAAAAGTCCCAGCAACTGGGACCTTAGAGTATTATCTTAGGAGCAGTTCTACAGTGTGGAAGTGAAGAACTGAAGGTGTTAAAGAGAATTATTGGAGGCCCAATGACAAAAAATGTCCAAATAGAAAATTAATTAATATCAGATTTCAGAAGTGGTTTTTGACCCTTTCTACATTGCAGGCTTCCTCCAAGACTCCTCATCCATTCATTTCACTTCTGCTCCCATGCTGTTAAATGTGGACAATAGTCCTTTGCCATACAGAACTATTGCAAAGTACTCAGGTTTTAAGGAGCTGAATGCCACTCAAAAATGTTAGTGGAGTTTACTCCTCTAGTCTGCATCCCTGTCCCTTTGGACTCACTGACAAAGGGCTTGGACTCACTCACAAAGGGCCTCCCCCATCTTACTTTAACATGGAAGATTCAGAAAGTCTCTCTGGCCTCTGGGAGGGAAGATTCCTCCTGCTTTATCCCTGGAGATTCAGGCAGTGATAGGTCCAGCACTGAGCAGTAGAGTCCTTACCTACCTGCACTCAGTGCAGACATATTAACTACCACTTCTCCCAGCATTCCTATTCAGAAGGCATTCATGAGGCAGGTGTCTGCATTTTCTGAGTATATGAGGGGCTCTGAAATACCTTGTAGCATCACTGCAAAGCTTCAGAGGGGTTATCTGTTAGCACGAAAAGGGGTAGAACTGAGGAAGGACAAAGCACAGGCACAGGTGTAGTGGGTGCACTGCTGGATGTGTTGCTCCTCTCCTGTTTTCCTTGCCCCACTGCTGCCTCATGGAACAATCGCTTCATCTTTTATGCTGAAGAAAAGGAAATACGACACTGTAGATCAGTCCTGCTTCTGCAGTTGCAATAAAATGAAATGAGATCCAATGTACTCAGCTGTTACCTGAGCAAGTCAGACTTACTGACCTTCACTGCGACTATTAATGTGCAAAGCCCTCTGTCTTCCAGCTGTGAAAGCTGTTTCTCGTTTCTGAAGTGAGAATAAGGAAAGGAAAAAAGACAGGAGGACAGAATTTTACACGTGTGATGCTCCTACCTCCTTTTTTTAACTAATAGTGAGTATTTTACCTCAGTCAAGACATCAACCAATTCACGTTCCCAGAGGATAAAGAGAGCCTTGCTGTTTGCACATGCAGTCCTAGTTTCCAAATAACTTCTCACAGACACTAAAAATACCTCTGTATTTTCAGTCAGAACCAGTGTTTCTCTAACAACTACAAATCATTCAGGATTTATCAGCCTGCCAGGTGGGATCTGCCCTGTGCTCACAGAGAACAAACCGTTCTGTGCAGTGGGATAAGCAGCATTTGGGCTGGTGGGAGAGGCCCCCTGAATGGAGGCACTGCTTGCTACCCAACGTGGGCATTCTCTCAGGGAGATGTTAATGAGGCTTGCTCACCATTGCATGAAAATTTCTTTTGCTGCACACAGGCTCCCTGGCAGAAGGAGCTCTGGTGAATCTGGTTTGAGCCATTACAGCCTCCTTCTGCAGACTCCCTCTGTCCGTGATTCTCATCCCTGTAGCTGTGGTAGCTGGATAAAAGAGGGGCATGAACCTTGCTTGCAGCAGCTCCAGGTCTAATGGGTTGTATCGCACTGTCAATGAAGGTGACATGCACAGGGAGGAGGTCACACCATGATCACACCCTGACTGCCACAGTGCTCCGAGTCAAAGGAGAGAGAAAGGGGTTTCCTTTCCCTGAGACATAAATGAAAATTGCTACTGAGTCACAATAAAACCCAGAAACTGAATTATTGGTTTTGAAAGTATTAGTTTTAACAGCATGTTTTTGCATGGGTCAAGGGAGACTTTGAAAAGAACAGAAAGGCTCACAGATCCACAAATCCTCAATAAAATCCAAGGGTAATATTTTAATAATTTCCTTGAAACTAGGAACTCCACTTTCATTGTCGAAATCAGTTTGAGTGTCTCAGGCACCTCTGAGCACCTCACCTTGGAACAGTCTACTTCAGTCATTGAAATCAGAAGAGTCTGGAAATCAAAAAGAACAGCAGAACCACAAACAATTATCTTGTCTGTTTCATTAACTGAAACTGCTGAGTTAAGTAACAATTAGGGCTTTATCCTCCGTGGTGCATGATCCATCACAGAGAGCTGCATGCTAACTGTGCCTGCCCAGTGCAGGCATTTCAGCTGCTGCCCAGGCTCATGTGTGTGAGCATGTCCAGGCTTTCAAACCCAGCCTTGCTGCTGTGGCTTAGAAGATGTTTAAAGCTGACTGGGTGCCTAACATCTGTCTGAGAGCCTGACTGGAGCTCCTGCAGGGGCTGTAGCTGGGTGATCTAAGTTAAACGTGGTGGCTCATGAGGACCAGCATCCTATGCAGCTGTGCCTGCTAGGCAGGAGCAGTCTGCTAGGACAGAGGGCTGAGAGCAGGAAACATTCCAGGTGTCTGATCTACATCTGTCACATGACATCTGGGCTCAGCTGGATGAACAGAGGTGACATCTTCAGGGACAGATGATAAGATTACTACCTGTGGTGTTATCTACTAGACGCCTGAACACCTGGGGAATGGCTCCTGAGCCACTGCAGCTTGCAATGCTTCAAGGAAATCAAAGTCAGTGACAGTCTCTGATAGATCATGTGGTTGGAAGAGCTAATTGGCATCCAGTGGGGTTAATCACACCTCAACTCCAATAAGATGGCTCTCTTGGGCACTAGCAGCAGTGAACTGGGAGCTGTGTGCCTGGCAGCACAAGGCTGCCTGCACGTCTGCCTAGCCATGAATGTAGTTATCTCTCCAGAAGTGAAATGGAAGTGTCATTTAAGCTCCAACCAATTCCTTACAGAATTATGCCAAAAGTTATGTGTCAAGTTTATAAAATCAGATTAAAAGCATCCATATTGTGCTTTGTTCCTGCTTAACTATGTTGGTAACTGCTCTGGGAGAGTGGTGCAGTGTTGAATATCTTTCTGTAGTAATTACAATTGGGTATGAAAATGAGCTACAAAACAGGGAAGTGCTTTTATCCTGATTTCACAGATGGAGAGCTGAAACACTAAAGGCCAAATCTAATAAAGAATTACAGTGCTGCAGAACCTACCTTGCAGTCATCTGGTGTCCATATGGGATGCTGAACAGTGTTAGACACCTAGTCCCCATTTAGAGGAGCCTCTGTTTATAGGACAGGCTCATCCTCTCTAAATGGGAGCCAAAATCATCAACTTACTAAGGAAGAAGCTGCCTTAAATGACCACTCTTGTGTATCTCTCATCTGAGCTGTCCAGCTCAGAAGCATTATGAGCAAGAATAGGTGTTAGACTGCACATCTTGATTACCTCATCTGGGTTTTCAGGGAGTTTTGGCTTAGGGTCACTGCCCATGCCCTCCTCTAGATGAGCATACCAATGAATTCCCAGTGCTTGGTAGACTGCCCTCAGCTCTTTCAAAGATATAAAGAGACTTCTCTTACTTCACAGTGCATTTAATGCACATTTTAGTGCCCTGCTAAGACAAGTTTAATCTCCCTTTTCCTTCCTTCCTGCACTCAACTTGTTGCCCACATCAGGAATAATTTGAGAGCAAGATAAGCAGCAGGAGGGAGTTTAGCTGTGCAATGTGCTACTTGGGCATAATGTTTGGGAAATATACATTCTGGGCATGAACCAGGACCCGCTTTGGTGCATCCTGATGAATTCCCCAACTGCAGTGGGGAATTTCCAAAATAATTTTGGCCCAATGATGCAGCTGTAACATAGCTGTGATGATCCCCTTCTTCAGTCCCTCTGGACAGAGACAGTTCACATGCCCCTGTGAGATTGCAGATGTGTCTCAATCCCTTTAAGCAGGTGCAGGAACTGGGCCTGGGAAGTTGTGTCCTTCAATGACTGTTACCTTGGTGCCTCTCCAAGTCTGATAACAAGGAATGTGAATTTTTTGCATATAAACTTCTCCCAGATTCTAGTTCTGCCTCCTCCTCTCTGTGTTGCCTATATCCCATTTTGGATCTGACCTTGAGTAGCTGGGGAAACCTCAGAAATAAAGAATTCTGCAGGACATTGCAAAACAGGTGGACACCCTCTGAGCCTCATTTAGAAAGTTCCCCCATCACTGAGACTGTGCCCAGCCCACCACTGGGTAAAATATTCCTGGCTGTATGCACAATATCAACATTACAAAGGTCATGGAGACAAATTCTGCTTGAAATGACAATCCCTAGGGCTTTCCAGAAGGGGGACTGATTAAACCAGATGGGAAGAACTTAGCCACAGCAGGCCAGATTCTCAGCTAATGTAAATCACCTTCACTCCACAGATGATTTGCAGCAGCTGGGACCTGTAGCTTTAAAGGATCAAGTTGCAGTCTCCTGAGCAATTGAGTCTGCAAAGATTTTTACCAGTAAAATTAACAAGACCAATGTGTGTTGTGGGGGAGAACTAATCCTTAAATTAACAGAAATTGCTGAGACTTAAATAGTAATTTCTCTAGTTAGAGTCTCACCAGGTTTTTCTCTTAGCTTCTCATACCTTTTTTCCCCTGAACCTCACAATATAATCAATACTGAAATAACACATCTGAATGGCCTTGGATGGTGGCAAGCCATAAAAGCTTCTGAAAGCTGTTAAAATTAAAATGTCCCTTTTTAAGTGGAAGGAGTTTTTAAGGACAAGACAGCAGCTGCTTTGAAATGTCTGTGAATTCTTTTCTCCTTGCAATTAGTAGCAAACAATAAAGGCCTCTTTTTAGAGCACTGATGGCAGTTCCTTGGCTTTGGCAGCTTTTGTCTTTTCTAAATGATAACAACTGTGCATGTTTGTTTGTGTTTAAGAGGGAACGTGTATCCCTGTAAAGCGGGCTGCTAGCTGTAGGCACCTTCTTCTGAGAAGTTGTTCCGAGCCTGGGCCTCTGTAATTAGTATTTTTAGTGATACATAATATAAACCTAATAGTGCTGTTATGCCTAGCTTACCCGAAATTGGAAAGCAGTGAAATCTCTTACTCGCCCAGCTGTTCAGCAGTTGTCTCTCAGTCCCCCACGCCCTGCAGAGCTTTATGCTTCTACCAGCAATAAGAATTTACTTTGTGTAAGTGAAGTAGAGGCACAGAGAAAAGGTTTGTTCAGCTGCTTTCAATTGTTTGTTGCTGTGCAAATGGTTTCAGGCAGCTCTGAATGCAAAGTCTCCCTTTGCTGGGGATAGCAGGGCTTTGGATGGCAACTTGGGAAGCTGCAGCATGTTCCAAGCTGTGCACAGACCTAGTGTAAAAAGATACCTATTTACCTGATGAGGATTTCAGCCAACATCCTTTTCTTACTGAGCAGTGCCTCCACTGCTTTCAACAAGCTCAGCTCTGAGCTGCAGCGGGTGTTTGCAATCTGCAGAGTCCTGAGCTGGGAAAGTGTGCTCAGGAACACCTGACTGGCTTCAAGCGTGCCTGTTCATGCCTGGGCCAGGAGCCCTTTTGTCAGGAACATGGTGCTGGCTTTGTTCTTGGGAATAGTGCCCACCTTCTAGAGCTGCTGGGGTGCTCTCAGAAGGGTAAGGCCAGATGTTCCATTTTGAGTTCATGGTGTCTGTAGAGTTCTCTTTGTTCGAGTCTTGCTCTTTGGAAGTGAGATTGTTGAAGCTGGAGAGGTTTTCAGCTGGTCTCTTGAAATGTGTTTCACATAAAAATGTGTTTCACATAAGAATGAAGAGGGTCTAGCTTCTCCTTCTAGGATTTTTGCTTCTTTAGAAAGTGAGGTCAAGAGGAATTTCTGCCTCAGAACTTGGCTACTGAAGGCTAAGTTTGCAAGCTTTGCTCAGAAGCTCCTCCTGTGTTCCTGGAAATGATGGCAAATTCCAGCGGGAGGAGATTCTTCCTCTTCCCGTCAGCAGTGGTGTGCTTCCACTCCCATGCAGTCAAGTATGTGATTCAGCTGTCTAAAATCATTAAACAATTTTGCATCTGAGGCTGTATTATTGTGGCACTTGGGTCATATGTCCAAGTTTTATTGCTTAGCATGAGGGATAGAGCGCTTCTAGAGGCTGAAATTTTTTTTGTTGTCCTTTGATTCTAGGACTTAGGACTTTAATTAAAAGCATCAAGCTGTTAGAGACACGCACTAAAAGCATGAGGTTGCAACCTTGATCTTGAGGGAGAAGTAGAATTTTTCAGAGTGTATAAAGGCTACAAAGGTCACTTGTTCAATTTTAACAGGGTTGGGTTGGTTTTGGCATGCTCTTTTTCCAGCATGAATCTCATCCAGGAAATCTGAAGAAGTGGTGAAATTGAAATGATTTTTGAGATGGTCTAAAAACAAAATCTGTGAAGAAAAAACATTCATTTTAAGCACTTTCATGAAGACAGGAAATGCATTTAGCTGAGGAGCTTCAGCAAATACTTAATAAGGACAGAAGAAGGCATAAAGTAGTGTGGTTTGTAAAGAGAGCACATCAATGAAGCAAATAGTGTGTTTCTCCACAAATTAGATTCCCATTTGTAAGGACACAGAGCAGTTTCAGGGCTGGGTATTCCCAGGTATTCTGTCATTTGAAATATTTGTACCAAAAGTGAGCATCTTTGTAAAGGGGACATTCCAGCTGAAGCAGAACTTGAGGCAAAGGCGCAGGTAAAGTCTCCATGCTGTGTTATGCAGGTCAGACTTCGTGCTTATTTTGGTCTTAACTCTATTTCTGTACACTTGCAATGTTACATGCACCAGGTTTTGTCTCCTTGGGAAAACTGGCCCAAGGAAGGGGCCTAAAGTTCCCTTTGGTTACCTCCTGTGGACTGCTTCATGGTTTAGCAAAAACTACCATCAAAATTTGTCTCATTTGCACAAGACACAGATGTTGCAAAGAGGTGAATAGCACACATGAGAGGACAAAGGAAATGTTCTTGAGTGACTTAAAAGATACATTTCTATGCAAATAGCTGTGTTGTTGCATTCAGGGGTTTTTTTTGTTTTTTTTTTTTTTTCTTTTTTTTTTGCTAGAATCCGAACTTCCAATTCCCAGTATTATTGTTTTAATGTTTTTAGAAAAAAAACTGTGGTATTATCTTAAGGTTAAACAAAGGAAGGAAGGTTTTGTTGCTGGTTTTCTTCTAGTTGAACCTAATTTCATGAATCTCTGCAGAAAGCTAAATATACCTATTAAATTTGAACTTTAGAAGGATATTGCTGCATTTATAAATACTCTAGTCTTTTCTCCACCACAATACAGATATTCTTCTTCTGGAATTAAAATTCATCCTAATATTTTGATGTTTGCAAAGCTTTGAGCATTCTCCCTGCTACCAATAACTTTTTTCTTTTTTTTTTTTTTTTTAATCTTAGTTGCAGGCCACTATCAGGACTTACTCTCAAGAGATCCTTCATGACCCTCTAAAGCTACAGTGAAAATATCTATTTAATATTTTCCCTATTTTTTATTTTTAACTGTCACGAAATTTTTGAGCACGCTTCATAAATCTACCAAATGGCTGATGTTCTGCCAGCTGATGACTCATCAGCTTTTAGAGATACAAAAGAGAAAGATGAGCTACTTAGGCAGGTGTAGAAGTGTGTATGGAACAGAGTGGGCAATATGCTTCCTTGGGGGATGTCAAGAAAAGGTGCAAAAAGGAATTTTAAGCCCTCAAAAGGCAGCTGCTGTTTCTTCTAGCTATTTTTTTTCTTGCCTAGAAAAATGTTTATTATACAGTTTTCAATATTCCAGGTAGTTCAGGAAAATCTTCCCATTAATAAATAGGAAAACAAATGTCTTCTAATGTCATATGAGCCTAATTTGCACATTCCACAATGGAATTTTGTTCACACTTTTTAATATTTTTTCCTTCTTTTCTGCATTCCAGGATTTGCTTCTGTTCTCATTGTGTAATTCATGGTTACTGAGGTAGAGAGTAAGTGTAAGAAACTAAAACCAGATCTGCTTAAGGCACCAGTGACAATTTCTGCTTTGTCCTATACTAAAAACCAGAATTTCAATATTCATATACTTAAGGCAAGAATATTCAGCAAAATCCACTAGAAAAATGTTAAATGCTGCAATGGAAACCTGTGCTTTTATTGAAAGTCCTTCAATGTTAGTGTTTCCCTTGTGTTTTCACCTCCTGGAATCAGGTGATTTCTAAGTTATTTTTCTCATGTGTGTGTATGTTTGCTTTTCCATGCTGGTGGGGAAAGCTATGAAAATATGATGTAGTTCCTAAAGTCTCAGAAGTGAGAAGGTTAAAAGGAATTAAAATGTCTTTGTTTTAAACAAGATTATTTCTTTTAGAAATAGTTCCTGGTTATTGTTTTAGGCCATTTTTTTTCCCTGTTAACATTCAGGGTTAAAAATACTTAGGCTGCATGTTGTTTCCAATTTACATCTGTCACACACACGATCTAGAGCAATATAACTGAAAGGAAACTCCTCCCATCAAATGGACTTCATTTTCTCAAATGCTGGCAGGATTTAAAAGTGATCTTCACTGTTTCACTTTGCTTTATATTCAGTTCAATTTGAGTTGTTTGTTTTCACCCACCCCTTTATTTTATTTACTGCAATGTTGAGCAAAGGAATACATATTTCTTTATCAGCAGAGGAACAAACTGTGCTGGTTTCCAAGGTGTTTTTGGAGAGAGGCAAGCCATGGGTGCTTGCAGGAGTACAGAAGAAGAAACTCAGCTACATCCTTATCTGGAAATGTTTGTGCTTATTAACTTAAGGTGCTTCAGTGACCTGATTAACTGAGAAATTGACAAGGTACAAGAAAAAGGCCCCTACTTCATTCATGCTATATTTCCATCCAATGAATGGGTTAGGAATAAGCGAATGGCGTGTTCACTGGACAGGTGTTGTTATGGGGAAGAAAAAGAATAGCATAGTAGGAATGAAAAAAGGTAGTGACTTGCAGGTAATTACTTGCTATCTACAACTTAGTGCAAGTATGGGAAAAACCCCCTACTTTTGGCCCATGTGGAGTGCTTCATTTAGTAATTTAGCCATCAGCCTTTTGATGTACATTGTGTGCCTCTAGCAAGGTGTTCTAGCATCCTATTTGCCTCCTTTGTTAATGTAGCTGCATATCAGGCTGGATGCTTCAGAAGCCTTTCTGAAATACCCACTAAATCTCCTTCTTGGACAGGATGCTGTAACATCTCTCTCTTTAGTGTATAATACCCAGTTGGAGTCGTTGCTACAAATCTCATTATTTTATAAGCCTTCACTGGCTGTGTGTGGCATTGCTTTAAGTAGGTGATGTTTCAGTAGTTTCTCCCTCTGAGCTTTTTTCCTCCTGCTGGATACAGCTTCTCTGTACAGTATATAAGCAGAGATTATCACCGTGTCTTTTTCTTTCCTTATCTGATGTGTACAGCAGAAACAGAGGTGTCTGGAGAGCCAAAAATTAACAGACACATGGGAAAGACTTCCATAAGATGACAGTGAGAGGAGATTAATACTTCATAATGTAGAGACACGAGGCCATGCTAAACCTACACCAAATAATCAGTGCTACAGTGAAGGCAAATTGTGTGCATTTTGCTTCTAAGTGAGAGCAAAAGGATTTAATGCAACTGTCAAATTGAGTGGACTACATGTAGAAATACAGGGCCATACCTTTGCAAAGAATGAGAATCAGGGAAACTCGAGGCTGTGAGGCAGCAGTGACTCTGTTCTGCCCTCCTTTACACCATGTGGAGTGCCTGGTTTATGAAATGTGACATTGCCACATGCTGTCAGCCCACTGGGAATGGAGTTCCCACTGGCAGCAGGGGTAGGAGGCACTTTGTCTTCCTGGAAGGCGGTCTGCAGTAACCACTTGGATGGCTGGCATGTTGGGGTGTACCTGCAGGGATATAAATACCTGCACACCTATACAAACAAGTCATGCACACCCGTATTTCATCAGCTCTGAGGAGCTTCATGGCACAGGGAGAGCCTCCATACTGAATGGTCCAGGGTGCTGCTCCCAAAGTGAAACAGATCCATCCACAGTGCATAACCATGTTTGGTGTCACAGCCCTGGCGGTGTGTAATCTCATGGTGTGCACCAAAGGGAGGAGCTTGTTTCCCAGTAACTCCAGCAAGAACCAGCTGTGTCCACAGAGCAGGTTTGGGTCAGTGACCTTAAGGGTGGGCAGGCTTTGTAGTGCTGCTGACCAGCTCTTCCCAGAGGCAGGGACTTTGGTTTGGGTGGATGTAACAGCAGGGACATGTTGTTTTGATGGTTCTTCTGAAAAGGCATGAAGAAACCACAGATGCCACTTTGGTATCCCGCTCGTAGTGCTGCTACAGCCTGGCTCCACTGGAATTTCTTTGATGCATGACTTCTTTCAGAGCAGAGGCAAATTTCCTCCAGCCGTGCTCCTGTTGCTGAAAATCTTTTGATCCTTGTTAGCCAGCTTGCCATGTTGCCTCCATGGTTCTGCACGAGTGACTTGAAATTAGTTTTGGAAATCTGGTGGCAAATGGACTTACTTCTGCCTTTGTTTTATGTCGCTGCTTTGTGGTCTGCAATTATGTAACAAAAGTCATTAGTGTTGAGAGCTCTGGGGTATCCTGTTAGGTTTTTGCATGGTGAAGAATTAAAAATAAGCTTGTCCTCACATTCTGTTTTCCATCACTTTTCAGGGTTTATATGTTACAGCAGGGGGTCCCTGGCACGTGGTGTTTGCATTTCATTGAGGACTCTTGAATGTAGAAACCTACAGAGGCTTAGCTTTGGACATGAGGGGGAGGAATTAGAATTGCATGCAATCTGCAGGGTTTTCTTTCTCACTATTATCTAAATTAACAGTTTACTGTTTTCTTTGTGTCCCTTTTATTATAGGCTTAAGTGCTTAATCTAAGGCTTAAGGGCCTTGCTATGAACAAATTGAGCAAAGTCCATAAGGAAATACAGTTCCCCAAAACGAGCAATATTTAAAGTATTTAAACACCCAGACCTCCCACCACGCAATTTTCTGTCACAGGGAGGTGGCCTGGCCATGTGTGGCTCCATGCTCCTGGCACACCTGGGGAATGGGGAGGTGGGAAGCTGGCTGGGGAGAGGCAGCAATGGTTGGAAAGCTGAGTGGTCTTGGGAGCTGTGGGGAAAATAGGCTCCCCAGGGCTGATGGGGAGCTGACAGAAGTAACTGCACTGGGCTTAGTTCAGGTGACTTTGGCACCAAAGCTTTCCTAGCTTTGTGAATTCCATGTTAAATCCAGAGAGATAACCTCTTGCCACTCTGGAGCTGTAAATGCTGTGCACTCTTAAATTCTCACCTGCAGAGACCCACCAAATGCTGCTTTGCTGATGAAGGAGAATTATCCCACCCCTTTAATAGGGGCTGTGGGCAGAGGACACCAAGGACCTGCAACTCAGAAATAGTAATTTATTAGAAATCTTGAAAGATTTTTATCCCTAGCAGGCATTAAGGTACCTCACATCAATAGGTTTTAAGAGTGGGGTTTCAAAATTTTATTTTATTACTTTATATTTCTGGGTCCTGGTGTTGATGAATAAGCATATTGCCTTGTTTATTTCAACATTACCAGCTATTTTTAGTTTTTGTTAAGATGCATGATGATTTCTGAGCTTGGTCAGTCATTAATTATAATTTATTTTAATTACTGCTTGAATCCCTGGGGAAATTAAATACAAACCACGTGGAGCTTAGCTACAGAGCTGGCCTGCAATTACACAGAAACTCAGGATGATAAAGCTTTGGGTTTGTGCTTCCTTCCTCTTGTCAGGCTTCTCCTAGCTGAGCTCCAGATAGTCATGCACCAAGCACAGACTAGTGAAATGTTAGTGGTGAAATGGGGAGAACATGCTTCTGGATCATTGTTGCATGTATTGCTGGCACTAATTTGCTTAACAATATCGTGTAGTTACTTAAATAACATTGGCTACACCACCTGCTTTGTAATTTTTGAGATGAGAAATATTTGTAACAGCAGCATAGGTTAATCCTCTTGGGGTCATGAAAGACATACTAAAATAAAAAATTATTTACCAGACAGTGCCCAGTTGTCATTAAAGGAACCAGATAGAGACAAAGTACAATGATAATGCTGATACCAATCAAGTTGGGAGATTCAGGGGCATGAGGAAAGTTTCCCACATGAGAGGCCATTTCCCATTCTCTGGAAATGGTGCTCTGGAACTGTAAGCAAGGGAGAAGGTTTTCATGGCTGTGGGGATTTATCCCTGATGTAGTGAGACTGCTATCAACCCTCCTGCGTGCTCAATGATGTTTCGTTAGACAGGCTTTGTTGAAAGAAAGCTTTATCTTGTAAAATGTGTCATTATATCTTAGCTTTTTTTTTTTTCCCTGTGGCTTAGAGTGTGTTTTTTGTTTGTTTGTTCTCAGTTCAAGCTTTAGAAAATAGCTATGCTTTCTAAAATGTCACACAATCCTCCCTCAGAAAGTATTCTCTTCAGATCATATTGTACTTCAATTTTTCAAATCTATATTGACCTGAAATTTAATGTCACTAAGCATTTTAAATTCACTTAATGTAATAAATATTTTTTTGTTCTGGAAGGAAATGTCTGTAAAATAGCGAAAATACTTGATATAAAATAATCCTTCTGTAGTCAACCTGAGATTTTCTATAGCAAGCAAATGATAAAGTTTGAAGTGATGATGCCTCACATGCTATGACTGACAACTGAAAGGTTAGCAAGAAGTGTTTAAATGGTTTCTGGGTCAAAATTCTATTTGAGAATGCCCTTAGACCTGCCATTGAAAAAAGACTGAAAAAGAAACAGTGTTGGAACAAGGAACAAAAATGCTGTCATCAAAAGAATATAGACACCTGTTGCCCCAGCCATTCTCATCTTCTTTCATTCTGGTATTATCATAAAAGGGAAGCATCTCAGATAGCAGGTCACTGTGGCCACCTCCTAAACTGTGACATCACAGCTGTATCTGGGTCAATCTGGGAGAGAAAATAAAGTTGCTAAAGGTTTGGGGGTTTTTTTTAGGTTTTGGTTTTTTTGGTTTTTTTGTTGTTTTGTTTTGTTTTGTTTGGTTTTAATGCTGTTGCTATGGGACCTCTTGTTTGTTTTCAATTCAAATTTAGTTCCAGTGCTGAAGGTATGAGAAGGTGACTGTCTAATCTATTTTATCAAGCTATCCCAATGGTATGAAGAGGAAAGTACAGAAAGAGAAGTGTTCCTTAGGTACAACAGTCAGGAATAGTACCACCAAATAGGGAAAGGGGATGGAATGGCTGTTCTGTGTGCACAGTATCTGTATGAGATACTTAGGAAGAGTTATTCAAAGGAAAGAAATATGTGTAAAGAAATGTATCTGGATGTTGCCACCACAGCTAAGTTTATTAATACATGTTAGAAGCTTGTGATTTTTAGAGAAGTGAGATTTTTCTACCAGTCTATTTCCCCAAAATTACCTAGTTTTAAGGGGCAATTGAATTTTATGAAAAGGGTTATACAGTATGATGATATTCAAGGGGATGATTCTCAAGAAGTGTCCTGTGATTCTGTTTCTGTAAGTCTCAAGATCTTTGTGTTTGAGATTCTAGAAAAACACTTCCCTGGATGGTGCTTATCTTTCCTGCCCACTTCTGATTTTTGAGCCTTCTTCCATTGCACTTAAGCCCATCCCAGCACTCTCCTTCTCTCAGATTTTCTGTCCCATTGTGACTTTCATCCAGCATAAGAGGAGCTGCTTGCTGTGCCTCTCCCCCACCTATGCCAGAGCTGCACAGGGATCAGCCCTGTTCTCAGGGGCTTTTTCTGCTTCTGCAGCTCAAGATAAACTCTCAGCTGGGAAGCAGTGGGATTCCTCAAAATCAAAAGCATGTGTTTTCCAGGCTGGAATCAAGCTTCTCAGTGAGACAGCATTTCCTTCAAGCCCTTGAAGGACTTAAAACTTCACATTTCTGACATCTTTATGTATAAAAGATTTATTTTTGGTCAGTTTTAATGGTTTTCTATGATTCCTTCTGAGCTCTCCATAGCTGGTAATTGCACACCTGCTCTTGTAGGTAATAGAAATATGAAAGAGCTTCAAAATATTTTTAAACTCTCTTGAATTTCCATCAACAAATTGTGCAGATTTTTTTTTTGACAGTATGTTTCCTGCTTAAAATATGTGATTGAAGAAAAAACAAAAAAACATTGTTGGCATTTTCTTTATGCCAAAAATGCCCTGAAAATGCATCTCTAGATGTGACAGATTTTTCTCTATAAAAACTTTTCCACAGGATTGTCTTGGCTTCATTCAATGAGTCAGAAGAACTAATAAGGGGTATTAGGGTCCTTATCTCAAGGGAATTGAGCAAAGCCCTTCCAGACAGCAGATCAGTAAGGGGGAAATAAGAAGACAGGAAGACAATGGCTTTGAACAAGGTTTTACTTACCCAGCTGTACTCATATTTAATGTTAGAGTTGGGGGATGCTTTTGTGCATTGGGTGACAGCACAGACACCTCTGAGTAGTGTTTATTCAGCTCTGTGCCTCTTCTTACAATTCCTCCCTATTAGACCCATTGTGCTCTGTTCTTGGTGGCCTGACTTGTCCAAATGGGTGACAGGCCTAGGAGTCAAAAGAAAGGGGAAGGAAGAAACTATTGCTCTTTTTCCATTCCCCACCCTTTCTTTTCCATATTCCCCCCCCACTTTCTTTTCCATTTCCCCCCTCTTCTTTTCCATTCCCCCTCCCCCATTTCTTTTCCATATTCACCCGCTTTCCTGCTTTCTTTTCCGTTCCCTCCTCCCTTGTTTTCCTCCTATTTTTTTTTCCCAGTTTTCCCCTGGGCTTTTTTGGTTTGTGTTGTTTGTTTCCTTCAGTCCTGTAGGCCCTTCTCTCTGTTCTGCTCTAGTTTCCAAATAGTCTGGGGGAGAATGTAAGATGAGTGCAGGATGGAAAACCCTGTTGGGAATCTACAAAGTCTTTGTCGCATTTTGCACCAAACCCTGCATGGACAGGGTGGGGGTTCCATTAATACTCAGAATTTGACAGTCAGTTCTGTCCCTTTTGTACCTGTCCTTAGGAGATGCAGCTCCAAGGCTGACAGGGATAATGCAGAAGGCCTGGAATTCCGATAAAAAGCAGAAGTGACTGCACGGAAGCCAGTAAATGCTGCAATAAAAGTACTATTTAACCTGCTGGCTAATACAAAAAGGTTATTTCTACAGCAACTGGTGGAACAATATATTTAGAAATTAAATTAATCCAAACAAATAGAGAATTTAACCCCATTGTCCTGGCTTAATTCCAGCTTAAGTAATTACATTCTGGCTACCTGCATTCCCTCTGGAGTTTCTGCTGGGTAAGTTGCAGCTTACACTGTGCATGCGTGTGCCTCCCTTGTTCGGAACAGTTCTGTGGTGTGTCAGCATCTGGGAAATCATATCCAGTAAAAAAAAAAAACAAAAATCATTTGGGGAAGTCAGGAGCGACTGCTGTGTCACAGTTAACTTGTTAGCTGGATGTGTAGATGCAGCACTGTAACTGGCAGCTAGTGCTGCCATAATATGAACCAGCAGTGGTTAGACACAGACAGGCTGGATTAGCACTTTCTGCTCTCCACAGCTTTCCTGTGTTAGACTCTCCTGGGCATTCTTATGAAGCTGAGCCTCTGTGCCAAAGCCAGGTGGAAATGGCTGCCTGTACTTTTGATGACAGCTCATCCTCCTGGTTCACAGGGTATCAGATGAGCAGGGGCACAGAGGGCACTGAGAGGTGGCACTGGGGACTGGAAAGGGCCTGGGCAAACCAGCATCCCTTCCCAGTGGCACATGTGCTCCTGCAGCCCTTTGGGAGGCTCAGCTGAGTCTACCCCATTTCTAAAGCCCTTCGGGGGACATGCAGTCAAACACTGAATTCAACTCTAGCTTAGCATCTCCTCCTCAGTCTGATACAAATCTGTGTCTGCCTGTGGCTTGGATGCCATTTTGGAGGCTCACAGAAATATTACAGTGATTTAATTCATTGTATTGATTGCATGCTTGTTTGGAGAGGACCTTCCCTGTGAATCTGAAATGTGAAAGCACAATTCATGGATAGTGTACTGCTTTATCCATGATTTTCTGTTTTCTTATCCTGTTCCACTTCAGAAAACACGGCACACTGTGAGCTGACAAGATGATTAAGCTGTAGCCAGCGTACAGTGGGCAGGTCAGGGAATCCTTTTCCCCGCTCTGCTTTTTGTTGGAGCTGTAAAGAAGGCTCATCTCTTCAAACATGGGGCACCAAGAATACAAGTGGTTAAATGCACCAGTATTTGGATAAGGAGCCACCAGGAAAATTCAGAACCACCAATTATTTTAATAGTGGCTTTGGGACAGCTTTGTCAAAATGCAGGCAACTCGTTAACATAACCTGAATTTGTCAACTGTCTCTTCATGGTACTTGTAAAAAGTGAGGACAAATTTGGCTCCTGCTAAGAGCTGAAATGACCCCTCATTACTCTCTACAACTCCCTGAAAGGTGGCTGTGGTCAGGTGGGGTTGGTCTCTGTCCAGGCAGCACTGACAGAACCAGAGGACACAGTCTCAAGCTGTGCCAGGGGAGATATTGGTTGGATAGTAGGAAAAAGTTTTTCATGGAAAGAGTGATAAAGTACTGGAATGGTCTGCCTGGGGAGGTGGTGGAGTCACCATCCCTGGCTGTATGTTAAAAAAGACTGGATGTGGCACTTGGTGCCATGGTCTGGTTGAGGTGTTAGGGCATGGGTTGGACTCAATGATCTTGGAGGACTCTTCCAACCCTGTGATTCTGTGAAAGATTTGGCACTTGCACACCACCCCATGAGGAATTTCTGAGGGCATTTGTTACATGTAATAGTAAATTTACAGCAATAACAACATCTGAGGCAAAGAACGGGCTCCTTTTACCTGGACAAATGTTCTAGCAGCTGTGCAAACACATTCCTTGGGAAAATTATTGATAGAAATTATCGTTGTCAAGAAGGTTATAATGAGGATTGCTTTTGATCAAAAAGATCTTCTGGTGATTAAATCCTAAATCTGCAAATTTTAAAAATTGTTTTTATTTATTTATCAAAGGAAAACATTTTTAGCAGGAGAAACAGAAAACATATTTAGCAGCTTTAAGCTCTTCTTAACATTCTCTTAAATGATTCAGACATCACCATTTCTCCACAATAGATGTTTTGTTGAAGAAACTAATTTGAATATGCATGATATATGAACTGCATTAAAAATATCAATTTTTATCAGCTCTAACCCTTGATCTTAACTTCATATCTGTTTCTCCAGAAACCAGCAATAACATCAATAAAATACTATAGCTAGCTGCTTGTATCGAAGAAGTCTGCAAAGAAAAAAAAAAAACAAAAAAACCCCCCAAAAAATCAATTATTTGCTTCTGGCCAGTTTGTGGATACAGCAGCAAGAGGGCTGTATTGCCCTCAAAGTGCCGTACACCAAGGCTGGCCTTGATGGAAAGCCTGATCCCTGCTGGAGAAAAGAACATCATGTAGTGAAATTCCCTCTGCTGCACATATAGGTGAGAAAGGTACCACACTTTTATCTTTTTTTCTCATCCATTGGCAGTAGTTGTGGCGAGAACAATGGAAGGAACCACTTCCAACACATTTTCATACAGAGAGATTAGCATCTAACACCTATTCCGTGGGATAAACTTGTGTGGCTTATCCTGTGTCCCCAGGAAAAGGTCAAGGCAAAATGGAAGGTACAGCTGCAGTGTCCTTGGGAGCACATCTGAGTAATGCTCTCCAGATGCCTGCCCTGGCAACACTCTCTCCTTTTTCCCAAACCCTATTTGACAGTGCTTAGACCGTGTGCTAAACTCGTGGAGGGTCAAAAGCAGTAAATCCTTGGCATTCAACTCCTCCAGCAATCCTTGTAAGCCAAGTGTGTTGCTGTGCTTTCAGCCTTCAGAGGAATGCACTTAGAGTCTGTTAGTGGGCACTCTGGTGTACCTTGTTCAAGTCTAAGGTTGCAGAAATGTAGTTGAGCCTAAGTTAATCAGTGGTTAGGCAACGTATCCTTGGCTTCTGAAAAACAATTTCTCAGAAAGGTTATGTAGAAAGGAGCCACGCTCTGTTCTGGTATGAAAGGCTTATGGGGCTTGGCATGTTGACATGGTGGAATGCAGGATGAAAGAGATGCAGAGATATAATTGCATAATTTAGTGATAGAATCTGAAATTTACTAAGTGGGATAGTACCAAGCATAATAAGCAGTTGACATGCTTTAATGCTTGTCTTTAAATACTCCATGTTTAGAGGTAGGTAGTGCCTCCTTGGACAGAGAGCATGTTTTACACTGCTCAGGGAGTTAAGAGCTAGCTCAGTGCTGCATCCAACTTGTCAGACATAGGGATGTTTCCAAAGAGGTGAGAGTAGTTAACAGTCTGATAAGAAATGTCAAATATTTTTTATGAAGAAGGATAGGGAAACGTGACTGAAACTCAGAAACTCAATGAATCCTCAATAAAGCTCCCTCCTAGAAGTGTAAAACCCAGCTTAATTTCCCAGACCAAGAGTCTCTTCTGTGACTGTAACTCAGAGGTAAGGCATTAATAGTGAACTGCAGCCTCTGCTGGAAGTCAGAGAATTTCCAGTAAGCTGAAAAGCTGACATCATAAGAGACCTTTTTCCTAGAAAAAATACACACATGCTTCATAATGGTCTTTGTATGCTTCGTATTTTTGTAAATTAATACTTATGTTTGAAGTAATTTTATTCTGACTTGCATTCTGAGGGGTTTCAAGAGTTTTAGCATCAAGGTATCCTATTTCTGTTAGAGGGAGATCTTTACTGTCCTTGGGATACTGGTTGTTTTTTTGTTTTGTTTCTTCCCTAGAGTAATTCTCCTAAATTTCTCCAAGGTAACCATACAATAACAGGTCCAGTATATAGGGTGACTTGGGATGCAGGGTGTGGATGGAAGAAATGTCCAGTGGATACAGCTGTTATCCAAGTCAGTGTCCTGCTGTACTGAAATATAACAGTGCAAGAAGCCTGAGGGTTGTGAGGGAGTCTCACACTGATAGATACTGGTTTTGATCTCATCTGTGTAAAAAAAGACCAAAAACAACAAATTTCCCTACAAACATAAACAGTTGGCTACAGGCTCTGTGCTGTGTTGCCCTGGATGTTGGTGACAGTGCCCTGCAATTTGTGTGTCCATTCATGTATTACAGGTGGGGCTGGTAACAGTTTCTATAATAAAGTGTTCAAGCACTTGTGATTAAGAGAAACTGAAAAAAAATGTTGTAGTTCTTCAAAACATTAATTCAAGGGCAGATTTTTCTATAACAGGATCATCTAAATTTTATTTACATATATATGACTTTTAATAAGAATGTTAGGGGTCTTTTTTTGCAACTAAAATATGACAAAGCATTTTTTATTAAAGATTTTATTTTAAAAAAGTATAGTGAGTCATCAAAAGACTCTTCATACTTTGAGTGAGGCTTTGAAATTTGAATGGGGCCTAGAGTTGCTGTTAGGAATGTTCTTATAGTGTCTATTTTTAAAAGCTACAAGCCTTTGCAAAGATCTAGTTTTGAGTTAAACAAAGTTCATAATTTTGACCGCTAAGTTTTCCAAAGCTTCCGCTTGGATGGGCATGGGTTAGCACAAGACTGAAAAAAACTGTCTGGTAATTATATATATTGTTAGTGCTAGCAACAAAAAGGAAGATTGTTATTTCCCTTGTCCAAGAAGAAAAGCCCCTACTGGGACTTCTTCCTGCTGGTCAGAATAAGAGCTGTAATTTGCTGAGGAGACAGGCATATGCTGGTGACAACATGAAATAAGGGGAAAGGATAAAACCTAGAAGTGTAGAGGTGGTTGAAGAAAAAGAAGGGGGGAAAAAAGTCTGAAAGGTGTGAGCTGAAAGTTGTAAAACAGGGATGGTTCCATCTCCTCACCTCTGAAAAATGGTGGGAAGATAAATTGAATGATCTTTGTGAAGCACTCGCATAGGCTAATGATGAGCAGCACAAAAACACCCAGAAGGATATTAATAATTCTGTCTTCAGAACCACATTTGTAAATGTGCAGTAAATAAGGCCTAGGGCAATACATTGAACAACAGGCAGAAAATGAAATATTGAATTGCTGCTCATTTAGTGGGTGCAGTCCATTCTATGCACAAAAACAGGCAGGAAAAATGTTGTGGAAAAATATGCTTGAATCATCAAGGGTTATATCATAATCAACCCAGAAAAGGTAAACTGAGCTGGGGCAGATCTAACAGCCTTAATTCTTTCCTCAGCTGAGAGAGTTTGTCTTTATGATCTTAATACAGTCCTTTTAGTATTTTGTGTTTGTGAAGCTGTAGATATATAGCACAAAATATTATCTCATGAAGCTTGAAAAAACACAGGAAAGCAACAGGGTTTAAGGAACAGATTTCTGTTCAAGTAGCACAAAAACAATTTCAGTATTAGAATGAGATATGTAATTGCTGCTATCTGGCATGGGTGTACTTATAATTGTGATATAAATGTCCTAATCCTGCTTTTCATGCCCATCCAGCTTTTTCTAGCTCACTATTCTACTGTGAATTTAAAAGCAGCTCTAACATGCTGGAAGGAATGAGGCAGAATATTCATGACAATTGGGATGTTTTCTCCTGCTAAGATGTGTTTTGTTTATAGGTAAACATGGAGTTGAAAGGGCCCCTTCTCCAGAAGCAGTGTTTGCAGTTCCACAGGTATTGACTTAGCTGCACTACATTGCCTGGCTGAGCGAGCTGGATTCCTCTGAATAAGCACATGGAACGTGTACCTGGTGTTCTCATTAAAGCCAAGGGCCATTCATCTCTCTAATTGCAGCAATGCCCTCCAGCATAATTTCATCCCAAATGTACCATTCTTCTTCTGCCTGAACAAGTGACTAAAAAACCATCTGGAGCCATGCCAAGCACAAACAGGAAAAATTTACTGGCTGTGATATCATACCAGGATATTACAAGATGAAAAATGGAAGAGGTCAGGCAAGGTGGTGGGATTTTTCTATCAGGCTTCTGGAAGTATTGACATGTAGTGCCTGAACATTAGTGGTCATAATATCTAATATTTCCCACTAACAAGTGGGAGTCATTGCTTAATAAGTAAAGATTTTCTGAAATGCTGTGTTAACCTTTGAGGCTGCCAAGCTTTTTTCTTCCTGAGGAAGAAAAGGCAAGAGAATGAGGCCTGAGAGCAGGATGGGCAATCAGGGGAAAGCTGCAGCTTGCAGCCGGTGCAGCTCTCTGAGCACTTACGATGAGCCTCAGGAAACTGGTTTCTTTTTAAACCAGCCAAGCCAGCAAGCAGGAGTCAGGATTATTTTGGGTTTACAGACTCAGCATACTCTCCAGACTTGGAATTTATTTGCACTTTGTGGGACACAATGCGACAGTCTTGGAAGTAAAAGACTGGTGTTTCTTGATTCTTTGGAGGTCGAGTTCATCACTGTCAACAGTATTTTGCATGTGTGATTGATTAATTTTAGCCCTGGGCTTCCTGCAATAGATTTTCAGTGCTGAAAATTAAGAAGTAACACTAAATATCATTTGCTTGGCCTAAGGACATGTACTAAGAGGCTTCTTTTCCTTTTCAATGGGCAAGGATCACTCCATTAGCTTCAACATTTATCTCATGTGTTCTGTGAAGTGAGAATTTTCCTTCTGTGGTCTATCAAGCTATTAGAAAACAGTGCATAAAACATTAGAAAGGACATTACTAGAGCTAAAGAGCTTTAAGGCCTTAGTGAGAGAAACTGCATTTTATAATATATGAAACTGGTGTTTCTCTGTCATGTACTTTTTGCCTCAACTGTTTATGCACTATGGCTCCAATATGTGAAAGAACTGATCTGAGGCACAAATACTAAAAGAGTAGTGGTAGCATCTACCACTCCCTGATTTTACTGAAAGTTGGGAAATTTTCAGCCTTCGGGCAATAGTTTTTTACTGATAATACCTACCTTTAAAATGCTGAAAATGCCAGAATGCAAATACAGTATTTTTTCATGCAATTTACTGAGTTGTATTAAAATAATAGAAGAAGAACCCTTGGTCCTCTGAATTTTTTTTTTTTTTTAATTCTGTGAAAACTCCCAAATGGTTCCTGTACTACCATACTACCAGCAGCCAGATCCCTTGGAAATTGGTTTATGCTTCATGGCACCATATGACATGACAGACGGGACCAGACACAAATGAATACAAACCCAGGTGCTTTTGCATAAGAGTTCTTCTCCCTCTTCTTATCCACCTTCCCTCCTTGTTTTCGTTCCTTAAGAGCTGAAGCTTGAAAAACTGTTTTCAAATGAGACTTCCTTTTCCTGAATACATGGAAAATCAGTTGTTTGAATTGATTAACCTTGTGTACACTGAAAATAAGATTTGGTTTCGTTGTTGCTAGGACATGGAGATGTGATGACTCAAAAAAGCCCCATTGATATGTGGTGGGGGGAGGGGGCTAAATTTCACTTTCTTTCTGCATTATTGTGTGTCCCCAGTACCCAGGGAGATAAAGCTGGTGTCATTTCAAGTGTCCTTAGGCAATTAGACAGCAGGATAGCACCCTGCATGTATTGTTAGTGGCAAAGGTCTTAGTTAATACTTATTCAATAAGTATTAGTGGTTACTGTATAATTGTACTTGAGGCCCAGGTTGCAGTCTCTGATACTCTCTGTACTGTGAATCTTTCATAGCGGAATAGTGAAACTTTTTATCTGTGGGTAAATTTCAAGAGCAAGGTCCAGGTAAACTGCAGTGTCCTTTAATGGAATCTCTGACTTGTATAGGAAGATACATTTCCAATTAGGGAAAATGAGAGGCCTCTCTCACTGCCTTCTCTTGAGAACAACCCTGTTCTATCCAGCCAAAGCAGCTCCTGTTCTGTTCCCGGGGTCAGCCCAGTGCCCCTCTCCCTGTCCCTCAGTCTCTGGTCACACCCACCCTGTTTCCCTGTTGGCTCTTTGCCCTAAATCCACCCTTGTAACACCTCCACGTCCCCTGGTAATTGTTCTGATGCCTCTTCCCCACCCTGCTCATCCCATGTACTTAACCTGGACCCTCACAAAGTACCTTGCCTTTGTTCTCTGAACCATGGATGATGCCCACACGTGGCTGCAATAAACATCTCTGTGAAACCCCTGCATACGCCCTTCCCGCTTCTTTACTTGCTATCCCCCTAAGCAACTGCCAAATGCAACATGAGCCTGTAAAAATGTGAGGTGGAAACAACATGTGACATTCATTATAACTAGCGTACAGTAATTTCATGACTACAAGGCGCACCCTTTTGACTAAAATGTTACCCCGAACCCGGAAGTGCGCCTTATCTGATGTACAAAGTTGCAATATTTGCCACCCGGAAGTGTGAGCTGTGAGCTGTGGGGGGAGCCGGAAGTGCCACGGCAGCCGGCTGGGGGCGGGCCCAGAGGCCCACGGCACCGCCCCTGCCGGGTACAGGTGGGCCTGGAGGCCCATGGCTGCCGGGTTGAGGCGGGGCCTCGACCAGCAACCGCACGGGGAGAGCTGGGGGCGGAGCCTCACTGCAAAAAAATGTGCCCCCTATAGTCCAGTGCGCCTTATATGATGCACAAAGTTGCGAATTTTGCCAACTCCCGGGGGATGCGCCTTATAGTCCGGCACGCCTTATGGTTGTGAAATTACTGTATCTTTCCTTAAGTTACTTTTTGAGAGCTCTCATCTGCTCAGAGACAAAGCTTCAAGCCAAAGCAGGGCCAAAGCATTGCATGAGTCAAACATGGGCCCAGTTGGGACCAGAGAATGGTTTACAGCTGGCACAAAGCACTCATACTGTCTCTGCTGGTACCAACTCTGCCCCATTCCTCAGCGAATATGTTGCTGCTGCTATTTCCATCATGGTGTCTGGGGAAGGATTGTGTCCATATCCTGTTGATAAAACAGTTGTTTTACTGGTGATTCCCCCTTGACTTGCTTCATCATCATCTTCCCTTTCAGTGGAGAGGAGAAGAAAGATATTTGTTTCTTCTTTCCTTCTCCTCACCACAAAAGAACTTGTTGCTGGATTCCACTTAGGGTAGACCAGTGCCTTTCCCTGAGCAGGTGCTTGCTGTTCCTTTGTGTCCAAGAGTAACTGTTAATAACTGTAAGCATGTACCATTTGTTTCTGGAGGGATAATGTGTTTGCAATTTCCTTTTTCTCTAAAACACAAGATAACTGTGTTCCTTCCCTTATGGTCTTGTACAATCCTCTGTTCTGCAGGGACAGAGATCACTTGTGTGTGTGAGAGAGAGCAATTGCTTAGTGATGTAATGGAAGCAAATGAAGGCAATGTAAAGGGCAGGTAAATAGCAGCATCTTTTTGAAAGATATGCAAAGCCTCTCCTTCTTTTGAGGTACTGGCATGTTTGGCTGTTACTTGCCCTAAGGAGAATCTGAAATGCACCACTAGAGTGAAAGTTCAGAATATGAGTAATTAAGGAAGTCATTACCCATGTTTCCATTTTATCTCCCTTTTGTTCCAGTGGTGTTCGTTTCCTTTCCACAAAGATAACAACAGCTCTGAGAGCTGATAAAAAAAAGCTTGGCACACTCCCAAGCCAAGGTTTCTTGTTCTGGGGCTGCATCAGCCTGAGGTTCTCACTTATGTGATGATTTTTCATAGTCTGGACTGGCCACCTGTGCTAAGAAGGAATTGGGATTGCTAATTGTGGTTGTGCCTGTGTTTGGATACCAATATTAAATATATTTAAAAGGTCTTTTGTGGGCAGACATGAGCTCATTCTGCCTGTGCTCCAAGCCCACATATTAGTCTGCTAATGTAGGGAAAGAGTTTATCATCTCAGGCTGGTGCCATCAGCTGTGGCTGCAAGGTCTCAGCTTGGTGTGAAGAGCAGATAAAGTCACCTGCTGCTCAGGCTTAGCCTGAAGTGCTCAGGATCAGATCCCTGAGTATGGCAGTTACCCCTGTGTGGAGGGAGCGACTATGGAATATCTCCACATTTGTCGTCCCATTTCCAACCTGAGATACTTGTGTGCTGCCAGTCCCCAGATCCCTTCTGAAAAGGGATCTTTCTTCTCAGCCAGAGGACAGCCTTAGCCTGAGGTGCTCTTGAGTTCAGCCCAACACTCTCAAACGCAGAAGTTACTAGCTGCAGTTTAAAAACAGTTTCTGGTCTTCTCAAATTGACTCATTTATGATAGTGATTTATCAGATTAGTTTTGGTGAGATATTTCTGATGGTTTATAGTACAGCTGAGAAAATATTAATCTTTGTTTATATACAGGGCATTGCAGTGCTGATTTTATAGCTTATTTGATATAAAAATTTTGAAGAGAATATCAATAAGTAGCTAAGCTTTTCACACACTAAAAAAATTAAATTCACCTGAGATCTGATTGGTGTAATATGCTATTGTAATAGCACCTTATTTTCTACATTTAAAGGAAAAAAAGAAGCCTGTGCCTAGATCATGAGTCTGGATCTAATAAACCAGATACTTTGAGAAAGACAGAAAAGGATCTAGAAGGCCTTGAAAGAATTTTTGCAGAGAAGGAAAAGAAATCCAAGCATCCCATATCTAGTCTCATATAGTTTTGATAAAATGAATGCTGATTAATTTTTTATTGCTATAGCCTATATTGCACTGTTTGCAATATGTTTCTGCACATCGTCTTACATATGATTTCCTCTGCGACTTGTATATAAATCAGAATGTTCATCGCCTCTATCCCTTTCTCCTTTCAGATGCATCTTTAGACACCCAGCAGGAATGCTCTGTAACTTTGCATTTTGACTTTTCTGCAAGTGTCCTCTAAGAAAACACGTGCCCCTCTGAGGCATCCTGACAACAGCTGAATCATGTTCTGCCTCACGTTGCACTGAATCATTCATAAACCACAAGTCATTGTTCCTTTTAAAAAGTTATTTAAAAAACCAAGAAACCTCCAAACCAACCCAAAACCGGTCTTCCAAACAGAGGGTATATCTAAGAATGCAAAACTGAAGCACTGACCAAATTGTTTGTGTGCAATAATTGGGAACAAAACCCACACACTATTCTTCTTCTCACACATTTGTTGCATGCAGTCTCTGTCTAATAGGTTTCTTTAGAATCAATATTTACAACAAAAGCTCATTCATGTGTTGTTTTCTAGTCCTTGACAAGATGACAAAAACATTTAAAATAAAGCATTAAGGAATGCAAAGTGTCAGTGACTCTTTAAATCAATAAGATTCCTTGGTAAAATGCATCGATGCTTTGGGACACGCTGATTTTGCAAATACCAAGCATTTGTTTCACATCCCAAAAGTGCAACTCCAGTTGTGTTTGCCAGCAAACTTGTGGAACATTTCTGTTCCCCAAAAAGATATTTATGAAAGAGAATTTAAGCTGGGTTGGGACATGTTGAATTTGGAGTATTCAGTGCATAATACAGAGCCTGCAAACTCGAGGCTGTTTATTACAGTATTTCTGTGGTGTGATGCTTAAACAATTCCTTAAATTGTCCTTACTGATGTCTCTATTCATAAGATATCACAGAAAGCAGATGCTGTAAGAATTGGGGCAGACCAAAGCTAAATACACAGTTCCAATATGGAAGTAGAGATTTGTCTCTAGAATGCACAAATTACTTCAGAGGATCCATTATCTCTGTGCATCCTACATGCAAAGTACAATGATTACAAATGCAGCAAAACATAAAGACTGAGGCATTCTTTCCTGTTGGATATTAAACTGGACTCTCACTCCTTGGAAAATCTCTGTGCTCTAAATAGCACGCTGTCTCCATGGCAATGTGCAGTTCAGTTTTCAACTTTTCAGCACATAAAAAATGGTAATTTATTTGTTTTAAGAACTCCTGCAGTTGTCAGCTGTGAAAGCCTCAGGACTGGGCACTGTCCAAGAGCAGCCAAGCCACCAGGTTAAAGACTGGGTTAACTGCTAGGAAGTGCCTGACCTGAAGGTCATTGTTGCCTAATTATATTATTATTATTTCCTGTCAGCTCAGCTTATGAAGTGGCACTCAAAGCATTAGGCAGTCAGCATACTCAGAGCATTCACAGAAATTTTGTTTCTTTTGTTCTTGACATTAAGGACTTCTTTGTAAATGAATGTAGCCTGTGATGAAGTAGAAGCATAATAAATCCTGTGCCCAGAGTGCCTGACTTTCACAGCTGCTATGGTTACAACCTTTTTTTTTTTTTTTCCATATTTAATTTGTGATAAGGGTACACATTGTCATCTCCTTGAGGAAGCAAGGCAATAAGTTTGTGTTTTCAGCATTCTTTCTGTATTGTTTAATCCTTTGATGGCTTGGCTGTCTGCTGTAAAAATCATTGGCCTTGAGACTGTCAGAGCCGTGCCTGGTGAAGTGCTAAGCATTTTGGTTTCAATCCAACAGAGCACTCAGGCAGATGTTCAGCTTCAAGTATGCAGGTAATTTTACTGGAGACTAGAAAAAAAAAATCTCTTGTCCTAACCTCAAAGCCTTTTGTGATTTTCTTGACTAGAACTGGAGAATTCAGTACCTATGGGATTTAACCTATGGATCAGCAATTCCTCAATCTGGGGTTCTGAAAAGAGCTTGAAGGAAATTCAGCTTTTCTTGATATTTTGGCTAGTAATTGGGGTTGTCAACCTTTACAAATAAATCTTTCAATACGACAGAAATTAGGGTGCTGCCATGGAGAAAAGGAAGTGGGAATGTTTATAGCAAATTCCAGTAAGCTTAGGCCCAGTATTTAAGATGTACAAATGATGGATAAGAGGGTGAGTTCTCTCACAGTACAAAGATCTGCATCAGCACACTTTCTCCCATCTCTCCTCAACTGCACTGGGATGATACCCACTAATATATCTAGGCCATAACAGTGAATTTGTTCAAACTGAGTGCAAAGAGTGCAAAGAGCTTGAATCATGCTTTATTGTCTCCCTAAATTCCACACAAATCGCCGGACAGTACCATGGCTTACTTTCTAAATGTTTAAAGAGTTTTTAGATTATGTTGCAGGGTATAATTAAGGGTCGTTTGGAACTGAAATGGGAAAGTAATTATCTTGCCAGTGATTCCTATACATTTCTGTGTATGGGATTCTCCAGCTGTGATTCAGAGACCAGTGTAAGATCTCTTCTCTTGTGGGCATAATTTGCTTGGAAAATTAAGGTGTGGGACACTGAGGCTAGGAAAGGACTGGTGGTAGTGCTGATTATTGGTACCAATAGAACCCACCATAAATAAACAGATTAAGCACTGAGGGACAAGCCATGTCCACAGAGTTCAGTGATTCCCCACCCACTGCCATCATGTCATGCACTGGTTTTTTTAATTCTCCCTTTGGCATTCCATCTTCAAAAATCAAGATCATACATCTTTGAGAGATTAAAAACACAACAGAATTTTGAGCAAGCTGAACCTGGAAATGCTTCTTGCTCAGCTAAACAGAATGATGTGGCGGCTTCGGAAAATGACACACTCTGCAGGATGGCACTGGGGAAAATGCAAATGCAGAATCAGAAGGTGTTTGAAAATGTGTGAAAAAGGATAGAGAGACAGCTTCAAAATGCTTACTTGTTTCCTTCAAGTCTTCATGCAACAGGACAACAGGGATATGTATGTGCTATAAAGCAATGTACCTCCCAGAGAGTAGGTTTACTTTTATTTTCATAATTAGCCTCATTGGAGCAACAATGTGGACACTTCTGGATTTGGAGGTAGGCTAGGCATCATAACTGAGCAAAACAAGGATTCATATTTATTCCAATACTTGCTCATAATGTAGATCCCAGTATAGGTGAAAACAGAGTAGGACTCAGTTCAATCTTGAGCCTTATTATTTACGTATTTCCTCAAAATCACACACTGTAAAACTTCTTCATAAGGCTGGGAGGGGCATTTTCAGTCCATTCTCCATAAAGGAACAACTGCCCAAAACAACTACATTTCCCAAATAATTTTTTTCTGTATTTACAGAGAAGGGTTGTAACAATCCTAGAATAAAATAACTAATCATGGATTTTCTGGAAATGTTGGAAGGGGGAGAGGGGCTTGTGAGTTCTGTTAATTTGTTTTTAAGCAGTGATGTTGTCACTAAGTACCCTGACACCAAACACCTTGACTAATATTTTTCCTACTTTGTCAGCTTGTTCTAAGGAAAATATTTAAGGAAACTGGGGCCATCCCTTTCTGTTCTCAAAGAGAACATATTTTTCAGTTTAGTTGTGCCTACATTTGTTATGATGCTATAAAACATGTCTGAAGAGCTTTGTAAAGATGTTAAAACTGGTATAAGTCACTCTCTTGCCTGCAATGAGATCAGAATCTGGCATTTAATCCATTGGAATAACATATACCATCGAGGACCTCTGAACACAGACTGTCTAATTTCTATCATTTCTAAATAAAGAGAAGTGAAAGGACATTAAAGCAGGCATTGAAAGGACACATATGCAAGAAAATCTGGAAAAATCCAGAAACAAGCTACGTGTTTATTCTTTAAAGGTTTAAATGGTTAAGGGTAGATTATATTTTAAAAAATGGGCGTGAACTGAATAGAGAGCCACATCAACATGGAAAAATGTTCAGAACACTTTTTTACAGAAATACAACATTCCTGTACCTCCAGTCCTCAGTGGCTGGGAACAAAAATGTATTTCTATGGAAATGGCCATCACTTAAAATTTAAGAAAAATTGCAAAGAAACTTGCATCTCTGGAGGGTTCACCATGTTCCCCACACCCATACTGATAGCTTTGTGCCTTGTGCTCATAATTAAATTTCATCTATAGAATGGTAGATGTATGAAACCTAGTTTCTGGTTATCTGTTACTATTTCTTATAGCACTTGGGGGAACATCTCTGTCTTCTCCCTCCTTGGCCCACACTGCAGTATGCTTTCATATTCACCAACTAGAGAAGCACATGTGATGAGCCCATGCCAAGATATCAGTCAAGGACCTGGGAAACTTGCCAGAAAAACCTGTCCTTGTGTTATGCTAATTAACTCTTGGCATATTTGTAGTGGTTCCTATTAGTTTGGGGCACTTGCTAGGAGCAGCAGTAAAATTACGGTGGCAGGGAACCAGAACTTTAGGGACCTCCTGTGTTTGAAAGAGCAATAAAAAGTATTAACCAGGACTGCAACAAACTTGGCAGGGCACTCAGAGGAGTCCAACCTGTGGTGTTAAGCATCACTTCAAGTTCCTGCTATGTGCAAGATTGACCAGCTGGCAGGATTGTGAGTGTGACCCCAGCGCTCTCCATGGTGCCAGATAGCGTAGCTGGAACATCATGGGATTCCCCAGCACGACGTGCCCTCAAGTTCTAGGCAACTGCTAGTGACAGTTGTAAAAAGGCATCACCATCAGTTTAGTGTCCTGACCTGGCACAAATGCTCTGGACAAATTTACTGCAAAAGAAAAGGAGCATCAAATTCATTTCCTACTGTTGTGTGTGAATCCATTCCAAACCCCATAAAGCAAAAGGAAATGGGCTATGAACATGGTAAATCAACATTTCAGCTTATAAGACACCAAAATGATCACAAATCATTATGATGGCTCTTTGCCCTTCATAATTACAGTCATGAGTTTGATTCAAACCTCAGTGAAATCAAAGCAAGGCATACATTGATTTCAGTGTGCTCTGGATAGGATGAAAGATAAAATGATCTTGTGTATATCCACAAAGCAAAGTGCATAATATGCCCCAGGAACTTTCTCCTGAAGCACTAATGCCCATGAGTCACTCACCTCACACAGACAGTTCCCCCATACGAAGATATTCTGCTGCACACCCTACCCACCCCTTGCAGCAGCAGCCCAGATCCCGTTTCTTGAATCTCATCTTTGGCTATTTGTTTGTAGCTTGAAAAGTAATGCAAGTATTAATATAGGATACAGGCAGAAATGAGGCAATTCATAAATTACTCCTTTCTCTGAATGCTACCTAGAAATTTATAACTTAAAGCAATGCACCAGAAAACTGAAATTAACTGCCCACTTGTGTGAGTCACTGAACATATTTCCACAAAAGCAAAACACATTCATCTTTCACTCATTACAACATATTTTTTTCTGAAGGTATAACTGTCCCTGCTTAGGCCTTGCTCAGTGCTGAACCCACCTCCACAAGCATATTATGCTGAGTAGCTTACTGCTGACTCCCCAAAGGCATGTTTTCATGGATTTTCTCTTTTCAAAGCCTGACTAAAATGTTGCATGACTGTCTTTTGTTACGTGTTCAGCAGGGTCAGAATTCCAGCAGGGGCAACACTGACATCAGAAATGCCAACAAAATTGAAATGTACAAATAAATATTCTTGTAGAGAGTCAGTCCTAGCATTAGGTTATTTCACATATTCATTCAAAAATGCTGACTCACCATACACAGAGAATATAATGTGAGTTCCATGAACCATGAAAATAGGAGTAACCATGGAAGGGTGTTTTATTGCCCTGCATGCAGATAGGGATCTAGCAGAACATTTACAGTAAATCCTCTTCTGCCTTTAGTGGGTGGCATTTCTTTAAGGATCTCTGCTTTGTTTCTCCTCCATTTCCTCCAAAACGTGGTTCATGTTTTATAGTTCAGGAATAGCACATTATGATTAAATTTGTATATCATGATTTTTAAATCTCAGATATTTAAAAAAAAATCAAACCCAAAAGTAGAGAAAATATAGTATTTATTTTTTTCCCCTGCTCCTGTTTCATGACTCAGATTTGTAATTCTCAATCATTTCCATCAGCAAAAGACTGACTGCTCTGCCACGGTGTGTTACAGGTAGATAAGAGACACACTGTTGTCATTGTGTTTAAGATGTCAGGATTATCAGGAGTCACACAGATTAAATTTCACCCTTTCTACAGTGGCTTGACTCCTACACAACTTGCTGCTTGGATTATCTGCATATGCAATAGATACATACCGAACTTTTTGCAACAGAATTTAGCTGTGACAATTTTAATTCTGAGAGATCTGCCCCATCCATTCAAACCCTGCACTAATTAGGCTTAAACCAGCTCTTGTGATTTGAGAATGCAGTAAGTTCATTGAAATCACTTTTCTCAAGTCAGTGTTTTATTTCTTGGTATCTCCAATTAGTATTCTTTTTAAGTAAAAAACAGAGTTTTAGTAAATAAGTATTTTTCACTGAAATATGTATGCATATGATAGAAAATTCCACATTTTTCAGATAGAACTGACGTTCATTGTAAAGCATTCTGTATATAGATATATAAAACAGAATTTGGAGCTCTTTGTACAAGCTATAGATGGTAAAAATACAACATAATCACTTTACTTGCTTTTTTATTTTACTAAAAATTGTTCTTTCATTCTTGGTTGTTTTTTTATTTTCAGATCCAGTCTCACTTGTGCAGTTCCTGTGGTCAGTCCACATCCTGCAAATAATGAAAGAAATGAGGAGAAGTAATGACAGAGCTGGCAACATCTCTGAAGCCTCTAAAGTGGATCCATAGCACTTGTGGGTCATCCTGCTCTGTCAAAACTTTTAGAAGCACTTCTTCCCACATCTGAGTATCTGGACTCAGCAGATACTCAGTGAGAGGAATATTGAGTTTCCACTGATTTGAAAGGAGCCCATCTCTCAGGTACAGGAAAGACAGAAGACCTGTAGGTCTCCTGGGTCATGACAAAATGATACTGCCCAAACCCTGCTTCTGGGGAAGAATAGGGAGGCTGTTGGGGAAGCAGGGTCTGATGGTGCTATGTTTCATGTAACACAGAAAGATTCCTGCCACATGAGTTCTAGAGACATCATTAAAAAGTTATGTGATCAAATCCTCCTGCAAAGGCTTCAAAACTTACTAATTTTGTGTCACCTTCTTGAAGTCTGCTGTGGTTTAACTGGGTGTTTATAGGTAATGGGAGAAAGGCTGCTTCATTAAGTCACCCAAGCCTTATGAAGTGTTACAGCACAAGTAGAGCAGCCACAACCCTGCTGTGACAAATCAAACCTAATGAGTGAACAGAAGTATTACAGGTATGTTCCAAACAAGGGTAAATCATAATAAGAGCTGTCCAGCTTATACAGTAGTGCGCTGTCCTTGTTTCCAGGTTCTGAATTTTTTGTAATGGAAAGGACCTAATTGTGGCCTTCCAGTACCTGAAGACAGCCTGCAAGAAAGATGGAAAGAGACTTTTGACAAGAGCTTGTAGTGACAGGACAAGGGAGAATGCATTCAAGCTGTAAAAGTGTAGGTTTAGATTAGATATTGGGAAGATATTCTTTACTGTGAGAGCAGTGAGGCCCTAGCAGAGGCTGTCCAGAGAAGCTGTGGATTCCTCATCCCTGGAAGTGTTCAGGGCCAGGTTGGATGGGGCTCTGAGCCACCTGATCTAGTGGAAAGTGCCCTTGTCCATGGCGGAGAAATTGGAAGTAGATGATCTTTATGGTCCTTTCCAACCCAAACCATTCTATGAAAAAAATTACTTCATTTTAATGACAAAAGCCAGATTATGCCATCAGTTTATAAGTGGATTTGGCTGTGGCCTCTAACCTTTAAACCTTAACTTGCACCTTCATTAGAAACAGGAAAGGCAGATTTAGGCTGATTTTAATAATTCTTAAAATTTATAAACAGAGAGGAAAAAGGTTTCTGCTATAGGTCAGTGAAAATCAGTGAGGTCCTTGATCCAAGGCACAGCTTAAGGAAGACTACACAAAAAGATCTCCCTTTGAGAGGAAAAAGGAAACAAGCTAACAGAAATATGCTTGATGTTTTTTGAAGTTCAAAACCTCACTGCTGTAGGAAGCTTTTAACTTTCTCTTTTGTTGCCAAATGCCAGCAGGCAGCCATAGCTATCAATTCCTTTGCATCCCATACAGTTGCATTACCTATAATTAGAGGAGAGTGGCAGTTAAGGGGTTTGTTATCCCCTGGGACACTTCAATGGGAGTACAGGCTCCCCTGATTTGTGTTTCATCCTTAATTGCTTCTGAAATTACTTTGATGTGTGTAAAACTATCTGTTTTATGTGTCATGGAATCATATTCTTACTCAATGTATTGCTTCTTATTTTTGGACATAGAGCAGTGAAATTTGGAATACAGAGTTACCTTGCCAAAAGGTAAAAAAATAAAAAAGAATTTTTTAGAAACGGGAATACGTTTTTTATGCTGCAGTTAGCAGCATACAACTGAACTGCCACAGAGAAACAGCTAAATAACTCTGCTATCATGGACAAAAGAATAAAATAATCTAAGACCTCTGCCTTGTTGTTCACCAACAGACTTCTTTTAAACTAAAAATAGTTCATTAGAAATTATTTCAGTTGTTGAGGTACGATGCAAAGAGACCTATTTTGGGAAATTAAACAGTTAAAATGACTTGTTAGTTGTCAACACAGCACACCAAATCTTGCAGGTGGTGAATCCCTGGGCACAGTCCCAGGCTTTCCGTACTTTTGGTACAGCAAGGTTTTTCTGGGTGTAGGCTGTAGTCAGGGGGGAATCAGGACTAATTCCAGAGGGTCTCCATTTTGGACACCTGCAGTCCTGTCCAGTTAGTTCCTCCTGTGGGAGCAGGGAGGCTGGCATGGCTCAGGTAAGGCTCCAGTACACTGTGTGTTCCTGCACCTTGAATGATGTATTTCTGCACAGCCTCTTTCCTGGTGAATCACCGTGCTGCAGGAGCACTTATATCAGTGCCAAATGTAGAATCCCCACAGGGACGAGAACAGCATGGGAGTAATACCTAATTAAAACTGCAATGAAGTAGGTCAGCTAATATTTCACAAACAACAGCAAGTGTTCTGATTGTTAATAGTTCAGAGCCCCTGTATTTACTCTGAGCAACAGCAACAAAAAAATATATGTTGCTTAGAAATGTAATGAAAGTACAAGATGAAAACACTTGCCACAGTGGATTACAATTGTAAATATTCAAGGCCTCCAATGAGAGCTGTACCTTAACTCCTGCCAATACTTTCAGCAGTAGATTAATGCTGTTATTCCCCTCCTTCCTCAGGCTTGCAGGAAGATTGCCAGAAGAGGGTTAAGTAGCTCCTGGTGAAAGAGTAGATGAGAAAGCCCTGCTTTCAGCCACAAAAAATAAGGCCATAGTAAGGAAAGGTAATCTCACTCTCAGATGCAACAACTGCTTATAGTGTCATAGGACTGTTTTCAGAAGTCCCAGATTCAGATCTCAGGCAAATCTCCTGGGTCTTACTGGCCTGCACATATAAGTGAGATCTGATCTTTTTCTTGGAAATTCATCACCTTTTTGACTTAGGGTGGAAGTAGCAAGAAAAGTAGCAGCATTTTTTTATTTCAGTGCAGTCAGTCAAGTTCAGTCACTGATGAAAATTTATAATAATAGTATTTAAAATGTTAATATTTCTAAACTCTCAGGACAAACATTCACTATTTGATTGTGTGCTGTGATTAGTAAAACAAATAACTATCTAGAGGATTCACAGTGACAGAGGACCCCATTAGGCTGGAACACAGCACTTCACATTTGACCATCTCTTCCAGAGTCTTGCAACTTACCCAAAAGGATTTCACACAGGAAGAAGCTTCCTTCACTTACAGCTGCTACTGTGAGCCCATGTTTGAGCAGAGCACAAGTCTTTGATGTGAAAAAAATGCCCAAAATTTTATTTTCATTTATAAATACTAACAAATCAGTCTAGATTAAACACCATAAATTCTATACCTCAATTTTTATACATCTGTAGTCCTATTCATAGGAAGGAGAGAAGAGAGTTATGGAGCCTTGGTTAACCTCTGCCTTTTTAGCTGGGTAAGCAGCTACCCTAATTTTGCTGAGTTGTTGCACATAAGGAAGGATCCTTCAGGCATTTTGAAGGACCTCCTCGTGACTTTCTTCACAGGAGGTTTGTAAGCCTCTCTGCAAACCCGTTGCTTTTGTTAAAATGTGAGCTTTGGGGGCCTCATCAGCATATCAGCCTGATTTTGTGGTTGGTTTTTTGAAACAAAAAACTCCCAACACACAAAAAGGGTTGTCTTTGATACACGAAGAAGGCTGGACTTTGGTCTCTCTCTGCTGCTTTGCACTTGGTTGCTCTGCTCAAATGATGCAAATTCCCTTTGGAGGGAAAGGGGAATTGAGTCTCAAAGAAGCTATGACATGCTGGAACTTATTCTCAAGGTGAAGGGATCCTGCATTGTAGCAAATCCACACCTTACCCTGCAGTGACTCTGCTGATGGGGCAGCCCTTGGATGGCAACTGAAGGTCCAAGCAGGTGGCCTGAGGGTGTGTTTTAAGTTGAAAGCAGTAAAACAGTCTGTGCTGTGAGGAGGAGTGATGTAATGTTTCCCCTCCTCCCTGGATGAGCTGTAGACGTTTGTAGTGCAGATCTGATGGGCTGTTCTCCACATTTGGTGGAATGAGTGGCACTTTATTACATTAGGTGGTATAATTGAAGTAAATGTGGCATGAGTCATCCAAGTGGTTATGTATGCAGAGGAGGACGACTTTAAAATTAAGTCTTAGAAGGAAAGACCTATAAGGAGCACAGAAGATGCTTTCTAGCATTACCTTTTTTTTTTTTTTTTTTTTTTTTTTTTTTTTTTTTTTTTTAATGTGGAGAAGTCCTAAACAGGAAAAAGGGAATTTTGCTAGAAGTCATTGACGGGATTTGCCCTCCCCAAGTTTAGTCACTCTCCATTGATGCAATATGTGGGCTACAAAAATAAGGAAGGTCCTAAAGAAAGGGGGAAAAGCAGTGACTTTAGAGTTGGGTTAGGTTACCTTTCAAAGGCATAGGCTGACCCTGCCCACACATGTAGAAACTGATTTTTTTTCTTGCTGTCAGAAAGCACAGGTTATTTCTCCAGGACTGGCAGAATTTCTTTACCTGTGGTGGACTCACCCTGACCCTGCAAAACTCATACGAGATTGCAAAGGTGACATCAGAGACTGGATCTAATGCCACAGAGAACTTATCCTGAAAAAAATAAATTCTCTGAAACATGCCTAGGACAAAGTAGGAGTCACATGCCAAGTAGCTCCATCCAAGCAGCAGTCCAGGCAGGTGCTAGAGCACAGCATTACCAGCACATAGGAACTTCTGATTGCTCATATAAATACAGCACCATCTCTTGCAGGGTCTCAGGGCTGAAGTGTTTCTATTTAGTTAAAATGACCCACATTTAAATCGAACAGGATGGAGCTTTTCACACAGTAATGAGAAGAAATCGCCTTGGCCAATCGCAGTGTGCCAGCAATCGTCTCTGCTTTATAAATGAGATTAATGACTCAATTTGCAGTAAATGCTTCAGCAAGAAGAAACTTATTTTGTTATACTAATTGTGTCACATATGTGCCTCCAAACACCAACTGTGCAGAGCTGGATTTCCCTGTGGTGCACAGGACGACTGGGCTGTGTGTATTTATTAATGCCATTGCCCTGATTTCTGTGTTGCAACTGATCATTTTGATCTCCATGTTCAGTGCTGCAGCATAAATGCTGGTGATAGCAAAAATTATTTTGTAGTATAATCCTGTCTATTAGCGAAAGGACAAGAGTCTGTCTCTAACATAAGCTGATCAAACCTATTTTCCCTGCTATCACAAACAAAACTAACGTTAATTAATTAGGCTTTCAATTAGTTTTTAATTGTAATGAAATGATGAATAATTGCCAGGGCCTCTAATTTGCTCAATAGCTACTGTGATTTTAATGGCTTTTTACAAAATTTAAATGTTATCCATTTATAGGGCATACCATGTTACTTTAATGGAGTAAATGAATTCAGAGTTTCATCAAATTAATCATTAAACCTACTTTTGCATTTGTTCCCATGTTACTAACAGGTTTGTTAATGTAAGTGTGAGAAAACAGGTTTTGTTGACAATGGACCAACATCCACAGCGGGTGTGGCAATTAACCTTGCCACACTGAAATTTGCAACTTGCTTTACACCAGCCTCTCAGTTTGTTCATTATTCCTTCTATTATTCTGGTTTTGATATTGGCTACACAATTTGATATTTTTGATATTGTCCTCACATTTTTCATGCTTTTATGCCACTGTAGTTTTGATATCAGTGGAATTACTGAGAACTCAATGTGGCGCTAGTAAGAGAATTACATCTAAGGAACTTTCTTTCCAATGGCAAATTTTAAATTCCCTCTCCCCAACTTTTGTATGCATATATTTGATTAGAAATGTAGTGCAGGTCTGAATAGTTGGTTTGGCTGTGGAATTATCTTTATTATAAAGTTTGTTTCCATGCTTCATGCCTTATTAAATGTGCTTCTGATTTCAGCTGAAGCTATTAGCAGTTGCTGTATACAGAGCCTCTCCACCCATTTACAGTGAGGAAGGATTGTGTTTATTTAATTTAGTGTTTTCGCAAAATACTGAAATGGGGAGTACTGTCCCATTGTCTGGGGAGTATTTGCATTTCCTAAGTGGTCTATGAAAAATCCGAAGTAGACACTTGTGCCTTTGAAGCTTACAAAGCAACACACAGTACAAGAGCAGCCTCTTTGTTGCCCATCCTGAAAAACACTGAAAAATTGTGCCCAAGGCATCAGTTGTGTCAGGCTCTTTATTGAAAGTTAGCATGCCCCTCAGCTTCATCCTACCCTCCTAAGCTCAGCCTCGTGACAGCAGTAAAAATGATTAGTTTGTGCTCTATTATATTTAGGTGACAGTCTTGGACAATAAACCGCGTGTTACTGAGTTCAGGGGCTTTCACCAAGCATGATGTATGGCCTGCAGATGGCCCTGAAGATGGGGAAGGGACAATTCCCTTCTGGAGGATGGTTTATGCCTGAACACAACTGTAAGGGTGTACATGGCTGTGCTCCTCGTGCCTGTGTCACACACAGCCATGGAGCAGTGCCATGAAAACATGGGCCACTCTCAGGGGGCTGCAGTGTGTGAGGAGCTCTACAGCAAAGAGGTTATGGAATTTTGGGATCTGGTGAGCCTGTGTGTGTAAAACTCTGGTTACGATATGTAGCACATTGCCTTGCTTTATGGAAGGACCTCACAGTCTGGAATATTGCACTCTCAAATTTGTAATACTCTACTGTGCATATACTGGGTTTCTCCTGCTTAGGAAGTCTCCCTGAAGGAAGAACAAACTACAGTAATTTCACAAATACAAGCCGCACCGTTTTGACCAAAATTTTGCTCCCATACCGGAAATGCAGCTACAGTAGTTTCACGAATACAAGCCGCACGGATTATAAGCCGCACTTCCGGTGCCTCGACAATGTTGCTGTCTTTGTCAATAGATAAGCCGCACCCCGAATATTAGCCGCACTTTCGTTCGTAGCGAGAATCCGTGCGCAGCTTTCACAAATTGGCCAATTAGTAACAGGATCGCGGCATAGCGGGGTTTACTGGCTCGGGGCGGGGCCAGGAAGGCTCGGCCCGCTCATGGTTGCCAACGGGGCCGGACGGGTGGTGCTGCAGCCGCCGCCGGGCTCACTGGCCCCCCTCTCCTGTCAGCACCGCCTCGCTGCCGCGTTTGCTCGCCCTGCCAGCGGGCCAGCCGCCACCGCCGCTGCCAGGCATGCCGGCTGCCCCACTGCCGCGTTTGCTCGCCCGGCCGGAGGGCTGCCGCCGCCACCGGGCTTGCTGGCCCCCCTCTCCCGCCAGCACCGCCCCGCTGCCGCGTTTGCTCGTCCTGCCGGCGGGCCAGCTGCCGCCGCCGCTGCCAGGCACGCCGGCCGCCCTGCTGCTGCGTCTACTCGCCCTGCCGGTGGGCCGGCTGCTGCCGCCGCTGCCAGGCACGCCGGCCGCCCCGCGCCATGTTTGCTTGCCCGGCCGGCAGGGCTGCCACCGCCGCCGGGCTCGCTGGCCACCCTCTCCCGTCTGCACCGCCCCGTTGCCGCGTTTGCTCGTCCTGGCCGGCACTGCAGGCCCCCGCACCGCCGGGCTCCCCCACGCTGCTGGCCCCGATTCTGCTGGGCTTCCCCCGCTGCCAGGCAGCCCCACCCGCCGGCCTTCCTGCTTCTGCCATGCTCCCCTGCACTGCTAGCCCCAGTTATCCCAGGCTCCCCCGCCCTGCTGGCCCGGGCTCTGCCGCCCCCCCTGCCCCGCCCTGCTGGCTCAGGCTCTGCCGCCTGCCCCCCACACTGCTGGCCCCGCCTCTGCCAGGCTTTCCCACCTCAGCCGGGGCCAGCCGGGCTCCAGCTTGGCTTGGGGCTGCCGCGGGCTCTCACTTCCGTGTTGGCAGCTTTTAGAATATTGTTCATGTATTAGCCGCCCTCGAATATTAGCCGCACTTCCGGGTTTCCACCAAACTTTTGGTCAAATTGGTGCGGCTTGTATTCGTGAAATTACTGTAATACTCAGGAGCGGCCAATATGTGAATAATTTTCTGACATTTTCAACCCTGGGAGTGCAAACTAAGTCAGTGCAAACTGCAAAGTCGAGCTCCTGCCAGTAAAACCCTGCATTTACGTGGTTGTTACAAATTGGTTACTCTGTTGCGCGGCGAGTGGAGCTGCTCCGTGCAGGCAGCACAGGGGGTGGGGAAGGTGGAGCAGCTCTCTCCTGCTGGCCCCGTGGCCCCAGGGGAAGGCAGGAGATCTCTCCTGCTGGCTCTGCGGCTGGGGGGAAGGCGGGGCAGCTCTCTCCTGCTTGGCCCTGTGGCTCGGGGGAAGCAGGAGCTCTCTCCTGCTTGGCCTGGTGGCTCGGGGGGCTCCCGTCCCCGCATGCTGCCGCAGCAGGAGCAGGCAGGCTACATCCCCGGCTCCCATCGCTGCCGCAGGTGCCGGCGGGCTCCGTGCCCCACTGCCGCCGCGAGGCAGCACCGGGCTGGGGTGACCAAGCCCAGCGGTGGCAGCAGCCGGCCCCGAGTGGCCCCACCGAGTGGCAGCGCCGAGCTGGGCCACCCAGCCCTGTCAGCAGCCCCGAGCCCTCATGGCCTGAGCTGAGCCAGTAAACCCTGCCCTGCCGCAGTTCTGTTACTATTTGGCAACTTTGTTGCATGCGAGTCCTCGCTGCGAAAGACAGAGCGGCTTATACTCAGGTGCGGCTTATTTATGGACAAAAAACAAAATGTTTGCCAACACCCGGCGATGCGGCTTATACTCAGTGCGGCTTGTAATCGTGAATTTACTGTACGTTAAAATGACCCCCCAAACTCTGACAGAGTCAGAGAGGCATCAGGTGAAAAGGTTTCACAGAGATGAAATATACTGCAAGTGTGATATTCTGACTTCTTATGGTAAAGGCTTCTGACTGAAAGGTTTTCCTTGTCAGGAAGGGTATGCTTGTGTTCTGACCTATAGCTCTCTGGTGGTGGAGGAAGGTCTCAGTATATAAAGAAATTTTAAAAATCATATGATACAGTGATTATTTTGCATGATTTTTTGAACTCTTGATTCAAAACACTTGGTACGAAGAGAGCTGATTGCCAGTTTGTGTAAAAGAGGGATTCAACAATGTGGAAGTAAGGATTTACTGAAGGGATTTGGATAAGTTCCTTCTAATATTCTACCTCACTAGCTCCCATCTCTGTCTTCTGTGCCATGGTGTGAAAAGATCTGCGTCCCCTGACCAGCATATGGATTTTTGTTCCAATGCTCGAGTCTCTTGTGATAATGGTGAGGAGATGGAGATAAAATATGGTGCTGTGTTGAGCCGAGAAGTATGTATTTAGTGCTCTATATGCAGCCTTATGCAGTGGGTTTTTTTCCTACCATGTAACCCTATCCTGGGAGAGGTGATTTGATTGCAGCACAGTTACAATTAAGTCTGGACAAGGCTGATCTTCTTAACACCATACTGGTGGAAGGTGCATGATAGTATCATGCCAAAAGCAATGTAAGAATTAAGATATTTGATTAATAGGGTTTGTATATTTTATATTATTAATGCATGGGAAATCTCAAGTTGTACTTCTTTTTAAAAATGAAGGCTTGACAACAATGTCCCTTTTTATTTGCACAGAAATACAGATGTACAGTACAAACAAGTACACCAGGTTTGTAATTCTGTGAAGTTCTCTGGTCCTTGTATTCTATGGTAGACTGTAAGGGGAGAAAAGAGCCAAAACCCAAGTGAATTAATCATCCCTTTACTCTCTAAATAATTTCAGTTAAGCACTCTGCTATTTTTCCTACCAGGTTTTCAGCCAAAGCTGGCAGGCTTCTTTCTGTTAATCTCTGTGGTTTGCTCTCCTATTTTCTATACATTTTTTAGCTGCTGGGTGGATGCTATTATGGCGCATCCAACCTTTGGTATAAATAATTTATTCTGAAGGTTCAGTATGTTATAACGTGCATGAAGCATCTTGCATTTATTTTTAATGCTTATGCTTTCCTGAGAGTTTTCTACATCCAAAGCTACCGCCAGAAAAAACTGTCAATCTTCAAGCAGAAGGGAGAAACTTTTAGACCATATCATTCTATTTTTCTAGCTATAAATCATATGCTTCTGGTGAAGAGTGGAGCAAATGGTTATTATTTACCATTTTGAAGAACCTGTCTTGGATGATGTGAAAATGTCTGTTTGCATTTGCTGTGAAGTCTCTGTAAGCAACTCCCTGTGCTCACAGGCTTGTGAGTCATGTGCTGGTCCCCTTGTGGGAAGCCAGTGAAATTATGGAAATATTGAGGGGCAGTTGGGTGACTGATAAGTGCTAAAAACATAAAAAGAGGTGTAGCTGGGGCAGCAGTAGCCAGGAGTGCCTTGGAACTAGAGCACAAACACAGGATGAGCTCACCCCGTACAACAGATGGAAAGAGCTCAGTTCACTGGGGAAAGGTGAGCAGATCCCTGCAGGCAGTGGGGACACTGGTCATAAGAACAATATTTAAAATATTTTAGGCATTATTTAAAGAAAACTTTAATGGTGAGGGGAGGCTGTCCATTTTTTGGGGGAGGGGGATGGGGAGAGCGAGATGTGGGGGTTGGCAGGTTTTTTGTAGACTTAGAAGTTTCTTTGACATACCATCCTTCTATTTATGCTGATTTAGCCATAAAACTGTATTATGATTTAAACCTAAGCCAATTTGCCTTACGTGAGATGTATCAAATATCAAATTAACATCTACTTTGTCTGCAGATAACACACAGAATGGCACAGGAGCATAAGAGATACTCTCCCTACTGGTTTCCTCCAAAAACTGGAGCCTGCTGCTCCTCAGAGTTTCTATTGACATGCTAGGCTGTGACACACTCCTGTGACTTGCAGAGTTTCTCAGAAAAGAGGACTGGTAATAGAGCGAATAATGTCCAAGGGAGATTGAGAGAGGATGTGAAACTTTGGGAGTGAAATCAGTGGACAGATTCAACAATGATAAAAGGAAATGTTCCGTGCATGCTTGTTTAGCATGTTCAGGGATTTAACTCTTTGTTGGCCTCTTAAGAGGCTTGTGCAATATGATGCAGTGAAATTGGAACTGAAGCATTGGCTGGAGCAGTTGCCACAGACTTTGGAACCATTTGCATGCCCAAGTCTCTTCAATAACAACATTAGAGGGGTACTTCATGCCTGAAAATCAGTCCTGAGACATGGGAGGAGCTATGACAACAACACTTGCAAACTAAATAAGGTTCTGGGTAAGAGGGGGCTTTCCAGGCACAAGGAAGGAGCAGGAACAGAGGTTCTCTATAGGAACAGGATAATTAAGTTCTGAGGTATTTTACCTTATGAGTAGACACAAGGAGTCTTTCATATTCATTCCAGGGAGTATTTTAGTCTGATCTGGCTCTGTACATTAGTGAGGAAGATAAATTTTTCAGCTTCAGTATCAGTGTATTATGTTTCCTTGTTCAGCTAGTTACCATATCTTGTACTTCAGCCAATTGACTACAGGCCTTGCAGAGTGTGGTTTAAATTTTTTTCATTTTAAAATATTTTTCTTTTCCTTAAATGCAGAAACACTGAGAGGCAATCAGAGCTAGAAAGAGACCAGAACTCAACATGTGGATGGTTATGGATGGGTGCTGCTCAGTCCATTCTCTGTTTCATAATTCTTAGCTATCTGAGAATGATTATATTTCTCTCACATGCTCAAGATCAAATTCTAATCTATTTTAATGAGAGGTTTTGTCTCAGTGAATGGGCTGTGCTTTTCAGCAGATCAAACTCTATAATGTAATGGTCTTTTCTGGTCTTAGAGTTAAAAACACAGTCTAGTTCAGTCTCTACCAAATACTGCTGTGCTTGTGTTGTTAAATTGCATTGGCTTGTACTAATACATTTCATGAAAATGCCAGTGCTGAGCAGTATTATAAGCTAATGGAGTTGCATTGAAATTAAGGTGTTACAGCCACCTAAATTAGTTGGGAATTTGGTCTGTAGTATATGATAACTAACACAGTATTGAAGAAACTAAAATCCCCAAACAGCAAATGCTATCAGGTCTCAGCTGTGTTCCCTCTAAAACAACAAATTCAAGTAGTGTGGATGGTTCCTTAAAAAAACTTAGATTTCAACACGGCATACAAATATTTCATGACATCTATATCTACCAATACTGTTCTTGCCTTGGCTTGATTGAACCAGCAAAGTAAAGCTGGACTACGTTTTTTTCTTAAATCTTTCAGAAGATCAGGTCTAAATCATACTTTTATTGCTTTACTTCTACATTAAGTCAGTTAATTTACTGTCCTGGTTTGGAGGACAGTTACTGCCAAGAAAAAGGCAGGAGCTCCTCCTGAAATGCAGAGTGAAAATCCCCTCCCTCTGATTTATTATAATTTGGAAATTAAGGGACTCTCAGGCAAAGATATGGGTTCAGGAAGAACAGTTCTTTACTGGTATATCTACAAGACAAACAAGAACAACATCAGCTATGAAAATCAGAATCAAAACAGAACAAAACTCAGTCCCTTTTCCAGTCACAGACACTCTTCTCCTCTGCATGATCCCGATGGAGCAGGGCGGGTGTCCCAAGGAAAAAAACAACGACCAGCCACCCAGATCCCCCCAACCCTGCCAGCAATTGAGCCAGCGAAACAGCCTCCACCCATCCCTTTGTCTTGAGCAATTAAAAGCTGGGGGAGCCACCCGGCAGACTTCCTTAGCATGATAATGGAAAAAAATTCTCCACAGAGGAGGAAGAGTAAAACGCCCCCAACCCCCAACATTTACTCAAGACTTGTAGTGGAGTGAGTGGAGACAGAATCAAGACCATACACTTAAGCTTGATTTTCAGATTTTGTACCTGCTTACAAGAAAATCAGGCAAAATTAAGTAGAGAATGATATTAGAAAATGTGGGATTACTTTCAGGGTTTTTTTTTCCTTTTTTAAATTATTGTTTCCAGGAGATCAATCTCTTCGTTACCCTGTGCTTTCAACCCAGTGATGAGAATGGATAACAGTAAGCCCAATAGCACTGGCTATTGCTTCCTCTGCAGCATGTGGATGCCATGAAATGTGCTGATTCCAATATGTGAGGCTTTTATTCAGAGCATTCATGCTTCTCTAGGTGTACCAGTACTTTCTAAATATGCCATATGACTTACCACTTGGGAAACCATTTCCCTGTGCCTGCCCTATTTGTAGTAGTTGACACAAGCAGCAAATGCCACTAGCAGTCTAAGACGAAAATGAACTATTCTGGTATGCCTTTTCTTTCTGTGTATTTGCTGTGCTTTACTTGCCTCTGGCAAGTTACAAATGAGTGTAAGAAACATGACTTTTTGAGAGAAAACAAGCCACAGCCTTATAAGAAAAGGAGCAATAAATAATCTGGGGAAATATTCCTTGCTGTGCAGAATTAACTACACCTACAATCCTGCAGAAGCCATTTGTGGCACAACATGGGCCTGGTTTTTCCTTTGCCGTGCTGCAATGACTCCACTGAAGTCCATGGGCCTGTTTTTGCAGAACATAAATCCTCCAAGTCTGCCTGTGAGCAGCCTGCCAGCTTTGATTTGGGAACTGCTTAGACATCAGAGCATGCCCAGTAGCTGTCACTAATGCCTAAAAACTCTATCACTGTGTCAGAACTTATGTTCTGTCACTGGCATACCTCACTGGTGCCATGACCAGGTGTAACTACAGAGGTAGACACTGATAAATCCAAGCCACTCCTTTATGGATACCAAAATTATTATGGATAAAAAAAGTTGATACGAGCAGCCATGCACAGTGGTACAGCACAAACCTGCTGGGTAGGTGCTTGCTGAGGGGGGATTAAGCTTCTGGAAAGGAGTCCTTTTAGGAAATAAATTATATTCAACAACTTGCCTGCATGACAAGTGTTTGAAGTGCAGAAGCTGTGAACACACTGCAGGAACAACCAGGAAGCAAAGAGTTTTTGAAGGAATCTTTGTATCACACATAGGTAAGTCCCTCTGACATAAGAGAAATCTAGATCCTAGAGAAATCCCTGGAGGAAGCTGTGGTTAAATCAGCAGAATTTACATGCAGATAAAAATTGCTTAGCCAGCTGCACCATTCCTTCAGCAACACCAGCCTGGTCCTTGAAGTTTATTGCCTACTGCTGTGCTGAGTTCCAATTGTCAGATTAATGTAGTTTTACTGCAGTGAGGCTCCTGCATCCCTGCTTCAAAGTCAGGTGGCAGTTCTCCTTTCATTGCCTTTTTGGAAGAGGTGATACACATATATGCTGACTGAACTTTTATTGGTCCTCTGTACTGCTCATAAAACTCTTCTGAGGCTGTATAGGGTTGCATAAGCTCGAACTTGCCCCAGTCTAGCTGTGGGTCTAAGTACAGTGCTGGGCTCCATCCCTGGGGAATTACCATGCACCCCATGGTATCTGTGCTCCCAGGGATGAAGATTTATTTACTCTGAAATCCTGATGACAACACACAGGATCTCTGTGTCCTTAGCTGGGCAGGGAAGGCAATTGGGTCTGCAAGCATCCTACAACAAGCAACCCAGACCCCAAGAGAGGCTCAGAAGCAGACTGTGCTTCAGCTGTCTGTTCTCCAGTCAGCAGAGCTGCAGCACTGTGGATGGAGGTGCACAACAGCCCCATTCCTTGTGTTCAGCACTGCCAGACTAGACAGGACAGAAACCTCAGGACATTTTTTCTATCTGCTTGTCATTTAACAGGATGTGAGCCAGCTGGCATCTCTCCTCTTCGGCCTTGTCAGCAAGCCTCTTGTTCCATCCTGAATCTATTATGGCCCATTTTCCCTTGACTGCGTGTTCAGCTTGCTGCTCCTGTTGCTGTGCCTCAGCAACAGCCCTCTTCTGATGTTCTGGATAACCTTTTCCTCTGTCAGAACCCCAGTGAGGGGGGTATCTGCTTCTTTCCAATGCCTTTGATGGCAGAAGGCTTTATTTATCATATTAAAACCATGTAACACAAATTTTAAGTCTTGTACCCCCCTGCTTTTCTGCATACCACTGTAGAGCTTTTATCTCCTGTGCTATATTATTATTCAAGCTTCTACCTCTTATTCCTTCTTTGAAGTCCTAACCACCTTTGCCCTCTGAAACTGCTGTCCTTAAAGTTTCTGATGTCTCCTCTAACCTAGCAAAACGTAAGTGGGAAGAAAGGGATTTGTTCCAATTTCTGTTTCAAATAATCTGATCTTGCAGGAAAAGAAATTGAGCTCTGTTTACAGAAGTTCCAGATCAAACACCTCTGACTGCTGCTAGAGCAAGGAACTCACTTCAGGTTTATCCTTTTGCTAATGATTTTGTTGTCAATGAGAGTGTTGATTCAGTGAGTGTCTGATGTTTTTTGGTCATCAATTATCTCCCCATGGCTTGCTTTCATTCAGCCTTGGAACAGAAATTCCCCAGACACCAGATGATTCATGGACACCTGTAGACAGCTGGAAGTCTAAGTTAGCCCTGCCATCATTTGCTGTTAGCTCACGACCATCAGTGTGTGTAAAATGCTACAAGTGTAAAGAGCCTAGCAACCTAAAGACAGGCTCTAGGAATATGAGAGCAATAACAAAGACATTTATTTCTGGGAACATCTACCATTTGGCTGCACCAATGCATCCCCAGTCCTTTATTTAAAGCATATGGTGCAAGCTCCAGGCATTAGGTGGGGATCCTGGATTGTCAGTCACAGCCACGTCCTCATCTGGAGCGTGAGGATCCATGTAACGAGGACCAAGCTCCTGACCCAGCCAGCCAAGCCTCAGTGCCAGGAGCTGGGAGGCAATGAGGCAGCAGCCAGAGCTGTCTGCCCTTTGTCTCTCTTGCAGCTAACAGCTTTTATGCCTGAGGAAGGAATGAGAAAGCACTTTATTTAAATAGTGCGTTATATAGCCTGGTGTGTGTACGTGCTTTCCCAGATGTGGGGAGGGCAACTTTAGGGGGAAGTTGTTTTCACCTCTGGTGAAAGTAACTGCTTGTGTGCCAATAAGCTTTACAAATTGTTAACTAAAACAGAATCCAGTCTATATAGAAGACTAACTACTGGTTCTTAAAATAATGTAGTCCTTCAGCAGCCCATCTCATGTACACACGTCTTTGAGGCGCAGGAGAAGCAAAGCAATTCCCATCTTGCCCTGGTTCATTGCATTGAGGGACCTTGAGAAGAGAAAATGGCTTCTAGAAATGTGGAGCTCTCCAAAAGACAGACTTTCCCGTTAATGTCAATGAAATGATTTCTAGTTTCATAATAAACCCCCTCTGCATAATTCTGCCACTATTTATACATCCCATAAAGATTCTGCCTGCATGGAACGAAAGGCAAAAGGCGGCGGGGGGGAGGGGGGGTGTGGGGAAGTCAGAAGGCAGAGAGGGAGGAAAGAAAAAAAACCAACAAACTAAATTAATCAGATTACTTGTAGACTGGGAAACTTAGAATGAGTGTACCCTGCCCTAGAAAAGAAATGGTTGAAACCACATCATATTTATTTCAGCAGTGTGGATGAGAGATGGTGTGTTGTATTATGTTCTCTACTTCATATTCCATTTTCTCCCTCTGCTGGCAGTTGGAGACAGTGAAGTTGTAGCTAATAGAAAACAACAAAATTCTCAAAAGGCTGAAGCATTCAGGAATCTCAAAACTCTGCGGTATATGCTGAGAAATTAGGTCATACCATACTTGAGTCCAATTAGTGCTGGGAATGGCTGACAGTCATCCCCTGTACAGAGCAGAGTAATTCCTAGAGAAGATTAGTGCAGCTAAATGCAGCCCTCTTTCCTTTTGAGAGACAGTCTCACGTGTTCATCTTACAGTAAATATGGGCTGCAGAGTCAAACCTGGAAGTTACTTTTATATATTTACACACACATGTATATATATTTTTTAATTGGTTTTTTTAAATTTTTTTTTAATTACAACTTCAGATCTGTATTTTAGAAATAGTACTTCTTGTCTTTAGGTTACAATGGCATTCTGTGTACTTCTATGGGTTACTGATTCTTCGCTTTGTTTTTGATTTATTTTTTTGTTTTTTTTACTTTCTTTTGAAAATATTTTTATAATATGCAGACCTAAGGGAAAAAACCTTGCTAAAGCAGCTGTAATAAAAAATTCTGTACTATGTATTTAAATAAAAAAGAAAAGGATGAATTTTGTTCCATAGAAGTTCTTTAACACAATGGTCTTTTATAAATTAAAGCTTACCAGCAGTACATAGTTATTAATAATACTTCCCTATAGGAGAAAATAAGTGCTACAGGCTTACTTAAAAGGAGTAGCTAGCAAGTAAGAATATAATCTTGCCTATAATGCAGATACTAACTTCTGCTCCATAGGACTGGGGTATTAACCTTGCAAATAAAGTTACATTTATGACTGCAAACCATAAACTATAAATCTTATAAATAAATATCGACTTGGCATGGAAATGTTTATATATTCCCTGTAGCAAGACAGAATCAGTAGTATTGAATTAATAGCATTAAGCTTTTTAACTGTTCTTTGAGATATTGTAGTAAATATTAGAACCATTTTATGGTTGAATAAATGGAGGCAGGAAAGAGTTTGTTTAACAGCCCAGAAGTGCAGATTTCTAATCCTCCTTTTATTGATACACATATTAAACACAGGTAGAGATTTTTTTTCTCTTTAAGGGATGCATTTAGAGCAGTAGCTGATGAGGCTTAGAGAAGTAAAGTGCATTTAGTAGGAATTTAGCTAGGGGAAAATGCTGGCAGATGCTAAGGAACAGTCAAGTTAAACAAAGACATCTGTGAGCAGTGGTAGTGCTGGGAGAATAATTCTGTAGTCAGCAGTAAAGGGGACCTGAGTTAGAGCTGCCATGGCAGGCACAGGTTGGGGCTGGGATGTGAGGAAGATTTTGCAGTTTTGTAGCTCAGCTGAAGGAGCCAGACAAAAATGCAGGAAGTTTATAAATAGGGAAAGCTTTAAAACATAGGATTAATAGTGGTAGAAACTCTAGGAATAAGAACATCTTGAGTTTTTTATAGCTTCTCACCACTGTTCAGTTGTCTGCCCAAACCTGGAATGTCTCAATGGGGGTGCTTCTTCTGCACAGGCTGCTTTCCTGCCAGGTGCAGTTGCTCTGGGAGACAGGCAGAGATGCCCTAGAGCTGCACAGTACCTTCTATTCATTTGTTAACTCTCTGCCCTGATAGACACCAAAGCACAGGTCCAGCTCCTTCATTTTATCAACTGTCCCACACACAGAAAAGTGAGTATCTTGATTTGTTATTTTGATGAAGAAGCACCTTTACAGTAACAATTAAACATTAGAGAGGTTCTATGCATACAAACTTGTTCTAAGAAATGGATGGCAGAGGTTTACACAGAAATTTAATACCTTTGCATGATTACAACTGTGTACAACAATAATTAATTCCCTTCACTCTTTCAGAGACTCTTGTTGTGGTCTCAGCTTGCCCACAACAGCACAGGCTGGGAGTTTGTAGAAATACCTCCTCTCTGTTTTTATGTGTGTGGTAGCTACATTAAATCTGCATTTTCACCTGGCCTAGATGGAAAGATCAGTTAAAAAGTAATTGCCACCTCGTTTTCTCCTACTGTGATTGCATACAGTGAAACCATGTGTAAGATGCAAGGCTCTTTCCCTGCCCCTCTAAAGACACCAAACAAGTGCTCCTGTTGCCCACATGTTGTAGCATCTTCTTGACTTTAGTCTTCAGACTTTTTTTTTCTGTGTGCAGGTTTTTTTGAAGATTAACTGGTAAAACATTGCCATACAATGAGAAATATTACATGCACACTCTTGTTCATAGAATGATTATTGTTTTCCCTGGGAACCTCACATAAAGCTTGAAGATGATTTGGCAAATGGGGGACTTCCAGAAGGGGTTTTCAGAATGTACATGCAAGGCAATAGGATACTGTTGTGGCTGGGTACATAAGTTCTACAACATTGAGGAGTGTGATAGTGCCTAAGAAAAGCCTCTTAAATTGTGAATGGAGGGTCCTATGTCACAAAACTTAGAGGAAAGGTTCTTAGTAGAGAATTCTGGAAAGATGTGGTTGGATATGCTCTGAATTGTAACTCCTGGATGAAGACATAAAATAAGCCTGTGTTAATAGATCAGACATGTCCTCTGAAAGAAAGATTTCTTTAACTGCTTTAATACTTTACATTGCACAGAAACGATGTTTGCTTTTATGTAGATGATTTAGTTAAATATATATTTAGTTACTTGTGAGCCGCTACTATTTATGCAGTAAGTAGTCTTTCTTGTCAAGGGAGCAGGTGTTTTATTCCTATTAAAATTCGCCATAAATGAGTCCCAGCCTGCTTTGAAACAGACAAAACACTTTGGACTGGGTCTGGATTTGGGTTTGTAGCAGTGACCTATTCTTTGCAGGTGATACATCTGCTGGCTTTGGTGATGTTCCTCTTTCACAACAGAAGACAAAGCCTGGTTGTTTATCAGAGCCAGAGTGTGAGGTCAGAAAACTAATCAGGGAGAAAATCTGAACTTTTAAGTCAGTATCATATGTCTAAATTAGGCTTTTCCCTGAATCATCTATCTACCTTCAATTTGCTTCTCTAGTTCTTGTGGAGTGTGTTGCAGCAGACTGAGTTGTTTTCTGTCTTAATCAAGATGCATGTAGAAATGGAGTGCTAAATAGGCTCTTAAGTTTGTCTCTAATTTGTGCTTAGCAGATAGCAGTGGTTACTGCTGCCATCCCCAAAATACTGCTGTTGCAATTAGCACCATTTTCTTCTGTGTGCTGGAAAAGTATATGCTGCAAATAATGAGATTTGAAGAGTGCGCTGAAGTAATAAGACCAGGCCAAAGGGATGTCAAATGCTCTCAGCTTCCATTGGCCTCTGGGATTTTAGAACTCAGTGCTTTGCAACCTCAGGCCTTTAGAAAGGATTTATTTTTCTTTTCATTATGCTCTTAGAGATGTGGGGGTTTGTGCTTCTTTCCCCCCACCCCTCTTTCCTCCCAAAAGTTTTATGGAGGAACAGTTTTGATTTCTTTGGTCATAAAAACAGTTCCCTCATTCTATGCCCTGTGGTCAAATGTAGCTTCATAGGTTGGACAGCTGATAGCAAAGATTTCCTTCATAAAAAGTGTGTCAGCAAGCAGAGTATGTCCTGCAGCATCCTTCAGTGTGGAAGGTGTGTAAATGACAACAGCAAGATGTGCAGTTAAACAGGAACTAACAGGAATTCAGCAAAACAAGTAAGAAAGCAATTTGGGAACACCTTGAGACAGTTTTCATATGGCTTTCAGATAAATGGGCTAAAATAAGTTTCAAAGGAACCTCTCATCTGCTCCAAAAGACCTTTTGCTTCTCTGTATATTTTTGAGGGGCATATAAATGTGGTAAAGAAACACTTTGATAGCAAAATCAAGAGCAAAATGTAGCCATACCTACTAAGATATGTGTGTATGACTGCTAGATCCAATATGTATTTGCCATTAAAAGGTGATATATCTGTACACATTGCTGCCAAGCCCCTAACAGTGCTTTTTATTTTCCTCCTACTACATGGCCAATGTCATCTTCCTTCCCTAAACATTATTCTTACTAGAGCAAAAGCCATACAGCACAAAATCTCAGTATATGGAAGATTTGAGTGCAGGAGATAAACATAGATTTTTTTAAAAACATTTTTATTCTTTTTGCTTTTGAATATTAAAAACATTGAAATAATTCTTTATTTCTCCCAATGTCCATACCAGTCATGCACTACAGCCTTCTACATGTGGTTAAGTAGATGAGCAGCTAGCTTTAGCAATTATCCAGTTTTTCCAGACAAAGCAAGATTTTGCTTGTGCACCGAGTATGTCTGTTCCTACAGATGGTTCTGAATCACTTTCAGGCACTTGAAAAAAATGGGCCACTAATTCACAGGTGGAATTTTTGTTTTTAGCCTAGCTTGCTGCTGCCAGCACCAAATAATTTAGTTGCTGAAAGGCCAAAAAATATGGGAAAGGCTGAAATCCAGAGTTAAATGGACTTTTTAATGTCTACTTGTGTTGTTGTATGTTAATGGTGTCCTTTCACAGATTGCAGGGCACTGTATGTTCATTCTGACCCAGCAGTTCATCCATTGTGCATATCTGACAGCCCAGTCCTAAAATCTTTTTTTCACATGCCACAGTATGGAAAGGCACAATAATGTGGGTTTTCTGTGTTCTATCTATGGCCCTATTGAGCATGTAGGGTGTTGTAGCAGCTGGATTTCATGTAAATAACAAGTAAATTTAACCTAAAGAAAGAGAAAAGTGTGTCACCTTGCCATGTACCCCTACTTGCAAAGTAAAGAGTTCTCCCTTGCTTTCCTGGTGCTAGCTGGTTGAGATATTTATAAGAAACAGATTACAGTAATTTCACTAATATAAGCCGCACCTGATTATAAGTTGCATGTCCGGGTGTCAGCAACTGTCTTGGGTTACAATACAGAGTGTGATAAAAGGTATCTGTTCTAACACCATCTGTTGAGGGTGGGGCAGTGATCCTTATCTCAGCAGCAGATATTCTGCTAATGAGCCATCCATTGAAACCAGGCAGGACATTGTTCTTTATCTTTTCACAACCCATCCTTCCTCCAGCGAGTCATTTTCTGCTAATGGCCACTGAGTCCCACTGTGTGACTGATAAAATTACTGCATCCCATTGGAAGTTGCTCCAGCCAGGGGGAAGAGCCCAACATTTCTTACCAAGATAAAAACAGAGGTTTCGGGACACTAAGGGAGCCCCTTTCTGCACTGGACTCCAGAGGAAAACCGGATCTCTCCACATCACCACTGGACCTCCGGAGGGAAACTGCACCTTCTGCAGGAGCACTGCTCCAACTGAGCCACATCTGTCACTGCAGGAGGATGCAGCCACCATGGAATGGGACTGCTACCAACACCCTGCCTGATGGGGTGTCAGGTTGTACTCTGACTTTGTCAGGGTTTGGAGTTTGTCTCTTTGTACTACTGTATTTCTATTTTGATTTCCCTAGTAAAGAACTGTTATTCCTAATTCCCATATCTTTGCCTGAGAGCCCCTTGATTTCAAAATTATAATAATTTGGAGGGAGGGGGTTTACATTCTCCATTTTAAAGAGAAGTTCCTGCCTTTCTCAGCAGATACCTGTCCTCCAAACTAAAACAGCAACTTTTCATTCTTTGTCCATATATAAGCCGCACCTGATTATAAGCTGCACTTTGGGTTCAGACCAAAATTGTAGTCAAAATGGTGTGGCTTATAATTGTGAAATTACTGTATTGTTTCATACTTTAGTGCATAGCATTCAGTGTGGCCTGAATGTGTAAAGAAAGATGTGTCACAACTAACCTTAACAAACAAAACCTGGGATGTGAGACAACTTGCGAGTGGAGGAAGGGAGGGATGAGAATGATGGGAGGGAAACACCATGAAATTATTTAAATGTTCCTTGAACAAACAATGAAAAATTTTAGAAGTTGCACTTGGTTGCACTTGCCTTGGTCATGAAGAGTTTCACTTGTATTTTAACTGGGTTCTACCTCTTTTCCTTTTTCCCCTCTGTCAATGCTAGCATGAAATAGTTTGTCTCATGTCCTGCTATACAGATATGCTGCATTATCAGTCCAAATTTGGTGTTTTCCTGGTAGGTCAGGTAATTTTTTTTCCCATTTTTCATGGAATAGCCTAACTCAGGATGGTGCTTCAGCACATGTGCAATGAAGGCCAGGAAATGACACATTTCTATAGCATTGGGTGTGCTTGCTCTATTATGAGTCAGGAAGATTTGAGACATTGATGTAATACACTAAATAAATTATGCATTATTCAGTGATTATTTCTGATTTTCATTTTTGTTTTTCTCTAGGAATTCCTAAACCCTGCCATATATTATCAGTAAGTCAGTATGTTATTAATCCAAAATTTTCAATTAATTTTTGCAGAAATGTGTAAGCAACTAAGTTTTATTGAGAATTTTTTACCAAAATGAAGCTGTGGTTTACCCACTGCTTGCTGTCACATCCAGAAATTTTGTATTGCAGAAGGTGGAAAAACACAGGATGTGATGTGGTTCCTGTCATCTGTTGGAAAGGACTATGAGTAACCAGTGAATTTGAAATTTAGGATCTGAACATAAATTACCAGCTGAAAATCATGGATGTATGTCAAGTAAACAATCACTTGCATATTTCTGCCAATATGAGCATGATGATTTTTCTATTTAGCTCTTCCCAGGTAGTTGCACAATGCAAAGTTATTGGGTAATAGGCTTAGAATAAGTAAATACAACAAGCTGGTCTCCTAAGCCAAATTTCATCTCTGTCAGAGTCCTACATAGGAAAGTGAAACAAATCAAAAAGAAATTGTGTTCTCAGATAAATGTGGGAAGAAAGGAAAGCATAAGAATCCTATCATTTTTCTGGAATTTATATGTGTACATACTTTTAAAATGAACTTTTTTTTTTAAAGAAATAGAGGGAAATGTTGCTCTGATTCTCTAAAGCTGTGGGAAAGAAACTCATGGTTTGCATTGAATTTATATTGTTAGATTCAGCAACTGCATACAGTAATTACAGCATTATGTATCATGGTGTTTCTGTACTAAATATGCTTCACATTCAGCATCTTTCATTTTTTTTGTCAATCTATTCAGCCATAGATAAACTAACTTGGAAATCTAGATAATCTTGTCTGTTTGGCATCTATGAAAAGTGGTAAATGCTATGGCGTTCACATTAGAAGCAATTACATTCTCTACTTCTGTCCTTAGCCTTATTTACAGTCACTGCTTGTCTTGGTACTTCAAACATTTTTTTGGGCTGCTTCCACACTCATTTTTTTCCTACTGTCTTTATAATATTTTTTTACAAGTTCCCTTGTAAAAAGTTTTTTACAAGTTTCTGCCTTGGAACTAGAGATACTGCACAAGGGACACTGCTGTTGCAAGTATTATTCTTCTGCAGAAAGAGTTGCTTGCTATGGCTAGGACCTCTCCACCAGCCCAAAACCTGTGTGGGAGAGGAATCTGGATTCAGAAGGGTGTGCTCTGCAATTTTGCAAGCTTGCAGCCTTGAAGCTCTCATTGCCTGTGACTGCCGATGGCACAGAAGTACAAACAAATATTACAGAGCTGAGGGGAGGAAAAAAGAAACAAAACCAAAGACAAGTGGGAAGTCAGGGGTTTAATGCACAATGATGCACCTAGAGGACAGAAAAATGAGAAGGGTCAAACAAGAGTTCTGTGTCTTCACATCCATTTCCTTAACTCCCCCTTGAAGACATCAATGTTCATTCCACCTATAATTCAGCTCAGGCCTCCAAACAGGCAAAGCCTGACAAAAAATGGTCCAAGTTTTGTGATATATTACAGCCTTTGTCCTTACTGTACATAAGGTGCCCATGTCACCAGCATTTAGGGGATGGAACTGTCCTGGAGGCTAGTGTCTCTTGCCATTGACTGTTTAAGGAGTATAGAAAGATTAGTCTCCCAAGGAAGGGGTCTAAAAAGCTTGTCCACAGCTAAGGCTATCCCCTTCCCCCAGCACAATTTCCTTTTAAGCCATTTTCCACTGTGATAGTTCAGAACAGAAATATTTTGTCTGGTTTCTCCCTTAAAAGTTATATTTGGAGACTGCTGTACAAGAAAAAAACCTCTGCAAACTGATGCAGAGTATTATTAATTTTTACCCTCATTATTTTTCACTTGCCTTGGCTTATTTTTGTAGTTCTGCTTTTCTTCCTCCTCACCAGATTGTTTATACTTAAAAAGAAATAAGCCTTCTGCTTGTTGCATAGTCAGTTCTCTTTACATTTTTCTGAAGTTAACATTGGTTTCTGTTGTCCTTTTCCATGTTTAGACATAGCCAGGATAAATTTCAATGACAGCCTTTCCAACTGTTTCTAAATATTTCTCATTTTTCTTGCAGAGCAATTTCCATATGCTGCAGGATTCAAAGCAAAATTCCATAAGGCATGCTCTGCATCCCTCCAGCCATCCTCCCAAAAGTGGAGGGGCTCTGTTTGCTCAGGTGGAGCTTGCTGCCCACGCCCCCAAGCACCAGCAAGTCTGCGGGGAGTGGGAGGATGGTGGAACAGCCACCCACAGCCACCTGCTCTGCCAGAGGGCTCAGAGCCTTGCCAGAACAGTGCCAAGGCACCAGCTCAGGGTGAGAATCTTCAAGAGGCATGGATCAGCCAGGAGATGCACTACTTCACATTTCTCTCTCTCTCCTCGGTAATCTTTGCTGGCAAAGATAAAGCCTGGTGTTGTTTTTTAATTTTGGCAGGTTTCTTTTTATTTTTTAAGGCTCCTTCATGGCAAATTACTTGCTCATTTTACCTATGGACTTTGTCAGCTGTAAGAGTACAGCCTTAAGTTTCTAATCTGAAAATTGTGTGACACAGGTAGAGTATAATCCCTTCCTCAGTAAACTATTTAGCAGTGTGTGCACACCCCTGCTATTAAAATAATAGCATCTTTATTGGCGGTGTCGCTGTCAGGGAAGGAGTCTTCATCACTTCTACTAGGACATAATTTTTATGTAGACAAGGCCTTAAGCAAAGTCTAATCAGGTAGTTTTCTAGAAAAAATGCCACATGAATGGCAGCAAACCAAAAATGACTCACCCCACCAAAAAAAGCTCACCAAAAGGCCCCAAAGCACTCCCTCTGTCCAAAAAAAACCCAAGCTATACCCACTCTTCAAGTCTCATGTATGAAAAATAGAAGCTGCAGGCTCATTTTGCCATATAAGCACCTAAGTGGCATCAGCAGGTAAATGTGGCTATTCAGCTTTACTGCCTGCAGACACTGCAGCTTTGCTGTAGTTCAGCCTCTCTGATCTCTTAACAGGGACTCAGTGGGAGAGAGGGAGACATGCCAGATCAGCTCCAGCTCTGCACCAGGAAATCTGGCCATGCATTATTGCAACTGTGGTGTTTCAAATTGGAAATTGTGAGTAGTCCTCAAAGAGTTATTCTGGCATCTCCTCTCACTCACTGGGATTTGTGTATTCTCTCATGGAAGACAGTGAGGCTCAGAAAATAGAAATTAGGTCACTGAGGGCTGTTGTTTTAATATTAGCTGAGCTTACTTCTCAGTTATCTGTTAAGATAATTGCAATTCCATGAATTAAGTTACCTGTAATGGCATCATTATTAATTCCCCAAGCCTACAGTACTGTATAATCCCAGGATCCAATGAATCATCTGCTGGCTAAATACAGACTGCCCCCTGTCTACACTGGGAGCAAGCAGCCTCCCAGTGTCTCTTCTGCAGCACATTGGATTGTGGACACCTAAACATACCCAGGAGGTCAGGATGGTCTGAAACATGCTGAAAGTGCCCTGTGGGTTGAGTACTAAGCTCGGTTCTCCTGCAGTTATCTCAAAAAGCTCAGCTGATACTATCTCTTTGTCCCTTTAACATTGTTCATTCCATCAATTTTCCCCCTCCAGTTTAAAAAACATCCACTTTTGCTCTGTGAATCTTTAAAACTGTGAGTATTGCCATGACTGCTGTGTCTGGGACAGCTCTTCTAGTCTTGAACATCCTAGCTGTACTTTTGCTTTTTGAGCAAAACCTCATGTCTGTAGATGACTTAGCAGAGAGACTTTCATGTGAGCCAAAGACTTCTGCAGGATCAAGCAGCACTGGATGCAGGGGCAGTACAAGGCACTCATCAGCCACCTGGTTGAATCTGGGCCTGGGAAGTTAACTGTGGATTTTCAGGTGTTTCTGCAGTGTACAGTAATTTTAAGCATATAAGGCGCACCCTTTTGACTAAAACTTTGGTCCAAACCCAGAAGTGCGCCTTATACCCCAGAGTGCCTTATATATGGACAAAGTTGGGAAATTTGCCAACCCAGAAGCGCAAGTCACGAGCCGAGCTGCGAGGCGCAGTGGGCGGGGGGGCCGAGCCGTGAGCTGAGCCGCATCAACCGGCACCGGGGGCGGGCGGGAGTGCCGGGGCCAGCGGCACGGGGAGGGCACTTGAGACTGCGTTTAAAGGCTACGCCAATCTGTGAAAAATGTTTGCAAATTGAGCACCTGCCAGTAAACCCCACGATGGCGTGATTCCATTACTAATTTGTTACTTTGTTGCACACAGATCCTCGCTGAAAAAAAAAAGTGCACCTTATATGCCAGTGCGCCTTATACTTGTGAAATTACTGTACTTGGTCCTTTAGGAATCCTGAGCTGAGGGGAAAGAGGTGGGATACACATTTCGCCATGCAGACAAGGGTATCTTTAGAGGGAACAGGATGGTGGATGTACTGCAGAACAGCCTGTGTTCACAGTCCCCCCAAAAGTACTTCATGGTGACACAACCACTGAGGTCAAACAGGTCCTTTCCATAGACTTTGAGAGAAAGGCCATAATTCTCCTGTAGTCTTCATGGAGGGAAGAAGTCAGTAATAACAATCCTTAGCTTAAGTTTCACAGATTTTTATTTTCTGGCTTAATTTCTTTACAAGTTAGCTAGAGGAGGTTTCTGTCTTAAAAAAAAAAAAAATAAATAAATAAAAATCCTTATAAATACTACTTAAGAGTTTCTTAAATATTTATATTTAAAAATATAAAAAGTGGTAGTGAACAGATCATTGTTTTAGCATGAGATGTACAGTACCTAAAGAATAACATGAATTTATATTAGGCTGTAAAGATAATAATGTTGAGAGGTTTACAATCCCTCAGTTTCCCAAGGATGTCTGGTAATAATGTGATCATTTCACAGTGCCTCCTATTTTCTTTACTTTTGTTGTCACATAAATAAGGAGTCAAAGTTTTAATACCTTGTGAATAGTATTCCCTAAGTTATAGTAATGTAATATACTATTTTGACCTTTTAAATATTGCTTGATTTGGTTGGTTGGTCTCTCTATTTATAGCTGTGCTGAATGGTATGGAATGAGTGAGTGGATACCAGCTAATGAAAATATAAAATACTGGAGAAGCTAAGTGAATATACAAAATGTATGGCATTAAGTATTGAAATTCTGATAAATCATCCTTGTGACAAAAGGTATAATGAGATTAGAAATTGCAATAAAAAAAATTAATCTTTTCTAATGACATAGATTGTGCCTAGGCGGGTAAATGGTGTGAATTTAACTTGATCTCATTATACTCCTAAATTTGTAATCTCATTTTCCTCCTCAGATGCTTCACTTAAAGAAGGCAGCAGAGTGTGTGTGTGTGTGTGTGTGTGTGTGTGTGTGTGTGTGTGTGTGTGAGATTGGGTGTGATGCATTCTATATTTGGGGAAATTTACTTAATCCTTCAACTTCAGTGCACCAGGAAGTGAGTAATACTCGAATCAGAGGGAAACTTCCCTCCTAAGATTCAAACAGTCTTTTGGTTCTTATTCAAAGTTCTGTAGAATGCAACCAGCATTGACTAACTCCATAAATCTTCCTCATTCCAGTGGACTCAGGCCTTTGAAAACCTGTTCCAGGCTGGGAGGAAAGACAAATGCAGAATAATTAGAGCAGAGAACTCCCCAGCCAGACCATAGATTACAAAGATGAGGATGCAGCTGTCAGTGCTGAGCAAGAGCTATGTTTTGAAGCATAGCAGGCTTGCAGTGGACCTGGGAGCCTCTTTCAGCCAGCCATTACCCTCTGGAGCATGATTTTTAACTCACTTGCTCCATGAAGCAGATGACTAAGGGGGAGGTGGGAGGGAAATGAAGAATGTTTTTTCTTTGAGCAAGTTATGTCTTTTCTCTTCCCCTATTTACCATATTTTTTCAGATGTGCTGTCTAAGTACTAAATGTAGCACTCAAGGCTCTGGCAGTTTTTAGCTGTGCTCATTTGTCCTGAGAAGGTAAAGGAGATAAGAATTATCTGCTTATTCCTCTGCATCCATAATCAGAAATGTGAGCACATGCAGGAGCATCTTTCCCAACAAGTGAGTGTGTAGCTGAAGTCATAGCCTGAGGTCTCCTGCCTCCTCACTGAGAGAGAAAGAATGTAGAATCCAGGTTTTAAGTTGCTGTCAGGGCTAGATATGCAGTGATTTCTTTCTCAACCTTGGACTAGAAAAATGCATGAGCAAGTAATGAGACATTTAGGAGCCCAAATTAGTCTTTTCTCTTAGCAAATTCCTTCTTCCCACACCTCAAAACACTCTAACCAGTCCTTCACTCTTTATAATCCACCTCCAGCATTTAAGCAACAAAAAAGCTTCCCGAATGCAAGTCCACAGGAATCCATCTAAAGAGGCATCTGGGCAGAGAGGGGAGATGTTGGGAGAGCTGGATGGCAGCAGCAAGCCTGTGTCCCTGCCCCTCTGTCTTGTTACTGCTGACACTGGGATCTCTCCGTTGTCCTTGCTTTCCACTGCCCCAGTCGAGCAGAAATATAAGCAAAAGATGGAATCTCCCCTGCCAATCTTGTGCCCACAGACTAAGTCACAGTAGCCCTGGGACTTGAGGTGATAAACTGTAAGCAGCTTAAGAATAAGCATCTTGATAGGGAGGGTAAGGGAAAACACACAAAATCTTTTAAGGCGGTTCTTCTGGTAGAGATTTTCACTACTACAGCAATGACAGAGCTTTTAACACACAAAAATCCTACCTCCTGCTGTATTTCAGACCCCCTCATCAAAGCATGGCATGGATAAATGAATTTTTTTTCAGTCATAATTTACAATTTCTTCTAATCTGGACAAAGCTCTGGGGGTTCAGGGTGTGCTTTGTTTTTATTCTGTATTCTACAGAGCTAATTAACATGAGGCAGACAGTGGCATAGAACACAAGTTTGGCAAAGCCATTGGCAGGTGAAAACACATCCAAAATGGAGAGTGTTGGGCAACCTTAGTATTATGTAGAATTAAGAGTCATGCCTGCACTAAGTAACCTATTAATAGACAGAGTGGCTAGAAACAGCATTCAAGGTTATGTATAAGGTTATGGGTTATACAGAGGCAGAAAACTTTTTGATCAGTGAAAGTTGCTACCTTCTACAGTTCTCTGTGTCTGCAAAGGTACCAAACGTGGGAGGATTATGCTCTGCTGTTACAGGTGACATAAGGCTGCAGATTTCCCTCCCTCACCCTCAGTTTCTGGACGCTTCATGATTTTTAACTGCTGATGAGTTGGAAACTAGTAAGAGTAAATATTTCTTTTTTTGTTACAGATATATTTGGATTAAAAAAAAAAAAAAAGTTGCCACTTTGTCTCATCATATCCTGGTTAAATAATGAGTCTATGAAAAAAAAAGTCTTCTGTGAAGGTGAGGAGAAGCTGATTCATGGGAATTGTATTGTCTGTATCAAGGGAAAAAATGTACAGTAATTTCACGATTATAAGCCACACCTGATAATAAGCCGCACTTCTGGGTGTCAGCAACTTTTCATTCTTTGTCCATATATAAGCTGCACCTGATTATAAACCACGCATTAAAATAGAGAGTGTGATAAAAGGTATCTATTCTAACACCATCTGTTGAGGGTGGGTGCAGTGATCCTTATCTCTAGGCAGATATTCTGCTAATGGGCCATCCATTGAAACCAGGCAGGGCATTGTTCTTTATCTTTTTACAACCCATCCTTCCTCCAGCGAGTTATTTTCTGCTAATGGCCCATTGAGTCCCACTGTGGGACTGATAAAATTACTGCATCCCATTGGAAGTTGCTCCAGCCAGGAGGAAGAGCCCAACATTTCTTACCAAGATAAAAACAGAGGTTTTGGGACACTAAGGGAGCCTCTTTCTGCACTGGACTCCAGAGGAAAACCGGATCTCTCCACATCACCACTGGACCTCCGGAGGGAAACTGCACCTTGTACAGGAGCACTGCTTCAACTGAATCACATCTGTCACTGCAGGAGGATGCAGCCACCATGGAATGGGACTACTACCAACACCCTGCCTGACAGGGTGTCAGGTTGTACTCTGACTTTGTCAGGGTTTGGGGTTTGTTTCTTTGTAGTACTGCATTTCTATTTTAATTTCCCTTGTAAAGAACTGTTATTCCTAATTCCCATATCTTTGCCTGAGAGCCCCTTGATTTCAAAATTATAATAATTTGGAGGGAGGGGGGTTTACATTCTCCATTTCAAAGAGAAGTTCCTGCCTTTCTCAGCAGACACCTGTCCTCCAAACTAAAACAGCAACTTTTCATTCTTTGTCCATATATAAGCCGCACCTGATTATAAGCCGCACTTCGGGTTCAGACCAAAATTTTAGTCAAAATGGTGCGGCTTATAATCGTGAAATTACTGTAAATGGCTTTTAACTAACTACTGGAGAGACAGAAGCAAGTGACTCCTATGAGGAAATTGAGGAAATATGGTTTTCTTGCTTTCCTTTTCTTCCACCTTTGCAAAGCTGTCACATGTGGTCTGCCCTTCATGAATGTCCTCCTCTGGGGATGGGCATGGATATCAGGCATTAATCTATTCTTGAGTTTGTGTATTTGACACAGAATTCTCTCATGCAGAGAAGAGGTCAGTCTTTCTACAAAAGGGTGGCGTTTTGATAGAGAAATTTAAAAAACCCAAAGGTTCCAGTATCACTATATTCCAGTATCTACAAGATGGCTACAGAGAGAGATGAGAGGCAATGGGTACAGAGGATTCTGCTTGGGAATAAGGATAACTTTTCACAATGAGAACAATCAGCCACTGGAATAATCTCCGCAGGGAAGTGGTGGATTCCCCAGTGTTGAACATTTGAGTGCCTGGACAGCATGCTGGGCCGTCTTGTCTAGACCTTGCCATGAAAGGTTTGACCAGATGATCCTTGAGACCTCTTCCAACCCAATATTCTATAAGATGTATTTTAATTTTGCCTCTCGTCTGCCAAACAGAAATTGACTTGCTCCCTGCAGCTGCTGTCCAGACCCTTATGGCTTGGGTAGGTATAGGTCTTGAGGGAGTGCCTCACTAGACCCAAGACATGCAGCTGTGAACCCACAGCTGTTACTAGTCCCCTCCTCCAGGCTCTTTTTCACAAAGAAAAAATTTCCCAAAGCCATTTCCACCCTGGCCTGCTCAGTTCCTACTGCTGACTGAGCCAGGAGGTTTCATGTACCAGCAGAGTGAGATCCTGAGTCCTGAACAGCCAGGGCACTGGGGCAGACTTTCTGTTGCCAAAGCACCGTCCCTTTGAGCAAGCATTACTGGAAATATTTGCATTTTTCAGGTCTTGTTTTACAAAACCCTAAAGGAGAACAAAGTAGCTTTAAAAGCAAAGATAGTAATTTAGAGGACAGGTCTTGTTTTATGTTGCCTTATGTTTTTGCTTCACCTTTTGCAAGGTGAATCCTTTTAGCCTGTCTTGTGATAAAAGTTGGTTGAACAGAATGCAACTTGGAAAGCCATGTGGTCTGGTACAGGGCATTCAAGCCCATAGTAAAAGATGCCCCTTTTCTACCTGCAAGATTCTGTCTTTGCAAGGGTCTTTGCTCCGGCTGCTGTCAAGGTGCTGGAGTTGAAATACTGAGCCCTGCTTGCCTTATTCTATTCTTTCTGTATCTTTGAACCCCAGTAATTCTCCCTCTGCCAAACCCACCCTTTTCCACTACAGGGTCACATTTTGGTGTTGGTTTGTGAAGCAACCACCTCTGTAGCTTGTGTGAAGTTTTCCACCTCTTGTCTCAAATACATAAGGAAATACCATAATTGCCACTCTTGATTGTAGTGTCTTGCCATCCAGGTGGAAACCCAAAAAGATATCCAGAAACTCCACAATTACAACAGATGTGCATGTCACATACTGCTTTTTAGAAAGGTAAAACTGAAATGCATCAATATATCTGAAAAAAAAATCAAGTTTCTGTTTTAAGGGAAAACTGGTGGTGGTGGGCAACAGTGGGGGGTTTAGATTGGCCTGGGTGGAAATAGAATTTAAGCACAACCTCGGTATTTCCCAGTGTGCACTCACAGTTATCTCTGTGTTTAAAGAAGAGAAACTTGCTTTTTGCAGGAAAGTTATCATTTAACACACACAAAAAAATAGAACATTATGAGTTTTAAGTTAATATGATGCTTGTTATCTGTCCTTCTTCTGCATTTATGGGATCAGTGATGTTTTGATTTCTCTTCCATGCTGTCCCATTTCCCCTCTCTATTTGAGCCATTTTGGCAATATTCATACCTAACTGGATAAATGTACTCACAGCTTTTGGTTCAATGCATGTTCATATGCTGATTAAGTAGTTCTCTGACAGCATTATGTCTGGTTAAATATATATATTTCTAAAATTACTACACAAAAATAGAAAGCAATAAAAAGTGCTAAATGACTTTTTGAACCATTATCATTGTATAAAAATACTGAAGTACAATTTTGAGCTGTCTGCAAAATTCTTAGACGATGTAAAGATCTGTTGCTTTGCAAGAGTTCTAAAATTTTAGACCAAATTCAATACCTCACTGACATGTGACAGTGACTGGGTGCACTAAAAGCAATGAGGCTGCTTTGCTTTGCTCTGAAAGCTTTTGCAACAGGTAATATATAAATCCCTGTCTTTTGTCAGATCATTTTACTGTCTTAATGATGTTTGAACATAGCATACACTTAGTGGATTTAAAAAACACTCTCGAACTAAAGTCCTTCCTAGTTTGCCAAACACCTAAACAGTGAAAATGAGTGCAGTGACAGAAATTCTGTGGCCTTGAGCTGCTGGGAAAGATCTGAAAGCATCACCTGATGCTCTTCACCCTAAGACCTACTGCAACTGTGCCCTTCAAACCTTTACCCTATCATGAAGGTTTTATTCACTGTAAATCAGACATGTTCACCTCAGTCTGGTCAGAGAAGTCCTTCATCCTCTGATGACCGTCTCAGTTATCCAAGCTCATGTTCAATTAGCAGTTAGGGATTCCTAATTTAAATACCTCTAGGGAAAACACGAGGACATACTTGGACAAGTTAAGTGTGATTCATATTAGCAGCAACTTGTAAAAGCTGGGTCTCACTGAAGATTGCATCTGTTGTTAAGAAGTGTGAACTAGAATAGGCAGAAATTGTGGTGATTACACGTATTATCTACACCCTGGGGGAGCTGTGTTGTTGTTTGAAGGAAGTTCATGCTGTACTACTGAATTTGGATGGAAAAGTGTGCTAGTTTTGCATCTATAACATTTAGTGAAGAAAGGAGAAGACACCCACTTTTTTTTTTTAAAGAGTTCTAAAAGCTTTCTCTATGTCTGACAAAAACCAATCAGTGATTGGTTTTTAAAATTAACAACCTGCCCTGAGAAGTCCAAACCAAACCAGCACGCCTCGCCACAGCCCACACAACCCAACAAAAGACTAAGCCAGGCCCCCATAAAAGAAAATAAAATAATAAAATAATAAAATAAAATACAGCCAAAACAACCACCTCCATTTCTAGCTAGGCCCCTACCATCCTAACCCAAACCCCCAGTGCAACCACCAAAAAGCTTTCCACCATAAACCACTCCTGGCTGCGATCCAACAAAAAAACCCTAACCAACCACTACCCAAAAAATTATTAACGCTTTCACTACACAAATAAAACTTACAAACCTTTCACCCACTCTCTTAAATCAAAAAAACCAAACCCAAAAAAACACATACAAAAACAACATAAAGACATCAAAGTCATACAAGAAAAAAGGAATTGAGTCCCAAAAACAAAAGTATTAAACTAAAAGCTATTAAACTATAAGCTATAAAGTATTAAACTAAAAGTATTAAACTATAAGCTATAAAATGATAATAAATTAAATTATTTCTCCCCTATAAATCATAAAATACCTATAAAATAAAGCATTCACACTATAAACAAAAATATTAATACTTAAATAAATATTAAAATAGATATAATCCAATAAAAAATGTAAACAAAAAACCAAAAAAACCCAGAAGAGTAACAAAAATGCTTTATCCCCCAAAAAATCTATTCCCAAAACTTCAATAATTTCAAAATTAAATTAAAAAACCCTTTAAACTACTTATCCTTTAAAAAACCCCATAAATTAACATAACCCATAAATTCAACTATAAAAAACTATAAAATAAGAACTTCACAATAACAAATTTCCAAACAACTTCTATTTATAAAATTAGAAATCACAAAAAACTATTATTTTATAAAAAGTCTCCATAAGCTAAGCAAAAAATACTGCTGTTCCTAAATAAATTTTGAAAAGATTATTTTTAAAATAATAAACTAATTTGCTTCTATATATTGTCAAAGTAAAAAAAAAAAAGAAAATGTAGAAAGAACAAAAGTATTCTGAAAGTTTTATTGTAATTCTTATTATTTTTTCTTTTAGTTTATATTAGTAAAGTTTTTCTTTATACCCTTTAAAATTTAAACCTACCTTACTCCTCCTCCTAATCCTATCTCCCAATAAAAATTAAAGAAATAATTCTAATAAATACAGTAACAATTTAACCAACACAAACCCCTTAAGTTAATACATTAACCAAAATATCTCACATTAACAAATCAAAATGCCTATGAAAAATTCCAAAAATATGTCAGTGGTTACTTGGACTGTCAGAGTTTTGACAGTTTCCAAATCAAGCTTGAAGTGTTTTGCAGAAAATGCTGTGGGGTCATTGGTCCTTCTTCTTCTAGGGGGAGAGTCTATGGACAATTTAAATGAAACCTGCAAAATCTGGGCCATAGCTTAAATTAGACTTACTAGCCTGTAAAAATTTCTATGTTGAGGCATGGCAGTGGTTTCTAAAACAGCTTTTTTTTTTTTCAGTTGTGCTTGAAAGCGCACATCTTTCAAAATCTATAAATTTATGTTGACATAAACCTTTAGGATCAGAGCCAAATCCAGTTGTCTGTGTGGGTGCCAGGAAGGCAATCCTGCTGCCACAGTGCTTCACCTGTCCAGTGTTTCACCTCCCTGCTGGAGGGGTCTGGGGCAGCTGCTGCTGAGTGGGCAGCACTGGGGAGCTGCTGGTCTGCGACAGACCAGACGTGGGACTGCTCTCTGCCAGGTGTTTGACTTGGGAATTTCTGTGTCTTTTCCAGGTACACATCCTATTTCCCACCTGAGCTGCAGGGCTCCACACTGCCAAAGAAATTAAAAATAAAATAAATGCCCAGGACTGACTCAGGCTCAGTACACCTACTATGGTTAGAAAATGCTTCTTTTTGCCAGTGTTCTCTTTTATTTAAGAAAAAATAAAAAAGTAGCACTAAGCAAAATTTGAGCCTTGAAAGATTTTCATAGTATATTGAAGTGTTACAGTTGTAGTGTGTGGTTCATTATTTTCCATTAAACCACAGGACTCTAACTGGAGTTCTTGCCAAGGAGCTACCACAAACTCCCATGTGAGATGAGGTGTAGTATTCCACTGGGAACCTCACTGCAGGAGCATAGATGGAAAAGAAATATGAACTATCTGAAATATAACTTCTAAGAGGTATTGCAATAACGTATGTTTCAAAAATACTTTTCATTTTTTGCATCATCCTCTTTTTTTCATCTCTTCATCTTTATGTTTTTCAGATTAGAAAAATATCCACTATCTTCCATGGAAAGCAAAAACTCCTAAAAGAAAGGGTTAGCTGGATGGTTTTCTTTTGAAGTTTCACAATAAACTTTTCAGCCATTCACAGTGTTAAAATTTTGATTTTTTTATTTTCCTCCCTCTTATAAAAATATGTTTTGCTATTTATAAAAAGATGAAAAGGATCAATGTGAGGAATGATATAGTAACAAAATAAAATTCGTTTAAGAAAATCACTTCCTTATTTTTCCATCATTTCCCTTATGTGTGTATTACACTGTGCTATCCTTTATCAATGTGGGCCTGTGCTGCGAAATTAAATCGACAACCACTGTGCCTAAATTGAACTCTGAGGGGTAAGAAAACCAACACCTCACACTATTGTTTTTCCTTTCATTTCTTATTTATTTCCCCTTATCTTTGGGTAGTAATCTATGCTTGTTCTGAACAAGAACCACTGGGTAGAATGCAATACCACACAAATTATGTGACACTGTGCAGCACTCAGAAGGTACTGTTGGAAAGGTTGAAACAATTTTAAGTTTTTGGTCTAAAATCACTACAATGTGATTTACTTTGAGGATGAAAGGTGTGGTTGTGGTGAGTGTTCAAGAGAAAAATACATCAGACTTTCCTAACTTGTGACCATATTGTATTTTCCAGGATATGGACAATTGCATACATTTGAAGAGGAAAATGAAAACACTGAGGGCATTTGTACAGTCAGCAGCATCACAGGCAAGGTCTGAGGTGAGCAAGCCCTTGTGAGAACTGTCAGTGGCCTCTCAGGAGCTCGAGATGACCCCTGGGTATTTTTAAAAGTCTCTGTAGCCCAGCCCAAGAACCGAAGAAAGAGTCAGGAGTCATCCCCTGCAGTTTCTGAGGTTGTTTTATTTTATCTATCTTATCTAACAATTTCTTTCCCTGACCATTGTGGTCGGTTCAGCAGGTCAGCCCCAGGCACACTGCCCGCCTTCAGGGCGGCATTATCTTTTTATACTACAAACAACGTGAACATTATTTACAGTTACCTTCCAATACCTATCGCCTATATTGTACAGTCTGGTTCTACTCTAAACCAATCCAAAAGTGCCACCATCACCCGGAAGATGGATGCCAAGAAGAAGGAGAAAAAAGGACAGAACACGCCCAAATTCCTCCATCTTGACTCTAGCCCCCTATTATAAAAAATCTTAAAAATTTACTTTTTCACCTTGTGATGATCTAACTTATACTCTACTTATTTTTTTGTCTTATAACTCTTAATACAAAGGTGGTAATTTTTCCCATGGGTTGAAATCAAAGGCACAGGGGTCTTGGGCTCTGTGCCAAGGCTTCTGAGTGCCCTGCCAGGGTCTCGAACCATCCAGAGCAGCCAGAGGGATGTCCTGGGCTCCCACAAGAACCTACTGGCTCTGGCCATAGATTGGTGAGGTGCAGCTGGAGCTTGCAGAGAGGTTTTTTCGTGCCCAGGTTCTGAAGTGCCCATTCCAGCGTTCAGTCTCAGCAGGCATGCATGCCCAGCAGATTGGATGTGTCCTGACTGGGGTCTACCCTGCACATGCCAGCTTCTCTGCAGTCACATTGTCCTCTTCTTGCTACCAAGAGGATTTTTCACTTACGAAATCTTCAGACTTGTTTTGACAAAAATTCAATTGGACAGGAGCACATGTAAAAGAAAACAAAAGCATGGGAAACCTTATAAATTACTGTGTCTGCTGCATATCATGTTCCAAAACATTAAAGACTCCACAGGAACAAGAGTTCACAGCACACACGGTAGTGTTTTGGGTTTTAGATTTTTTCATGGTCTTTTGTTATTTATTTCTGTTACAAGTTACTCTGAGACTGACTAAAATGAATTATTAAGCAACCTTGAGTAACTGCTGTTTGTGCCTTGAATTTACAGACTGTTGTGATTGTTGTGTTTGTTTGCTTTGTCTATTAACACAGTTAACAAGTTAATAGTAATAAAAATAATCATCAGTATGAGTTTATACTGTGCAGAAGCCGACTTTTTCATTTTTTTTCTCCTTCTACCCCTTTCACTTGCCTTCCTGGCCTGGACTTTACACCCATGATGTTTGTGTTTGCAAACACTGCAGAATGAGCTGGATGGAAGGGAGGGTGCTGCCCTAGTCATGGATTTATCGTTTGGGCCTCTCCAGCAGTGTGCACACTTCACCTCCTGCACTGATACTTATCCCTGAATCCTGTCCCTTGTTCCAGCCATGGCCACTTGCACACCAGAGGATTTTCATATTTATTCTGTGCTCCCTCTGTGCAGTGCAGCTGGTGCATGGGGGGCATGAAGGGAGTTCAATAATTGTGTGTCAGTGGGTAAGGTTCCAGTCTTGCTTTCAATGAAGTGAGCTCCTGCTGTGTCCATCCAAAATCATATCTTGTGGGGGTTTTATTTATTGCCAGTAGGAAACAATAACAACAACAAATAAACTACAGAAGTCTGTGTCCCTGAATCTAGTTGTTCCTGGACCTGGAGGTCAGGTACCCTATACCCTCCTAACCAGGGCATTAGGAATGTACTTTTTGCAGCTTTGTGTCACCCTTTCAGCATACACTGAACCCCCAAAATAGGCTGAAACATAGGAAACACTTAATTTGGGTAACTGGATTGACGAGTGTCTGCATTTGCAATTGCACTGATACATCCATGGCATCTTCAAGTATGATTAAAAATCAGGGAAGGATAGGGGACAATTATGTCTGTGGCAGCAGAAACAGGATTCATGTCTACAGCCTTCCTCCATAAATTGTTTCAACTCCAATTTGAGTTTCTGTGCTGACTTACAAACTGCACACCACAGTAAAGGTTAAGCTTTTTGAAAATCTCCAAGAACAGAGCTCCTCCAGCCTTTCAATGCCCTTGCTTCAGTGGTGGACCAGCTTCATGATGCAGAATGTCTTTCTTTGCATCCATTTATATCTGTCCTTGCTCCATTGCAGTCATTACCTCTCATTCTCTTAGTATGAGATGTAGTGAAGTCTGGTTCCCTTATCTACAACCCCTAAAGGTAGCTGAAGACAAAATTTGGCTCCCTTCAGCCTTCACCTCACCAGACTGGAAAACCCAGCTTCTTCTATCTCCATGTTCACATTTCATACGCATGCTCTCAGATCTGGAATAATTCTTTTCACATAATGTCTAAATTTAAATAAGTGGTTAGAATTTTTAAATGCCCTTTTTTTTTTCTCCTTTTCTAAACTGGATTTGATCACTTCCTTGAGTCCTTTTGCTCCTGAGGCCAAAAAATGGCCTCAGTCATTTGAGTTCATCGTCTTCTAAGCGAATCCAAAATGTAACCAGCAGAAGAAATGTGAAGGCCATTTTCTGTGGTTAACTCATGTCCTCCTGCTGAGTCTAAGCTCAAAGAAGCTGAGCTTAATGGGCAGAAGTCAAAGGCTCTGAGACCTTCCTTTTTCTCTCCTTCTTTTTCAGCTTCCTAAAGGCTTTCAAAGAATGCTATTACTGCCAGTCCTACTCCCTGCAGCCCTGCCTGGGAGTCCTGATGCCTGTCCGTGAAGATCTTGGAGCTTTGCTGATTCATCAGCTGCCTCTTGAGGAGCCTGACCTGAGGTCTTGGAGGATGCTCTCCTGGTGAGTCAGTGCACTGGTTTTAGGCACTCTGCACTCCTACTCTGCGTGCATGCTAGCTGCAGCACTGCTCCCAGCTTCCTTTTCTCCTTGCCATAACTTCAAGATAGGATTTCACCTTCTCCTTTAACTAATAAAGATGCTTGAGAGCTTTTAAAATTTGATACCTTTATGCATTATTTTTCACAATTGCCAGCCTTGTTTGGGACCTCAGTGCAAGAGACTGGTTCAGTCCAACTGTCTAAGTAAAGGTATTTTATTTCCTGTGTTGTTGCTGTTCTGTGCAGTATTGATAGACATCATGAGGCTGAAATTCACAGGTGTGCTTCTTGTCATTTCTTAAGGCTAAGTGGAAAAAAAATGAAGCTGTGTAGGCAGTGGGAGCTGAAGCAGAAGTTGCTGTACAAGACAGTAATTAGTAGTTAGCCTGACAACCTTTAGCAAAAATTGAATATGGCCCAGTGGTCTTTTTAGTGATACAAACACAAAAACTGGGTGACTTGATGCTGCTGTGTGGACCTAGGGGCAGGAAGCAGTCAGGGAATGGAGAGAGGCAGACTGACACAAAGTTTAGCTTTGAGAGAAAGCAGAGTTAGCTCAGCTGCAGGTGTCTGACTCAACAGAAGCAGGTCTGAAAATTGTAGCCAGACAACATGTTTCTGTAGCTGTCCCTCAAAGAACACCTTTTATGTAAACTGTTTGAAAATGCACATGGTTGTATCAAAGGAATGCTGAACTTTCTGAATTTCTTTATAGAGGATTCCAGTAATGCATGTAATATTTTCTAAATTTTCTAAACTAAGCCCAACATATCTGTCTTTCTTCAGTAATCTTAAAGTGCAACTTGCCTGTGAACTGAGCCAAAACTTTACCCCAAATTTTGTTATGTTCTTATAAGAGCTGGGATAATGGAACTTGTGGTTTTGCTTTGGGTGGAAAGGCTGTTGACAGTGGGGTACGTGGGACTCCAGCCTGTCTCCAGCATGGATAAGCTCACTCTTGTGGTTTAAGAATGGTACTTCCCAATTTAGTGTTCCCACTGAAACACCCCAGACCATGTGCTGTCCACTCACTTCCACCCCACCTTCCCGGAGACAGGATGGAGAGGATAATTTGGGCCTATAAAAAGGTAAAGATCACGTGTTGAGACAAGAAAATTCACTGGAAACAGCAGTGAGATAAGAAAGCAAGCAATAACAACAACAATACCAATAACAGAGTGTACCAGACAGGCAAATCATCCACTGGTGATTGCTCACCACGTGGAATCTGGCACTACACTACTGCACACACCTGAAAATCAGGGAAAAGCCACCACCCTCCCTCTCTCTGCCATGGCACGAGGTGGTATGGAATAGCTCCAGGGTCCTGGCCAAGCCCCTCCTGCCTGATACAAAAGTTCAAGTCTTGCCTGGAACCAGGACACATACCTAGAGAGAAAAGCTCTGCCCTGGTTCTTCATGGCCTTGCAGCAGGCTGACTGTCATCAAATAATGACATTTCCAGGGCTTGATTTCTGCTCATAATGAAGTTGTGAGGTGAATCTGGGCTTAAAGTCTAGCCACAGTGTGTGTCCCAAATGCATTCAGGTTTTGCACTCTAAACAAATCCCAGCTAAATACATTAAATTTTTAATTTTCCTATTGATAATTCCAATACAAATGTATATAATTTCACTTTTGTTTGCTTTTTAAATCTGTCTCTTCATTTGACTGTTATCTTTTATCTGGAGTGTATACAGTGTCTCTTCTGTGTTTTCCTGCTCTCTGTCTTTCAAGAGACATTTTGACTTTTATTATGTTCACGTAAAAGTCTTAGAAGTGTTTCCTCTCTGAAAAATTGCAGGTCACCAGGACAGCAGTAACTGGTGTAAGTATATTATTATTTATCATGTTTATCTTGTATAGGAGTATAGCAGGTACTCTGAGTCTGGACTGTAGTACAGTGAAATCAATAGGAAATGATCCTTAATTAATTGGGCTTCTGTTCCTAAAGTAATTCAGCCCTTCCACTGAGAATTAACTCATCAGCTTCTCTTGCTAAGCAAACATCACAATAAATAATATAAACTGTTGCTTTCAGAATGTTTTGTTTTCCTGCAACTCAAAAGGAGCTTTTGTTTAAAGTTTAAAATTTTTATGGAGCTATGCCTCTGGGCATTTTAGACCTAAGATGAATAAAAAATGATCTACAGTTTTATTTAGAAAACCATTCCTGTGCATATATAGGCTTGTCATTTTGAAATGAAATTTTCATACAAAACTTTCAGCCCAAGGGACCAAGTGGAATCGTCAGATTTAACAATTTATAAGTATTCTGCCACTCAATGGATCTGAACAATATGTCCACACCAAACCATTCCCATGCACTTTTCATATTTATTGGGAGTTAGCACAGCATGTCTTCACATCACTTTCTGCAATATGCAATTAATCCAGCAAAACTAGGCAACTTCACAGACTGCTAAAAGCTACTAATTAATTCTAACTTCAAACACCCATAAAGACACGCTCCATCTGACCACGATGAATCTTACAGCTAGGACTGCTATTTGTCAGAGGAAAAAGAACTTCCAAATTGTCACGTCTCTCCAACAACGGGGCTCCTTCCCAAACTGTCAGTGCTGTGCTCTTTTCAGGCTGCCAGGTAGGAGTAAATGAGCTGGCTCATGCACACAAACCCAGCCTGTTTCTTCCTTGCAGCCCAGCCCTCGAAAGCCAGTGCGGTTGTGTAAGGATCTGTGCTCATACAGTATCCGAGATGCAGTTTACTCTCACTTCCCTCCTCCATCCCGTTCCTCCGGGTCCTGCTTTTTCATTTTGTGACAGCGTGCCTAGGTTGTGTGGGATGCCAGCATCGGGGGAGGAGGCCCGGAGCAAAATCCCAGAGCTAACTTTGCGCATCGCTGCCACCCCATGAGCACCATCTAGCTGACTCCAACACAACAGCACGGCAGGCTGAGCAAGTTTGCCATGCCACAGCTTGGTGATGTAAGCTATAAAAATACTGGGAAGCACCTGGGAGCCTGACATCCCTATAAACTGCTTGCCACAAGCACGTCTGGTTCTTTCACGGCGCAGTGACGTGATCTTCTGCTCTGGGGTGTGGGCACAAAGCGGGTTTCACCTGTCTGAGGATCAGAGGTTCTCACCTTTTGCACTCCATAAATATCAAGGGGATTGCATTGTGTTTGTTTTCAGCTGATCAATTCTCTGTAAAGACAGCTGAAGGAGAAGCACTGAGCTGAAGCCCAAAAACCTTCCTTTGCCTGAATATGCTGCGTGATTCTTCACTGATAAACAAGACAGAGTAACTATTTATATAGTTTTTCTTCAAAAACATTCTGAAAAGATGACAATTGCTTCTTGCATAGTCATTGGGAAATTAAAAATTCTGTCATGTTCAGAACTAGAAAGGGCTTTTACTCCCCTTTGAAGTAAAACAGTAGTTCTCTGGGTCATGGGTTCTTTTGTGGAGGGGCATGGTTTGTGGTTGGGGTTTTGTGTTGTTGTTACAGATTTTACCTTTCAAACCTGATGTGAAACGCCTAGCTGAAGAATTTCCCTGGAATGATGGCAGCCTACCATTATAGAAGCACTGCCTTCTGTATCTTTGCACAGCTTACATAGGGGGAATGATTTGCATTGTGGAAATGGGGAGATCAGGGATCGACTGCACTGAGTGTGACTGTGAAATTGTGTTTTCTCTGTGTCTTTCAGTATCTCTCATTCCTTTCTTTATATCCATAGCCCATGGGTTCCTCTTTCTCAGGCAAAGAAGAAATTCCTGGCTTTCCTTACGTGTGTTCCACTTGGCAGTATTCAGTGCAGAATGGTGTTGAGAGGAAAGAGGCTGAGTGGGAATTGGGGGAATGCTGCAACGAGGCGTGAAAGGATTGTATTTGTTATTCAGTATATGAAGAGCAGCTTCCAGGCTGACTGCTGTTCATTTATATGTTAGAAAAATCCTGATCACATTATGCATTTCCCTATGAAAATTCACATTTTAAATGAACAGAAAAATATTGAGCAGTGTAGCAGACACCCAGTCATGTGGACATTTGGTACATAAAGAACCACTTATGTGTTCTACATTGATGTGTTCTGAGGACAGTGAAGCTTAAAATATTTTTGTTATTAAACCCAGGAGGAGTTGAAACCACCTGAAAAAGTGCATGTGTGTCGCTCACACATCCTCAGGTGCACAAATGTCAATCTCTAAAGCTGGTTGGAAGCTGAGAGCGAGGAGATTGTGATAGACAAAACCACTGGCAGTGACATTCAAATCTGTGGCATGTTTTTAGGCTGCCTCAATGTTTTTGAAGAAAGGTTGATAAAAAGTCTCAGAAAAATTGATAGGTTTTCAATTGATGGCACTAGCTTTTATCTGATAGGGGAGCATGGTTGTGCCTTTGATGGTGCAGGGAAAAGTTGTCTGTCCCGACAAGCCCCACTCTGGGTGCAGCTGTGCCAGTTCCTGTTCTCTGCATAGTGCTGCTGGTGAATTTATGGCTTGCCCAGTGCCTGCAGTCAGCCTAAACTGTTTCTGTATTCTCTGGCCTATCAAAATCAATTTGGCAAGCAGTGCTTCACTTGAGGGTTGCTCTAGTTCATGTAGTAGTGGCTGTCTGCCAGCTGGTTTGAAGTGATTTTGGCAATTGTCTCCTTCCTCTGGCCAGTGTCATTGAAGCTGTAAGAGCTGGGTGTGAGTCAGTAGACTCATTCACTCTGCTAAACTCCAGCAAACTCTTTAATTTAAACCAAGCAGAGATCCTTCAGAGCTAAGTAGTATGAATGTTGGAACCCCCAGAAAATACATAGAGCTTGTGTTACCTTCCTTATCCCAAAAACATGTCAGCAAAGCAGGCTTCTTGGGAACTGGGTGGCTCCTACCATCAAGAACATGATTCTGCAACCTGCAGGAGAATTACTAGAGGGTTGCCAAAGCAGGCTGGAAAAACTTATTTTTTAAAGTTAATAAATGATAATTTATAGATGTATTCATTGTGGAATTGATGTCTTCATTCTTTGAGAAAAATGAATGGTGTTTCTTCCTTCACCACTTTTTCCAAATGCCTGCTTTAAAAACGAATTCCTTCATCGCCAGCCATCCCTTAAGTTTTCTTTTAAACAGAGTTGTAAGCATAAAAAATTGTGTGAAAGCCTGCAGGTGATCCTCATATTGAAAGACTGATGTGATTTTTATATTCTGGAATGCACTCCCCTAATGCCTCACCTGCAGTGTTGAATCTTTCCATGCAGGGGAAAAGAACCAGCAGTCCTTTATAAATTGTTCTGCCTCCAGTGAACAAACTATAACCTACATACACTCAGGTATGATGTACCTAAAAAATGTAAATAAATGCCTACATGCTTAAGATAACAGTTTCTCTGGCTTCATTTTTGTATGTGTTGATCTGGGAGTTAACATAGACATTTTTCCCAATCCCCCTACCCTTGTACAATGTTCCATCCCCTACTAAGGGATCAAATACAACTCGAGGGCTGGTGCAGGAAAACTGTATTTCTCTTGTTATTTACATGTTGCATTCCTAGTCTGGCCTTTGGGAAGTCTAATGATTTCTCCTGACTCTGTGCTTGATTAAAGATAGAGGGGCAATGCTGTCTGTGTTCTTCACTCAGTTTTTTTGAGGAGAAATTGATATTTTTAGGTAGACAAATACAAGGATTGGGACATGCATATTCTTTTCTCCTAGGGGAGCAGTCACGTGTACACATTTACGGAGCAAAGACTTGGTAAAATATGAAACCTCTGTGAAGTTATTCCTTTTAATTGCATTCCATATTGTATTTTTGAGTACCTTCTTGTAAAATGGTGCATAATCTTTAATGAATACAAGATTAAAGGTGTCCTTTGGATTTATATTCTAAGTATTTCCATAAATTTACCTCCATAAAATTATTTTATTGGCAAATCAAAATGCACATGCAGATGTACCTTTCAGAGCTTGATTTTGTAAACAAGGCATCATTCTATGCTCTCAGTAAAGGCAACATCAGTAGATTTACTTGAGATTTAAGGCTGGGTAACTGAGAGCTATGTTTGGCCTAAAGACCTCAGAGTGAGAAGCATGTCATTAGTTATCTTCCCAGTGAGTGCAGTCTACCCAGAATATCTACAACTTGAGGAAAAAATTTGTGACAATCAATTTTTAGTCTCCTTTAACATCTGCATTTTTCCTCCCTAGATCATTCTTTCGTTAGTTAAATAAGATTTTTTTTTTTTCCTTGCATGCTGTTTTGGGTTACAATGCAGGATGTGGTCAAAAGTATCTGTTCTATCACCATCTGATGAGACCAGATGGGGCAGTGATCCTTATCTCCGTGGGAGATATTCTGCTAATGGGCCATCCATTGAAAACAGGCAGGGCATTGTTCTTTATCTTTTCACAACCCATCCTCCTCCATTTTCTGCTAATGGCCATTGAGTCCCACTGTGGGACTGATAAAATTACTGCATCCCATTGGAAGTTGCTCCAGCCAGGGGGAGGAGCTGAGCCTTTCCTACCAAGATAAAAACAGAGGTTTTGGGACACTAAGGGAGCCCCTTTCTCCACTGGACTCCAGAGGAAAACCAGATTTCTGCACATCACCACTGGAGCTCCGGAGGGAAACTGCACCTTGTACAGGAGCACTGCTCCAACTGAGCCACATCTGTCACTGCAGGAGGATGCAGCCACCATTTAATGGGACTGCTACCAACACCCTGCCTGACGGGGTGTCAGGTTGTACTCTGACTTTGTCAGGGTTTGGGGTTTGTTTCTTTGTAGTACTGTATATCTATTTGAATTTTCTTCATAAAGAACTGTTAATCCTAATTCCCATCTCTTTGCCTGAAATTCCCTTGATTTCAAAATTATAATAATTTGGAGAGAGGGGCTTTACATTCTCCATTTCCAAGAGAGGCTCCTGCCTTTCTTAGCAGACACCTGTCCTCCAAACTAGGACACATGCACATCAGGGAGCTCAGACTCTTGCTTTTTTCGGATACAAAGTCTAGTGCTATTTTTAGGTGGACAAAACAAAGCACTATCCCTTTAGTTTAGCCGGAAATTATCTGCAGACAGAGCAATGGTCTCAGGGTCTCAAGGGCTCTTAAATATTAGACTAGATTTCAGTCCCAAGTTATTCTGTTATCTGCTTCTCTGATACGAACATGTTGAGTGAAAGGAAGACCTTATAAATTGCTTCACAGTTTTAAGATTACTACAAAAATTCCCAGCAGATAAATAGTGTATTGTGACTGCCAGTCAACTGCAAAAGACTATAACACGTATCCTACATGGCCCTAACCTTAATAAATTATAAGTAAATACTTTCCTTTGTGCATTGCAGAGAGATTTCTGTTGTTCAAGCTGCAGAATACAGTCACTTGCCACAGACTGGAGCTAAGTTACCTACCACTCTTTAATCATTTGGTAGCTCTGGCTGCCTAACATTATCCGACTTTCAATTTTTCTTCCAGCAACGTAGGCTAGGACTTAGATTTTTAATTTATTTCAGGCACTAAAACATATATACCAAAGGGACACAAAATTTTAAATTTCAAATTGTATATATAGGCTAGAGGTAAAATCATAAAACTATTTTGAAAACTTCGAGATTAAATCCTCAGAGTGTTTTATTAAAATATATAGAGGCAACTAAGGCTAATGAAAACATGTTTTAAGTGCCTACTTAGAATCCTAGATGGAATAAGTATTATAGCCTCATGTTCTGAAATACAGAGTCGGTACAGAACCATTATAAGCACAGTGCATTAGCACATCCAGAACTAATGGTGTCCTTTGCTTTAAACACTACTTGCTGAATTTGAAATAACATTTCTGATGGGAAATGGTTGCTTTTTCCTGGGGAGGAATGACACTCAGGCACAAGAAGGTAGGTGCCAACCTTTGCTACCAGGGCCTGTTGTAGAAAAGGCAACAGATCCTGAGAGTTAATCCAGGATCATACCTGGGGCAGTTGTTGGCTCATGATTTTGTGAGTGTTTATCATCAATCAGGCATTCTAAAAGAAGCATAAAGGGAAAAAACAAATGACAAAAGGAGACAAGCACTATGCATAAACCAGGCACTGAACTTAGAGCTAATATCTTTGACACATTTTGCATTCAGTGTTGTCCTTCAAAATCTTTGTAAGGGAGTGTGGACCTGTGTCCAGAGTTAGCCTCAAGCATTTCCCATTCTAAAAAATGGGGTTCACACTGGAGAGTGTTGGTACTAAAAGCGGCTTCTCAGTGGATTTCTTCTCTTTTTTTAAATTTTAGTGTTTTTACAGTAACTCTCCAACTTGGGCTCTTCCAAGAAAATGCAGCACAGTAAGAGCCCTGGGGTCAGCTGGGGCCTCCTAGCAAGTCAGAGATCAGTGCCAAGACAAAGATCTCAAGGATCCCTCTCTCCTGCAATAGTCTGTCCCTGTCTGCTCCAAGTTAAAGCAAGCAGAAATTGTTGAGGACCAAGACTCAGCACATTGGCTGCATTGTCTCAAAGTGAGCTTCTCTTACCAGTGCCTCCAGCTGTCTCAGTCTGCAGGCTTCTCACTTCTTAGATCCACAGCACTTACCTGCCATCAAAACTGAGTGGCAGACGCTATCTTATTTTTTGTTTATGCAGAGCCTGAGTCCTTCCCTGTTATTTAACCTGTGGCATCAGCAGAAGTCCGTGGCAGGGGATGACTGCTGTTTTGGAGGTGGGCAAAAGCCTGAAAGGGCCACACAGGCTGGGATCTGAGAGCACACCAGCAAATGCTGTGCTGGAATTAGGCTGGGGTTTTGGAGAATTAATAATATTTTGGTCACAATTAGCATCCTGTACACATTTGGTTTGAAAACTAAAAAAAGCTGGAGGGGGAAGGGAGAAAAAGAGGGAACATTTCACTGCGACACTTAAGCTGTGGTATGATGGCTCAGCTTTCAATCGGTCCTGTGATAATAACTTCTGAAATGGAGAAAAACACTGTAAAAATGATTGTACAAAGCATGTGTATTGCTTGTTACACAAAGGGCTATTATTTCCCACTGCATGTGTACTTACCATTAGAAAAGTTTTAAGGATAATATTAAAAAAACCCAGATGACAGCTGCCAAAGGCATTTTAAGATTAACTAGCATAATTGTACCTCTAGATGGAGGGAATTCAGAAATAACTTGCTATTCACTGACCTTAGGGAGGTGGAGGTGATGTGTTCAGCCCCTGGAAGAGGCATTTACTTCTTCCTTCAATAAGTACACCTCTAATCCTTCCCCTGTTGCCAGTTTATTGCCATGGCAGTGGCACTGGCCTGGCATCTGGAGGGAGCTCTTTGTCTGGTTTGGGAAGATAAGGTTGCATTGTGGAGGATGCTGAGCAAGACAGGGAATCGAGGCAAGGCAGTGCGGCAGCAGGTACAAATACAGGGAGGTGAGCACAAGCACTTGCTTCTTAAATGAACCTATATGTTTGCAAACTGATTAAAAGCTGAGCTGTCTTCTTTATTGAGGTGAGAAGCAGGGCAGACGGACTCCACTGAAGACGATAAGAAGCAGTACCTTTTTGGATAGCTGGGAGTTTAGATATGATTATTCTGCTGAGAGAAGCTTTTCTGGTAATTGTAGGAAGGTGAAATCCTATTCTCAAAAATCCCTTCTGTGTTGCCTGTTTATCCTTTCAGATAAAAGGTTCTTCTTCATTTCCAAAGAAAGGCCCTGTGCCCCCTTGACATACAATTATACTGATTGCTTGCAAGTAGCCTGTTTTTAAGGACAGACCCTTTGATCAGCTCTCTGTGAGCAACCCAAAGATTAAATTAATTCCTGGCCACTTAGCATCAGACATTTAGATAATTTTTGAGATGAAGCAGTGCTGATGCCTCAGTGTCCTCCATGCACTTATACTACCCTGCGTTTTGCCTTCAAGGAGGGCAATACTGGCTGCTCTCTTGTAGTTGTTCACCATCATCCTGCATCAGGTGCCGGGGTGAACAGGGGCAGGCACAAGGAGCATGGGATTTGCCTCCCCAGTTATGGTGGACATAACTCCTACTGAGATCAGAATTTCTTCTGCAGTGATGAGATTTCGTATTTCTTCTGCAGTGATGTGATTTCAAAGAAGCATTATTTGTGGATATCCTGCTGCATTCTTAAATGTTATATCAGTGCCCCAGTTCCCTGAAAATGTAATTAGTTAGGATTTGAAGGGATCTGCACTCTTGAAGCCTATACCTTCTGGAATAAGAGAAATATGAAGAGAGTATACATTCATGCACATGACTTCATTTAGAAGTTATGCTTTTCATCAGTGTGTTGTGGAAACTGCTCTGCTGACAAGACTTCCTGTTCTGCTCTCTGTATTTCATGGACACAAGGGAGTGTGCCTTTGGATGTTGTCAAAATGTTAGGGAAGAGAAACATAAGGATCTCATTAATCTACAATAATTAATGATCAAAAATAGAGGATTTTTAAAATAGACTAGCATTGGAAAACAATACATATTTCAAGAACCCAAGTCCTCGTAGTTCTATTTTTTGAGCATTAGTTTGGCTTTTGAAGTATTACCACTGGTTATATAGCATTAAGCAATGCTTGAACACAATGCAGAAATCCTGGAGCTTCCTGTAGTCATTATAGATATTAGGCTATAGAAGCATAATGGCAATCCTCTAAAGAAGAATATATTTATAAATATACAAAGTTTTACATTGTTATTTTAGGCTTTGCACAGACACCAAGAAATGCAGTCATGTTTTGCTATAATGCTTAAATTCCTTGAGCAGTGTAACAGAAACAAAACCAACAGTATAATTTTGAGCTGATCTTCAGATCTCTTACTAAGGCAAATGCATTTGACTTTGACTTGTATGGTTTTTTTGTAGACTTGAAAGGTTTTTGATTAAAAGAAAACAGATATCCTTAAAATACAAAATTTTGGTGCAAGGGAGACTCCAGCATCACCTCTGTCTGCTGTGAATCTCTTAAGAACCTTTAGTGTGATTCTGTAAGAAAATAATTAGGGGCTGTGGTCATCTGAAGGATACTGCATAAAACATTAGCACCAAGAGAAATTGTCAATTGGACTGATCTTGTCCTATATTCTGATTTTGACTTTATGATGAAGATGCATATCTTTATAGCTATGTTGTGGATATATTTAATCAAAAACTACAGTGTTTTCAAAGATTAAACAGGTTTCTAAATCTTTTCTAAAGCACCCTTGAAAGAAGGCATCAATGAATTTTATGAATAGTGAATATCTGAATCTATAATGCATTTCTAAAAATTACAATACCACTATGGTATTGGTGTCTTTTGACAAAGCATAAGAGAAATCTGAAGATTATTTTAATTTCATTTTATTCTTCAATTAAAATATTCATGATCACTTTTCATTAGTTCAACTCCCTGATCATTACGTAAAATGTAAATTATTTCAATTCACTTATTCAGATTACACATAGGAAAGAAAAAGTAGAGTCCTACTGTGTACTGAGTGACCACAGACAATTTTCCTGGGAGTGTAGCGCCAGTCAGGATTCTCAATTTGGCTTCAGTATTCTAATTAAAATGGGCAGACTTTCCTACACAACAAAATGACAAGGGCCAGAATCCTGATCTATGGCTAATCCTCAAAATGAGAATTATTATGACAGTGTTCCACATTTTATAGGGTGTGCATTTATTCCATTATATTACAACCCTCGCAGATCTACATCTCATCTTTAGGAAGTTTTATGAACTGTATCATCTGGATGACCCTAGATTTCATTCCCTAGTTCCTGCATTTAGAGAAAGGCTAAAAAATGGTGTTCATAAATAGGGCTGGTGGGACTGTTAAAGCTCTTTTGGACTGCTGGTATTCACAGAGCTTACTCCTTGCAAATGGATTTTGCTTTCTGCTGCTGTGTCCATTGCTCACTCATTTTCAGTTTTCATGCTTTCCAGCTGTCTTCTACCCAACCCATCTTTCAACCTCTGAGATTATTCTTTTTCTTTGCCTTCTGAGGACTTTTTGCTATCACCGTCCTGGCCTTTCTGCCCTCCAAACCCACACTCCTGACTCTACTGATCTGGATCTTCCCACTTGTTTCTCTCCATTTTGCTCCTGTGCTTTCTCTTTCTTCTGCCAGAGAAGCAGAACGGTTCCCTGTAACACACCACACACCCATAACACCACAGACGCCACCAGGAGCTGGGACTGTGCTGAGCACACCACAACAGGGCTGATGCAGTGTGCACTTATGTACCCAACAGTTGGCTGAGGTGCTCTGAGGAGGAGAAAGATTTCAGAGAGATTATCTGCAGGTTTTCTCCTCTGCCATTGTCTCTTACCTGGAAACATTAAGTTACAAGGAATAGCAAAGAGGCAAAGAGTACAGTAATTTCACTATTATAAGCCGCACCTGATTATAAGACGCACATTACAATACAGAGTGTGATAAAAGGTATCTGTTCTATCACCATCTGTTGAGGGTGTGGGCAGTGATCCTTATCTCAATGGCAGATATTCTGCTAATGGGCCATCCATTGAAACCAGGCAGGGCATTGTTCTTTATCTTTTCACAACCCATCCTTCCTCCAGCCAGTCATTTTCTGCTAATGGCCATTGAGTCCCACTGTGTGACTGATAAAATTACTTCATCCCATTGGAAGTTGCTCCAGTCAGGAGGAAGAGCCCAACATTTCTTACCAAGATAAAAACAGAGGTTTTGGGACACTAAGGGAGCCCCTTTCTCCACTGGACTCCAGAGGAAAACCGGATTTCTCCACATCACCACTGGACTTCTGGAGGGAAACTGCGCCTTGTACAGGAGCACTGCTCCAACTGAATCACATCTGTCACTGCAGGAGGATGCAGCCACCATTTAATGGGACTGCTACTAACACCCTACCTGACGGGGTGTCAGGTTGTACTCTGACTTTGTCAGGGTTTGGAGTTTGTTTCTTTGTAGCACTGTATTTCTATTTTGATTTCCCTAGTAAAGAACTGTTATTCCTAATTTCCATATCTTTGCCTGAAATCCCCTTGATTTCAAAATTATAATAATTTGGAGGGAGGGGGTTTACATTCTCCATTTCAAAGAGAAGTTCCTGCCTTTCTCAGCAGACACCTGTCCTCCAAACTAAAACAGCAACTTTTTGTTCTTTGTCCATATATAAGCCACACCTGATTATAAGCCGCACTTTGGGTTTGGACCAAAATTTTAGTCAAAATGGTGCGGCTTATAATCGTGAAATTACTGTAACTGTTTTGTGAATTTGGCTCACTTATGGTACAGGACTCCCTAGGAAACTGCCTTAGGGACAAGATTTTTTAGGATGTTTTTCATAGGGTGCAAAAGCTCTTGATACCCAGGTGTAAGAAATCAGTAAAGGAAGGCAAGAGACCTTCTGGGTTGAGACTAAAGGGCAAGAAGGAAATGCACAGGTAGTGGAAGCAGGGACGGGTGACCTGGGAAGAGCCCAGAGACACTGTCCAGTTGTGTAGGGATGGGGTCAGGAAGGCCAGGGCCTGAATGGAGCTGAACTTGGCAAGGTATGCAAGGAATGACAGGGAAGGCTTCTACAGGTATGTCTTTCTGAAAAGGAATGTCAAAAAGAGCAACTTCCCACCTCCCCCAAAATGAGCAACACAGGTAACAAGATATGAGGAGAAGACTGAGGCACTCAAATATATGTTGCTCGGGCCAGTTCTCTTCCTGGGATAGAAGACGGGCACGGAGCAGGGGAGGGAGAGATATATCCCAGCCTGGGACCTGGGATACCAGAAATCTCAACATCAAGAAGACAACTGGTGTAGGGCTTGAGTGGTTTTTACCTTTTCATAGAGACAGGGAGCTCTGGGCAGGAGAGATGGAATTACTTATCCAGGATGTGGAAAGCTTTTAGCAGCTGTGACCATCCTTGAATAGACTGCATCCATTTCTCCTAAAAACCCTTCTCCTAGAAAAGGATGGTTTCTCCTAAGACCTTTCCTGGGGAAGAAGCACCAGAGAGTTCTTGAGAGGGAGGAAAATTTCAGATAGCACAGGGAAACAAATGTTCAACAAATTTTTTCTTGTTTAACTTTTCTTTGTGTAATTTGTTTAATTAAGGAAGGGGGTGGAGGAAGGGAGAGGAATGATTTATCTTCATAACTCCTAAAACATGCATTCCAGCACTCAAGATGGAACATGCCTCCTGAGGAAATGACATGCCTAAGTCTATGGAACCTGATGAGACCTGAGAGAATTGGCTGATGTAGGTGCCAATTTCCATGCCACTTTCTATGACATTTGAAAAGTCATGGCAGTCAGGTGAAGTCTCTGGTGACTGGGAAAAGGGAAACATTGCACCCATTTTTATTAAAGGGCAGAAAGCAGGACCCTGTCAGCCTCACCTCTGTGCCTGGGGAGATCATGGGACAGCTCCTTCTGGAAGCTGTGCTAAGGCTTGTGGAGGAATAGGGAGGTGACTGGGGACAGTCAGCACGGTGTCACCAAGGACAAGTCCTGGCTGACCCACCCAGTGACCTTCTGTGATGGGTCACTGCAGCAGTGGAGAAAGGAGGGGCTATGCATGTCATTTATGTGGACTCCTGTAAGGCCTTGACACACTCCCCTACAACAGCCTCTTCTCTAAACTGGAGAGAAGTGGATTTGATGCAGGGATGAAGAATTGGTTGGATAATTCCATCCAGAAGATAGTAGTCAATGGCTCGATATGCCTCAGGGGTCCACACTGGGACCAGACTGTTTAGTGTCTTTATCAATGACATGGACAGTGGATTTGAGTGCACTTGATGGCTGTCAGATGTCCTCTCCAACTCAAACTATTCTGTGATTCTGTGACTGGTACTGTGTGCTTTAGTCACCATTGGACAATGTACCCGACTCAAAAGAACACACCATACACCCTGCAAACTACTGTGCAAAAATTCAGGGTTTACAATTTCCTTTCCTGAGAAGAGAGAGTTTACCAGCTAAAGTTGTGCTAAATTATGGAAGAGAAAATCAAGTGCTATAATTGTGGGTGTTTATCACAGTTACAGTTTTTTTCTATTCATAGAAATTTGATTTGAACAGGGTAAATCTGTGCCCAAAATACAAATGAGATCATCTTCAAACAAAGTAAATGAAAGAGGCACTTTTTATGGCTTTGTTTTATAACTGTTCTGCTTGAGGAGTTAGTCTTTTGTTTCATTTTTTCTCTCATACCTTCACATTAAATCAAACACAGTATAGTATAACTCTTCAATTAAAACAGGATTTTTGGGTTTTTTCAGTAGGAAAACATGACAAAAAAACTTGACTGACCACTAGTCATGATAACTGATTTGTGGAACAGGTAGGAAAAACATTGAAGGATGGTGTAATTTCAGCTAATGTGTGTGAAGGCGTTCTGTCATTGATACAATGAGAAGTCTCTGCAGTTTAATTTTTTTTGTTGTTCTTGTGGTAATACAAAGCAACATAACAAAACAAAAACAACAAAAGTACTTCTCAGAAAGCCAAAACACCTTTACACCACTTGATGTTATTGGTAACATCCCTTTTAAAGAGCTGGACCTCTCCACCAGTCTGTTCCCCAGTGAGGGAAGCTCTTAAATGGGAGAGAGCTGATGTTCAAACCCATGCTTAGCCTGCTGTGTACTGAATGGTGGATGGATAACCAGTCTGCCAAAACCATGCATACCAGGGAAAGGACTGTGCTAAAATGTGATGTACATGAGCTATATTACACTGAAAGATGAGACAAGGATCAGTTAGCTTCCTCTGGGGGTGGGGAATCTTTATTGAGCTTTTAGAGCCCTTGCTGCCTTCCCCAGGTCCTGGTGGCAGCTAGACAGCAGTTTGGTAGGCAAAGGCAACTGGAAAAAGCTGGTGGGAAGCATGTAGAATCACTTCCTCACTTCACCAAGCCCCTTACTCCTTCCCCTTTTCTCACACTCAGAAGGTAAGTAACTTCATCTGTAAATATTCTGTAAATAAGCTCAGTCTTCTGGGATTGGGAAGCAGTTCCCAGCTGGGTAGAAACTTGCTAAGCCTTCAGGAGGAAAGGCAGCATGAGCACAGTTTCCAAACAAAGCCAGTTTCATCATTTTATGGTAAATGGACACAAGCAAGAGACTCTTTCAAAACTCTTTTTGCTGTGTGGTAGCTTGAACCCAAAACATTGCTGCTGGACTACCTATGGTTTATTTGTCTGGCTCCCAAACTGGAGCTCACTAGCCACATTTGATCTTTTACCTTGAGGAAGAATAGTGGTTTCATCATGATGCCCAAAACATTGAGGATGCTGAGAATCAGCAGGAAATTGAGAGAGCATCACAAACAGGGCTGCAGCAGGACTCTGGGGAAGCCCTGTGCTCATTCAGGCCCTTGAATACCCTCCCAGAGAATGTGCAAAAACTCTTTGGAACAACCCAGCAGCACAATACCCATTTTAAGGTGATTACCCAGAAAAGCAGTAGGTGATAATAGCTGGGCAACAGATGAAAAAGCAATAAAAGTTTCATGGGACCAGAGAAAGCTGAAAACAGAGCATGACTCTAATCCCTGGGCACTCCTATTAACAATTGCAAATAGGAGATGGCAGCCCTTGATTTTCTGAACCTTGATCTCTCCCTGTATGTCCATTTACGATGGTGGAGAAATTAGGTTCCATTATCACTTGGATCTGCCACTATTTTGCTGTAGCCTGTAAAACTGACTACAGTGTACATGAGGACAGCTTTACCTACTGGGTTTCAGTTGCCTGAGATTGCCAGATTAGAAAGTTGGAGGTTTCCTCTCAGTCCATCACAAGAAATTATGTGATTGGTGCCTTAGGTTGAGAAGAGCAGTCCTGGCAAGAGTGCACATCTTCCTCCTCTCTGCCCTCTCCCACCTAAGGAGTTGCTGTCTGGTCTGCCTGCGCTGATTCTTGGCAGAATTTTAACCCAAGGTGATCTCTGCTGTCTGAGAAAAACTCCAGTGCTGCTTTTGTCTGTTTTTCACACATGGTAAACATCTAAAGTGAACCACTATATGACTTTTTAAATTTATATGCTTGGTTGTGAGTTAGTCATTCATATTTTGTTGTTCTCACTATTATCTGATACAATGCCTTTGTTAAGAATGTTAGAGGTGGAACTAATGAGAAGAAATTCTATTTTAAAATGAAGACAACTTGCTGCTTAGTCTAGTAGGATGGGAGGCTGAAACACTTCTCTTTCACTTAAAAAATGCCTCTCATAAAAATAAGGAAACTTTAACTTATTCGGTTTTCTTTTCTGCAGATTGTCCCTCCCTGGATGACCCATGCTGCTATTCTTTTGTCATAAATCGTAGCCAGAGTGGGAATATCAAACTGTGATGTACAGCTCTATTCAAATCACACTCGCTTTTCTACCTGTGAGGAGCTTGCTTGTTAGGGAGACATGTGAGTTATAAATAGGACAACATATAGCAAGGTTCATTGCAAAGACATGCCAGAAAATAATTTCACTGTGGGGAGAGAATCTTTTAAAAGAGCCTTTTGATTTTAATACATTCCTTCTGAAGTTTCCAGACCTGAGTATGCAAAGACTCAACCAGGGCAGTAGGAGTCCACTTTTCTGGACTTGCTGCTTCTTTGCCCTGCTTTGCCACTGATTTTAATGCATCATTTCAGTTTGCTCACCTGCAGGCAGAATTTGTCTCAGATTATAATTTGAGGATCTGTACAGAGCCAGCATGAGACAGCATTAACACACAGGACAAGGGCTGCGTCCATCAGCATAAAGCAACTTTGAAGGCATTTGAAGCTTTACCATTCCAGAAGCAGAGGAGAAAACTTGTTGGGGCTTGAAGTTAAATTCTTTAACCTCTCTTTCTCCAGATATCCTGTGTAATAATTTCGGAGGTCAAAACTTGTCCGCTTTATAATGCTCCTTTTCTCTGCTGTGGCTAGTACCACAGTCTGTGTCACAGTGAAATAAAAAAAAAAAGGAGCAAAGAGAAAGATGGTCTTAGTGCCTGACTAAGGGTGAATGGAGAAGGTTACCTGGGACAGTTTAGCTGTCACAGTGAGCTCTGTCACAAATCAGCCTCTCCCAAACATCATCCACCTTAAGGTTTGTGGCAATCACACTGCACAAGAACAGTAATATTAGCTTTACAAATAACTGTATTAGATGATGGCCAGTGAGAGGACATAGTCCTGACATTGCCACTGGCTTGCTGAGTGATCCTGAACTTGTTATTTTATTTCTCTGGGTAGTTTCCCCCTCACTCTCTGTATTTTGTGAATCTTGACACGAAAGATGACATCTTTCTCTGTATTGGCATCATGTCAATCTTAACTGTTATCTCACCTGTGGTCTCTCAGTGCTGCTATAGTCTCCTATTTCCTCACATTCACAGCAATCCTGCTACTACTGAACGCAAAACTGTATCATTATATTACTACTAATAGATCATTCACAACATTTTTTTCCTAAGTTTTTGAAAATTTTCGTGTGAAGCAGTAAATAAGAGAAGAGAACTACTGAAAGTCCTCTAGATCATCTGGAGATGTGAAGGAAGTAAACATAAAACATGGAACAATAAAATCTTAATTTTTAATGCTTTTCCTTTTTCTGCTTTAGTGATGGATTTTATTCCTTCTCCTTAAAGTTCTAGTGGCAGTCAGCTATTACACACAGCCTCCATTAGGAGAACATACTTTGTTGCTATAGCAATTCTTCTCACTGATATTTTATTGCACTTAGATGCAGCTGGGGAAAAAAAAAAGTAAAAAGGCAAACCAAGGCTAAAAAAAAAAAAAAAAAAGCATGGCTGAAATGGTCAGCCTACCTGATCTCTTATTTCTGAGATTTCTAAGCAACTTTTAACTGCATCAGAGCAATCTATATTCTGGTAAACACTTTGTGTGAGGCACTGTCTGGGAAGGTTTATTGTTGCTTTATAAGTGGCATACGGCACACAGCAGGACACACTGCAGCACGGTGTCTGACATAGCAGCTATAGATTACTGGGAAGATAAATTCATCCTTTTTGATCTGAGCATTTCACCAGCTCCAATTTGAAGTCTGGATATCACCCTGTCAACCAAAGGGGATGGTTTTAAGTAAGGGAAGAGTTATCAAAGGTTTACTCAAACTTCCTTTTACAATGGCTTCTCCAGGAGCACAGATATATATTTACTGTGGGTAAATGTAGGGCTCATCAAAATTGCTGGACAAAAATCCCTGTACACAGAAGGCCTCTGTTCAGCACTGGATACCAAACAGCAGATTCAAGTTTTTTCTCTTTTGTCAAAACCAGACACCTAACCATTCAACTAATGAGGTAAAAAAAGGTCATTAATTCTGTCTCCTGCTGACTGCAGGAGGCTGAGCTCTCCCACTCAGAATCCCAGCATCCTCCTCCTGGGAATAGTCATTCGTATGGAGCCAGCACTGCCTGTGCTCCTCCGGCCATGTAATCCAGACTGGGAGCCAGGGAGAGGGAAAATCCATGGGGGGGAAATGGAGAGCAGCTAAGGACAGAATTCTTCTTCCATTCCCTGGGGAGCATCATTCTGTTGGTTAGGAGAAATTGTTGTGGCCAGCGTGTTGGGACATGCTGCCAGCACATTCCTACTGCCGAAGGAAGGACAGAATGCTGCCAAAGGAAGGTGAGTGGAGGTGAGAGATACTGCTCCCCTTCCGTCAGCTGCCTGGGCAGGCAAAGGAAATGGGATGGGATGGGATGGGATGGAGCAGAAGTGGCTCCACATGTGAAGCACTGTCCTCACCAGGGCCTTGAGACTCCTGCCTTAAGACAACAGCATTCAGAACAAGCCCAGTGTGCAGCAGCTCCAAGTTTTCTCCTTGTTTCATGTGTCCTTATGTCACTCTGATGTTCGAGTGCGACTGGACACGGCCTGCTCCTTCTACTCCTCTGCGCTCCTGCTGGGAAACCGGAGTGGACAGGACAGCAAGCACAGCTCTCACCAATACCAGCACAGCCTCTTGTCTCCTTCTCTTCACCCATATCACAGCTCATCAAGGAGGCAAAAGCGAGAAAGGAGCTATTTCAGGTGACAATGATGTGTCAGAGGCAGCAATGTGACAATACACACAGGAAGGTCATGTAGCAAGAGCCCTCTTTATTGAGACCTCTTCCCCTTATATAGATCAGAGGCACATGCTGTTAATTGTCACTGGTCAGGCTAATTGCCACCTGGGCAACCAGCCAACAGCAGCCTGAATCCCCAGTGGCCTGGGTCTGCTCTCCAAGGGGCCTCACTGGTCCAGCTACATAAGCAAGGTAATCACGTAATCAACCACGCTTCAGGCACAGAGCTGGGATTATTTATAACTGTGGGCCCTCCAGGCCAGCTGCAGGCCACCACAATTTCACAGTCCAGTGGCCATGAGACCCTGTGCTGCCGGAGGCCAAGGCAGGACGGTGTGACAGGGAGGGCAGCACGCAAGGAAAGCAGCTGCAAGTCGGAAAGGCGCGGAGGAAAGGATGGAGGGGCCGCCAGTGCTGCCCACAGCTCTCCCTGTGCTCTCACTGCGAGCAGCTCTGTCTCGCCAGGGACCTCCTGTGCATCCCAGAACAGAGCCCAAGTGCAGTGTAATGTGTTTGGAGGGAATCAGGGGCAAAAGTGGTGGGATTGCACAACAGCACAGTAGAGGGTGTTCCAGAGGAACTCTGCAGGCTTTCAAATGGAGCCCTTGGTGCTGGCACAAGGCCTCTGTACTGGGCATCACTGTGCTTTTGCAAAGGACTACGACTTACTGATTGATTCATTGCATGAGGAACAACTCAGAAGCATTCAACAGCAAACCAGAAGTCGTAACTTGGCTTGCAGCTTATCTAGATTTGAGTCATGTATCTGCACCTGGCCAGTTCTCATCACCCAGGTCCATGGAACTGAAGTGTTCAAACTCCACCTTCTGTTTTCAGCCGGAGGTTTTAATTGTCTCCATTTTGTCAGTATACATATATTCACAAAAGAAGAATTTGTGAATAGTCCCAAGTCAGTTTTCTTGCTGTTTATAGCACAGATAGGTGTAAGTTGTATCATTACCACAACAAAGCCCTTATTAATAAGGTAATTACAATTTTGGCAAATACTTGCAGGATGAAATTTTGCATGCTTGGACTCAGTCCACAGGGAGAGCTTTGGAAGTTGGAAGTACAATCATCTTTGAATTGTAAGTACTTCAATGACAGGTATCTGCCCAAAACACAGCATGTTGCTGTTTATTCTTGAAGTAACATGAGAATGGGTGAGCTGAGTCACCCAAACTGTCTTGTTTCGTAAATCTTATAAAGATTTACAAATAGAACTAAAAGTGGTGCAATTTTGAAATAAACTGCTTGCCATACTAAAACAACACATCTATTCCCAGATTTTTCCCTCACACATACACAGGCCAGTGAGAGTGACTTAATATCTTAAAATAGCTGGGCTTTGGTGATGTGATGTCCTATTAATTTATTTCGAATTCCAAAAATTATTGCTGTTACCCAACCAGCAGCCATACAGCTCCTTAGGAGACTCTTTCTCAAGGAAAACAAGCATCCATGCTGTTGGATTCCCTGTTGTGGGATCTCTTCTTTCCCAGCAGGCTTGTCTAGCACTTGCCAATCAAGACGCTGGGTGCTAAAGCCTTGAGGGGAGGGGTTTCTAATGAAGCTGCTGCTTGTTCAATCTTCTCCAGCTGGTAAAAGAGTGGAGCTCCTGCTACTTTTTGTTATTCATAAGGGTGGATTGCACTCTCCCATTGAGCAAGCTCTGGTGGGAGCCTGGAAGGCACCAGCCAAGTTGTGCTTTTTGCTCACCAGCACGTGGTTGAAGGGAAGACCTGCTTCACCTCCCACCTTGGCTGGCATCCTCAAACATTTCTTCTTGCCTAAGATGATGCATCTTGAGTTTTATCCACTTTATCACGCAAAGTAAGTAACTGGAATTACTCCTGCTTTACAGAGAGAGATTGCACCTTGCCCAAGGCCCCGTTGACAAGAGGGAAGGGAGAGTGGGAAGGACTAGAGCTGAGCTTTCAGGCCTCATTCAGGTTATTTGATTTCACAGCATTAGCATTGGCTTCTTGCTGCACTCTGCAAAGAATTGCAGCTATATTTATTTTTTTCTTTCAGGTGAATTTCAACTGAAATATGTAGGGAAAATTAACCCACCAAGATTTTAGATATTAAATAACAATACTGCCTGCCAGGAAAGGATGTCTACTGTTATCTCCTGGGTAAGGATTGTGAGAGCTGCATTTCTTTGAGCAGCTGGAAGGCATGGACTTTTAAATTATATTCTGTTTCATTTACAAGTTTATTTACATACCTTTTTACAATTGCCAGAAGCCTTACTGTCATGCTTTGCCATGGGAGATTTCACCAGCAAAACCCCAAACAAACAACTATTTGTGATACTAAACCAAAAGCTGTGCAGTTTTTATTTTCTTACATTTCTTGTCCAGCAGGGACATACTAATTAGTGAATACTAATGACTGCTCACCTCCAGCTGTGTTACCATCTATGATGTTGAAGTTCTCTGGACTCACACCTTGCTCACCTACAGTCAGTTCCTAACTGTGTTTCTTCACTGCCGCACTCAGAGCAAGGAACCTCTCCAAAGAACACGATTGCCTCCAGGACTTTCCAGTCTGATTCCATGTCAAGTGCCAGGATTTGTTAAAAGTCAGGCATGTTATCCCACATGCAACTCCTGTGGCTTTGTTCACACCAAAAGAACATATTATCCTTGGAAACTTTCTGCTTCCAATCTTCCATCAGGTGTGCTCTTGCAGGGACTGAAACGAGATCCAGGGAGGTCCATTTGTATGAAAAACACAAAGAAGGTAATATCAACCATTAATTGGCTAAAAGGGAAAAACGTTCAAGGGAGTAACATAAATTGCAACAAACACTAAGACAAAGCTCCTTATTAAATTACATGCCACAACTGCAAAACAGCAAGTGCCCAGCTGCCAATGGGCTTCATGCTAGATAATGTGGAGTTGATAAACTGATCTTAATGCCTAAGTAATTAGCAGTCAATTATTTTAATATGACAACTAAAGCTGAGCAATGACTACTGCAGCAGCATTAACAGCTGAGCAACTGTATCATTATCCATGTCTTTGCCTGTGTAATCTTTTTAGTGGGAAATGACTTTAGTTTTAGTTTGCTGAAAAAGCTCTGAAGGGGCAAAGGAGTCAGCAGACATAAAAAACCCACAAGCTTACAGAACGTGTGCTTCCATGTATCTGTGGTGGGACAGGATGAACAATGGCCTCAATTGCTTGAGGTAAGTTATGCGCTGCAGTTTTTCATACTCTGTTCCAGAAACAACAACTGTATCGGTGTCCAAACCCTAGAATATTCCTTCATAGGAAAAGCAGCAAGAAATAACAGGGAGTGTTTTGTCTTACAGCATAGAGCAGCCTAATGTAAGGGGTATGTGGAGAGTGCTTTGAAATGATAATTTCATGATATGAGGCTGGGTTTGCATCTGAGTACAGTCCCACCAAAAAGCGCTGTCTCTGTTCAGATAACACGATTTTAGCTGATTATTTAGAAAGTAGCTCCTTAAGACCATTTCTGTTTTGAATTTTTTGTGAAGTTTTGAATTTTGAAAGGATATATTAATTTAATATATCCTGCGCTCAAATCATTACTGTTAAACTTTCAGGAGCATCAACATGCAGAAATTCAGGGAGTATCATGCAGTAACATACAATGAAGTAGCTGCTCTGGGATACCATTCTTGCTGCTGAGTTGTCACCCATTACATAAATACCTGGTGCTGCAGTAACAATAGAGCCAAGTGGATTATGTTTCTCTATTCCAATGTTTTTCTTGTTTTCTGGGGATTTGGAGCATAGTTTGTCTTGGTTTAATTTTTATGAGAGCTTTGGGGCTTTTTTCTCACTTGGCACAGTGAGGTATAGCAAGATTTCATTTATGATTGTATACCCCATGTTTTTAGAGAAAATATGGCAAAAATAAAAAAGCTATTTTATGATGGACTTCCTTTCTGCATGTGCAGCACATAAACTGAGGTTCCCTGAACACCAAGCTCAGAGGCTCAGCTCAAACCCTGTTTATTCTCTGGGAGCTGCAAAAACTGATGGTTAGAAAATCTGTGATTTCACCTCCTCAGGGCCATGAATTACTTACCTGTGTAGTCATGAGTTTGCATGGCATAAATATAGATGTGGGAGGTGTCAGATTTTCCATATTCATCAAACAGAAGACAGTAGGATTTGGATGAGACTCCACTTAGCTCTAGTAGCTAGGTAGCTGGATAGGTCCAGCACAGGAGAAAACTACTTTTCCAGAGATACTCATATTTCCAGACACTGTAATCTTCCCTAGCTCTTGGGCTGAAGAATATATTAAAAATGGAAGCAAAAGAGGCTCATCTTCCCTTTAAAACTTTTCATCCACAGAATTGAGATGGACATAAAATATATTATGAATTGACTTTTATATCTGCCGTGATTTTGTCTGCCATAAAAAACTTCGGAGAATTCCTTGTTCCAAACATGCTCCTTCATTGTATAAATACTTCTTCAGATATAGATGATAAAAACTAGAAGCAATACTAGAATTATTGAGATTCCTGAAGGCAGAAATAGAAGACAGGGAGAGAAGTGAGAAAGAAAATTGAGAGATGTTGGAGTGATGCCTGTGAATATTTAGCTGATCTGTAGCTGGGCCATGTATTGGAAAATATGTGGTTTGATTAATCACTATTCTATTTCAGGGGATGAAATTAAAATTTTGCTCTGAAAGTAATTGAAATTGTTTCCTTATGTCAAATCCCACTTATTATAAAATGAATAAAATTTTTTAAAAAAATAGATCTATTTGCTCTTCCTGTGAATGCCCTTTGTTGCTACCACCAGCAGAGAATCATTGCTGTGTCTCTGCTGGCCCTTTCATTGGAGATTACAGGCATCCTTGCAGTAGACACCTGTTTCCTCATCCAAGAGAAGAGGTAGAATGTGGACTTTGAGACATCAAAAAGCTTCATTTCAGTGGGCAGCTCCCAGTTTCTGTGATTGTGCTGGAGGTGATCAGTGCTTATGAACAGCAGAGCCAAGCTGTCTGAGATGTGACACCAAAGAGCTGAGGCAACAGAAATGGAAAGCAATACTGGAAATCTGTGCCTAATTAATTTTCATGAAAGCAAGGCTCATTGTAGAGGTATGACACACTCTGCATACTCCTGATAATATTTTTGAACGTGACCTACATTTTCTGTTACGCTCCTGTATCTGGTGCTTCCTCTTTGTTTTGTGTTATGAATGTGTGCCTGGGAAAATGTTCCTTATCTTTGCAATTCCTATAGTAGCATGAGATGCAAAGAGACAGAGACTGGTTTTAAAAAGGCTGAACACACAGTTAGTCAGTGAGAAACAAATCCTGTCTGGAGTTGCTGTCTCACAGGCTTTTTGACCCATTTGCAATTCACACATAATTTCTGTGAAAGGAAATCCTACAACAGAGGATGTCTCTGAAAGGTTTCCTGTCCTGGTAATTTGTTGTCTTGATGTCCTGCATGACCAACTGGAAACCATATCCAGTATTCAGTGTTGAGATGGGCTCTTGCTGAGCTTATTGTGAAGTGCAGGAATTTGAGGGGGAGCTCACTAGGATCACTTAGCCACTTGCTGGTTTGCTATTTGGGTGTTTTAAGCTTACAAGCAAAACAAAAGAGGCAGGAGTCCCAATGACAAATGTTTCCCTGGAATCAGCAAGTTTTCCAGTACAATGAGTTTAATTAAAACTGGCAGATATTTTAGTTTTGTTGTATCCTTTTTTTCTAATATATTACCCTTGCAACCTGCCTCAAACAAAGCCATGTGGTGCGTTTTGTAGCCCAATTTGAGCTGGCCTGCAGGCAGTGGTGTGTGTTTATCAAATGGGTGTTTGACACACTGCTGCAAGCCAGAGAAGAGAGAACAGTTATTGCCTCCTGTTGCTGCCCCTGTATGGGGTATCCATCTTCTAGGATCAGTGTGATATGTCTCTGCATGGAGTCAGCAGAAACCTACAGGTGCTATCTGACCTCCCCAGCTCCCCCAGGCCAGTGAAGGGCCCCACATTTCCCTTGTCCATCACTGTGATCTCCAGAAGGAACTGCTTTGGTCATCAGGGGGATGGGCTCTTTCCCTTGCAAACAAGTGTTCTGTGTAATGCTGGCTCTGTGATGTTCACACCTCTGAGTGTTTATTTAGCAAATGACAGAGCTCTGGGTGTTTCCTGCTGGCAGCCAGGACTTGCCACCATGGATGGGCTATTTTATAAGCAGTGTGCCCAGATGCTTTTCATCAAGGGCTGCTGCATAGACTTTAAACTGAATGTGCTCACTGTCAGTTTCTCAGAGAGGTACACGGTGTATGACTGGATTTAGACCAACAACATGCCCATTATGATGAGGTATTTACTCCCCTTCACAAGCAAGCCAATTAAAACATCAAGTATTTACAGCTTCCACTATGCCAATGCTGAACCTGATATCCTGGGATGCACTTTTCCTATTTCATTCCACGTTCTTGAGTATCCCAGCACACTCAGCGTTCAGTCCTTTCTTTTTGTTGCCCATAGCTCGGCACATGCCTCGAAGTCGGGCTGGCTCTGGTGATTGACAAAGAGTGTCCAATGTTTTTGACATTAGATGTCACGCTGTGAGTGGAGCTGTGCAAAACAGCTTCTGCTACAGTTGTCTGACAGCCACTGGGAATGTTGCTGTCAGCTTGCTGGGTCATGTGCTGTGTCCTAGCATGGGCCTTGGCACTGAGAATCATCCCCTTGCTCTTCATAATGCTGTCACCAGATTTGCAGAATGCATGGATAGAGGCCATTGGTGCTATTACTCAGCTCCCTGATGAACTAGGGGATTAATGAGTTTTCTGAGGGCAGATTCTTCCTCTCAAGTGGAGGAAGAGAGGGGATTTATCTTTGTGTCACCTAATCTTAACACTAAATTGAGATATAGAGGTAAAAGGGCTTGGCAGATTATCCCTCTCCCATGTTTTGCTTTCAGAATAAGTTCTGGGTGTTATTCTGTTGACAAGATAAAAAGAATTATTTGAAATGACTTCTTACATCTGCCTTTCACTGTCTTCTTCAGATGCACTGAGAGGTGAGTGATACCATCATCAAGGGCTGGAAATCCTTCCTGGATAACTGCAGCCCCATGCTTAGCTCCTGGCAGAGCTGGCAGTTGCTTTTTCACAGGGAGAGGGATAGCAAACCAGTCAGAGTGAAGTGGTTGTAATTAACCTAATCTCATTAAGCGAAGTGTTAGTGGAACTGGAGATACTGTTGATTGCTAGCACTACCTGATGGCCCTCCACCAGGAGGAGACACCTCTGGGCTCTTTAAACTTCTTGGGGAAGAGCAGGGGCTTTTCTACTGCTTGTCTCCTCTGAGGAAGGAGCAAAGTCATGAGTACTTCCCTATAACCAAAATGTAGAGTATGTTTTGGTGTCCTGGCACCTGCACTCTGGCAGGATGCTTGGCAGACCTCAAGCTTGTCTGTTTCTGTAGGAATTGCTGTGATTTCAGCAAGTTCACTTCCAAAGTGGGGTTTCTTTTGTTGTGTTTGGTCCCTGGATGCAAGTAGTCAGTGAAAAGACTTAATTGTGTGTCCGGAGACCGCCTTCTTGCTCTAAGAAAAAAAAAAAAAAAAAAAAAATTATTGTAAACTTTCTGCTGGCTCAACATTAGGGAGCTCAGATTTGTGAGATGTTGCAGCATGTTTTCATGCTTTATCTTCCCTATTACAGTTCTTTTGTGCCTATGATGAGTGACTGCAAAGTAAACTCTGGGGGAGAAGGTGTGGTCCCTATAAAACTCTGTATAGAGCCTTGGCTTTTTGCCCCAAAGCCCCAGATTATCTCCCCTGATGATTAAAATGAGGCCAAATATGCATTTTCCTTGTGAATGGACAGTGTTTAAATACCAGCTTGTTAGTAATCTGTGATGAATGTATGGCAGGCTAGACAAGAAATAGGAGCAGTGCCGCATGATGGCTTTTCCTGGCAGGAGATGGGAGTCCTGCCTGCCTCCTTTAGTCATTGTGTCTGTCTTCCTGTGCCCTCACCCAAGTTAGCAGGGAGGGAGGTTATCCTGGGAGCAGCATTACTGTTCTGGATTAAAAAGTGATTAAGTTTTTATTTCTCCAAAGTCCAATACCAAACACACAGTTTTCTACTTTTATTTGGGTAGTAAGGCATTTGCATGTGCATTATTGTGGCTGGCAGATCCCTGTTTTGAATTGTTGTTTATACCACAAAGGCTTGTCAGCATAGTCTTTTTCCTAGCAAACCCTCCCCCAGTGGACAAAGCTCATAATGATATGATATTTATTTTTTTGAAAGAATTTTAAAATGCTGCTGTTAAAATAAATGTTCCCTTTGAGTAATTTTTTTCCCCTGTTGCTTTTCCATATATGTATATGCTTATATTAAAATAGAAATCTGACCTTGGAGTTTCAAAGCATCTCTGTGCAGCTAATAGAGCACACTTTTCTTCTACTGGGCAGGTGTCTGTAAAACAACAATTTTATGACAGTGTTTGAGCATTGGGTACTAAACCCTTTACCCCGAGTGTTAGTGAGCAGCTGCTGTTAAGCCAGCCAGCAGATATGAGTCAAACCTGGAAGCATCTCTGTGGGATAGGACCTTCACTGCAAAATTCCACTCTGCTCCTGCCTGGGACAAGCTGCTCCTGCTGCTTCCCCCAGGTGATACTGAAATGGGTCTGCAGCAAGCAGAGATGAGGAAGAGAAGGCAGACCCTGGCACCAGGTGTGGTTTCACAGCAGTTATTTGGTCTTGTAAAATCTTTCAGGGGCTATTGGAGTTTTGTATCTTGAGCTAAGGGGCTCTGCCATAAAAAAAACCCCTCTTTGTAACGTGGGTGGAGGGCACAAGTAAAATCCCCTGCTTGGGTTTACTCTACATGGCAAACCATGTCTTATTTCTCTTTCATCCATTCTGATCCCTGCCAGCTAGTCAGGAAGCTACCTGCTGCTGCTTCTAGTCAGCTCACGCTGGGATGATTGTAGGCTTAGCAGGATGCACATTAAGTGGCACTAAAAATAAATAGAAAATTGGGTTTTCTGGCTCTCTTTTTGATTTTCCTTCTTTAAATGAAAGAAATTGTTAAGCTCTCAGGATTGTTAAAACAGAAGCAAAACTAAAGCCCCTGCACTGCAAACACCTTTGAAAAGCAGGGCTACATGAGCAGGAGCTGCCATCCCTGGTGGGTGCTGCAGTACAGGCATCTCCCAGATGATCCATTACACTCCCACAAGGTGCTCCACAAAGTGCTGCCTCTTCCCTGTGCAGACCCCACGAAGCTGTTCTTACAAGCACCTTCAGAAATAACATCTTTCCACTGAGGCTTCCCAAAGCCTAGGGTGGATTAACACAGGATTCAATTTTGAATGACCCATTGGAAGGAAACAAATGAGACCATCCTGAGTCCCTCTTTTCTTCCCCCAAATGTTGTAGCAGTATAGCAGTTGTGCCAGACTAAATGTTGACAGTCTTTACTGTAATTTGTCTGTACTAAAGTTAATGCTGCACTTCATGTACTATATTTATATCCATCTATTCCCTTTCAAGTCAGATAAGTTCTAGTGTGGGGGACGTGTGAGACTGAAAAATAATTTTTAACCCTGTGAGTTCTCCAGATTCCTGCAGGTAGGGAAGGTTGAAGTTGTTTTACTATTAGAGCTTTTTTTCCCCCGACTCTATTATATTGTGCTATTATAAAACTATAGTGTGGAAGTTGTAAAACCCTTGGTTGTGAGCTTTGTATGCAGTGCAGTAATGCATAACTTAGAATATTGTGAGGGTGTGCTGGTTTTTCTGCCTGGAACTTTGCTGAAGAAGTGGCTTGGGATATCATCCCAACTGTGAAGGGGTTTACCCCTACACTTACTTAGAAATCTTACTTGACTGCTGTGGCCCTCTTACTAAAAGGAGGCTCCTACTAAACCTACCCTGAGAGGAGTCCTGGAATCCTGCTGTGGTTACAGTCCAGGAGACATTTCTGTCTGTCCTTGGGGGGGTAGCTGGATGAAGTTTCTCTTCTCTGGTGGGTGAATTATAGTGTGTAGATGCCTCCTCAAGCATTCCCTTTCCTACCTGTATAGATAATCTTGTAAGAGTCATCATTTTCCTTGCTGCCTCTATGAAAAGTGTTTGTCACCCTCCCTTTCTAGAGGGAGAGACAATGTTAAACACCTCTAAAATTCTATTTTTGTATGTATTCATGTTGTTTCAGAGATGTTTCTTTAGGTTCATGCTGTATAAGGAAAAGGCCAGCAGGGGCAGACAGCAGGAGAATCAAGATTAAGAGGTTCATATCCATAGCTCCTGCTCTCAAGCAAACAAGGACCAGATTTGAGACATTGCCTGTCTTTAATTTCTCCATACAAAGCTCTACTTTAATGTCCCCCTGACCCTATAGCCAAATCCCTTCTCATTTGCCTACCTTGGTAAGTGCTGAGCACAGATGCTCAGCTGCAGTAAATAATCTCAGCTCTGACGTCAGGGTTGTTCCAACAATTGACATCAGCTGAGGACATGTCTATAGCTAAGTATAACTCACAGGTATTACAGCATGATTTACAGGGGCTCTTAGCAGTGTAAACCATATGTTTTATAGCTGCTGAGAAGGAGAAGAAAGTGTCTGATAACAAGCAAAGGCATATTTAGTAGCATTTTTATATGGTTGAAATTGCCCAATTAGGGGTTTTTAGGAAATACATTTGCTGGGATACACAGCACCATGTAGTTCAGGCACATAGCACCCCAAGCATTCAATTTATCACAATCTATCATGTTAACTTGGCTAATTTGACACTGTTTCCTGTAGAAATGCTCTCAAACAGTTCTGTGATATGGGAACCTGTGGGAAGGACCCAAAAGAAAAGAAGGCCACAGTGTTATGGATTTGAGGGAAGGGGGAAGCACAGATCTCAATAGTTCATAGAATATCTTGAGTAGAAAGGGATCCACAGGGATCATCAAAGTTCAAGTCCTGACCCTTCACATGACAGCCTCAAGTCACACAATGTGCCCAAAATTATTGTCCAAAATTTTCTCAAACTCTGTCAGGCTTGGTGTTGTTACCACTACCCTGGTTCCAGTGCCCAGCACCCTCTGGGTGAAGAACCTTTTCTGGATATCCACTTAAACCTCCCCTGGCAGAGCTTCATGCCATTCCCTCAGGTCCTCTCACTAACCACCAAAGAGAAGAGTATTAATTGTATTTTCTATGCTATAATATGATATAAATAATTTGTACAATATAACATATTATTATTATATAAATTCATTAGTATTTCTTGTAATTCACCTAATTTTTGAAAACAGCTGTAGTGAAATACCGTTCCTCCCGTGGTGTGTGTAAATGACAGCTAATTTCAACTAAATATGCCTTGAAGGAGAGGTGGTTCTCCAAAGTCTTGCTAGATAATGCACTGAAATGTGAGTGAGAGGCAGCAAGGACAGAGAGGGTGAATCTCCTGGAGAGAAAGGATTCTGCTTAAAGGTCTGAAGCCTCTCTCTGGGCAGCTCCTTGCTGAGCAGAAACAAGCAACTGAAGCAATGCTGTAGAAGTCTCTTGCAGCCCCCAGCAGCAGCTTCAGTGTTTCCCAGTACTTGAGAACTGATCTGGAGTGCACAGCTGCTAGGAAGCGAGAGAAAGCGCTGCCTGCCCAAACTGCTAATCCTGAAAGTGCACCAGGCTGATCTTGCCATTTATCATCAGGGTTCCTGCATCCTCTGGAGCTGCAATTCCTCATAGTTTGTGGAAGAGAGAGTGCTAACCCTGCCTGGACTGTGGAGGGGTAGATCTGGAAAAGAGAAAATGAGCAAATAGAGAGGTGCTATCAGAATGAGAGACATTCCTGTGGTACAGGAACCACACACTAAGATATAGATGCTTATCAAGAAGGAATGCCATTGCCAGCACAGAGAGGGCTGCATGTCCTGGTCTCCCCCTGAACTGGAGATGCTTTTGTCATTATGTAGCTCCTGACAACATATTGTGACAGTACAGAAGTGAATGTGTAGTTAGGCTTTACCTTCATAAGCCTCAGTTGTTGATCTATATGAGCTAAACATTCAAGGACAGAAGAGTACGTAAGGAGAAAAAACCTCTTTAATTAGGCTGCTTGAGCTTGGATATCTTCATTGTTAAACATTTGCAAAGACAGCTGAGGAGCCAAAGGGGATTATTTTGTCTATTATTAACTAGCTGCTGAACATTTTCTAATTGATACTATATTGTCTCTTTCATTAATAAACATTACCATTGTTTATGCAAAATTAGCACTTGCAAGTACTCTCTATTTAAATGGACTCCTAAGTAGAGATTAGTGCCAGTTTCCTTTTGTAAGCTTAAGTAGTAAAATTGGAATGTCTTACAGCCACTGACTTCTGGCAAAATATTGATGCCACCTTGCTTCTCTTGGATGGTCTCTACACAACGAAATCCAATATACAGGTATGTCGATTTGGTTTATTAAAATATAAATGGTTTTACAGTGACATTGAGACCTTCTGATAAAACCCAGGGGTATAACATCCAGATCTGTACTTAGACAAGTGTCTTTGAGATAAAATTTGTGGAGCCTTTTATTTCTTAAGTTTCTATTGTGAATATGCACAAAGCTCCATCAATAACTGAGTTGAAAAAATCTCCTTTTTAATTATAGAAGAGCTGGGTGTGAGCTATAAGCAGAAAAGTGAATGAAGCCAGGGATAGGTACTGAAGCAGTGATACTGGAGGCACAGGTCCCTGTAAGAAGCCCCACTCTGCACTAGATATAAGTGCAGAAGCTGTGCAATGCCCTGGTTTTATATTGCCTGCAATAACGGAGCAAACAAAATTTATCATAACCAGCAGGTGACTTGTACCTAGCAATTTCACCTCGACTTGCTCACAATTTACCTCGTCAAAAGCATAGGTCTGCTGATGCATCCCCGCTTTCCTGCCTGAGGGTCAGACTAAAGGATCCAGGGATCCTGGTTTTAGGGCAGTTTCTGTCCCTGTTTCTGATGATGTTGGCAAGGAAAGCCAAACAAGTACTTGGAGCACAGCAGAATTACTCTGTGGTTAGCATTAGATTGAGTTAGTTAGCTGGGAGTCCATTTATAGAGCTGGATTGAGGAGCAATGACAAGGAAATCAGAGCGTGCCTTCTGGGGTGTATTTTCAGCCTGTAATCTAATGGGTTTGTTTACATAGTTGAAATAAAAGGTTCCCAGGCAAGCATCTTCTGGGAGAGATGAGTGCAATTTGAAGTATGTAGACATAGTAGAAAGGTTGCATGACATTGTGTTTGAAAAACAAAACCCAACACCCAAATCCACCCACACAGATTCCAGATGTTTGCCATAATTCTAGGTATTTTGTTAAAAAGTGTTGTGGTGGTTTCAGTTCAAAACTGGGCGGAAACACCAATTTAGTGTAATGGTTTTAGTTCACCAATTTCAGATTTCCCAGCCAACGCACCAATTTATGCGGTGGGTTTAGTGCTGCCCATGCACTCACTAGAATTATTTACTCATTTCCTGCTGTGAGATAGGATTAGGAGAAAGGCAAAGCAGATTCAAACTTTAAAGGGTATAAAGAACTTTATTAACAGAAACTAAAAGAAAAAACAATAAGAATCAAAATAAAACCTTCAGAACATTTATCCTCTCCCACACCCTCTTTTCTTTCACATTGACAATGTACAGAAACAAATCTGTCAGTTTGCCATCTCTAAAATAGTCTTTCTTCAGTGCACTTAGGGAGCGGAGTTCTCTCGTCATGCTATGGAGACTTTTCCTCATGAAAACAGTTCTCTCATGGCTTCAGTGTCACAGCAAATCAGCTGCTGGGAGAATGGAAATCTGATAAAAGTTCCTCCCCTCACCTTGCAGCTTTCCTCACAGCTGTTTTCAAGGGCCATGTCAGCTTATGTATTTTGAGGATGAACTGTTCAAAAGCAAAGGTTCTCTTCATCTATCTCTGAGATCATCTCTGGGAGCAGAGGTCTTCTTCCCTGGGGCAAAGGGTCTTCATCACTCTTCTCTCTCTCTGTTCAAACTTCTCACAGGATCACAGCTACTTCAACATCTACTTGCTCTAGCATAGATGCCTTTGCTCATGTCTACAATTTGAACGCTTCCTCCCCGCCATGCTTTTCAATGAGTTACAGGGAAACAGAGTCTGATGTATCGCTGATACCTTCTCTATAGCCTTACAAGAGGATTTCAGCCCGAGAGTGAGGCATCTCCTCATTCTTCTCCCATCTGGGACCTGACTCCTTTACTGACCTTGGTGTCCTCACGTTGTTTCTCTACGTGTCTTCACTCTGTCCTTTCCTCTCACTTGAGAGAGGATTGAAGGTCTGCAAGTCTCATCTGGCCTGTGAAAGAGTTCATATCTCGCCTGAGGCCTGCAGAGGGTCCTGTGATCCCTGCCAGGTGTGGCCAGAGCTGTTTATGGTGGAGAATTTTCCAGCCAGGATCTCAGCAGCCAGGCTGGAGCACAGCGGCAACAATACGCGGGTCGATGGCTCTCCCTGCCCCTGCCCTGCCCGGCGGATCCTGGTGACATTCAGCAGAATTCCAGCCACACCACGGGCTGGTCTAGCCGTGCTGGAGGAGGGGGAAGCAGCCAGGATCCCAGTGAATGGCCTCCCCTCCTTGTTCCCAACAATCGCTGGGCCTGGCCAGAACAGGACAGGGCCCGCCCGGCCTGGCTGTTACCTGCACTGAGGCTGGAGGAAAAGAGAGCTTCCCAGTTTTTAATGTGTGTTCACAGAGGCGCGCTCAGCTTTCTCAGTGGTTTAACAGTTGTTGGTTCTCAAAACTAATCATGATTGATTTTTGTCAGACACGGAGGAAGGTCTTAGTAGCTTGTCTCAGAAAAATCATTTCTGTGGGTGGCTTCTTCCCTCCTCACTGGAAATGCAAGCACAGAGAGCTCTCAGGGCCTTGTGCATACAGCCTCAGAAATAAAGGTGGATACAGTGTTTGACCTATGACCTGGGAGAATTAGGACAGTAAAACAGACATAAAACAAGAATATAAGTTTGTAGTAGAAGTAGAAATATGTTTTAAGCAAGTAGAAATATGTATTATGTTAGCAAAGCAATATGTTAAGTAAGATAGCAAAAGATTTTAAAGTTTAACTATAGAACCTTAGTTAGAAGCTTAAGTTGTGTCAGTGTAGGTTTTTGAAGTGTTGTATGATTGGTTAAAAAATTACTCATTGCACCAAAGCCATGAAAAGCAAAGCAATAAATAAATGATTGGTGAAAAAATATGCTAGTAATTTTCATAGAAGTATGTGACTGGTTCAAAAACTAACAGCAGGCATTGTAACTAAGAATTAAGTGGCTTCTGATATTATGGCATTGGCTGTAAAATCTTTAATGTCTCATCACCCTTATAGGGGACTGATGCCATGAGGCAATAAGCCATCTTTTAAAACATCTCTCAGTTGCCCTAGCTCTCATAATTTTAACCTCCTGATTCTCGCCAAATGTCATATGTGCAAAACCAGCACAAGTGTCTAATGTTTTCTCCTGCATTTAAGACAATATATATATTAAAAGCTAAAAAGACACAAAACTAAGGTTGTCCTGTTGAAGCCAGTTCTGGAATTCCCTTGTTTCTGAGACCTCAGCTACACGTAGGTTGGGAGTGCTGTGGGTTTGGCTTTGTTTTGTTTCATTGTGAGGTTTTAGAGGTTTCTGAAAACACAAACACAATACATCTTGAGGAAAATGTTCTGCTTCCTGTGATTTTCCTAAATGTGGAAGATATACTGCAGGAGGCTGTCGTGTGAGCCACCTGTGGCAGGGTGCCATAGATGTCAGCCAGCAACCAGATTAGAATGAAGCATTGATTTACTATTTCTCTCCTGCCAGAAAATAATAGTCCCTTGTTGTGACCTCAGGTTCCTGTTGCACTGTAGTTGTAGACTTTTATGCTCTCACCTTCCTGCTTGTTCCTGCTCTTTCTGTCTGCAGTCAGCTCCTGGTACCAACTGATATTCCCACAGACACTTGGCTCCTGTTTCTAACACTCCCGCTCTGCATAGGTAGGACTGAGGAGAACGTGCAGATTCTTCCTGTTCTGGATCAAGTCCACCTCCAGCAGGCAGGAGCAATGTTTGCAGGATAAATTGTGCTCATCCCTAGAATCTTGTCTTGGGGAAAGCTGTTTGTGAGTCGCAGGGTTGGCACAGAGGAGTGGTGTGCAAGGGGACCAGGGTTAGCACAGCTGGCAGATCCCTGCCACCACCAAACTCCACCAGGCTTTCAGCTTTCACTCAAAGTCTACTAGTTTCTCAGTGGATGACTTAAATTCATCTTGGTTTTCTTAGTGTGAGCATCACACTCTCTATAAACTCACAGAGGAATTTCTGCTGATGTCTTAAAAAAACAAAAGAAATTCAGAGCAAGCCAAAATAGCTGACTACATTCTTTCATGCTGCTAGATGGTCTGACCAGACCCAACTTCAATCTTGTATCCTGTCATCTCACCACATACTCAGCTTCCTCTCACCCTTGAAATATCTTCAAACTGGGGAGTGGCACCTGAGTTCCCACTTCAGAGACTGGGCAGTAACTAATTTTGAAGCAGAACAGGTGAGAGGTGCTTCATGATCTGTTAGGATGAAACCAACCAAGAAGGGAAAGTGGGTAAAAAAAGTGGGAACAGGTATACAGGCTTTCAGAAAGATATGTAATTGGAATGTGTTTTGTATTATCTAAAACATCATCTGGCAATTGTAGCCTGCCCTTAAAACAGCCCATTAAATAAGAACTTTTTTTCCTTAATATACCACAAAGGTAAAACTTGTGTGGAAAGCTTGTTGACATATATTTAGAATAAAGAAGTTCTGTCTTAGTGCTAAATGAAAACATTTGAAGATTGAATTTCTTCTTTACTGTGATGAAATATGTCCTGCATAGACCTGTTACTGCAAATTTTGGCAGCTGTTGTCTAATAAATAAATTTATCTGCTGCTATTCTACTTTGAGACTTATTAATTTATAAAAATGTTGAAAAGCAAGGTGTGAGGAATGCTGCTTTCCTCTGAGACACAAATACACTTGTCTAAATTAAAGACAAGTTCAGATGAAATGCCTGTGTTATCCAAATGCCATGTTTTAGGTTGTGCTACTTTTACAAATATTGCTGTGGCAGAACAGCTGTAAGATTCAGGGAGAATGCTAAACAAGAGAAATCATGCCTGTACCCTGCAGTTGCAGGTTTCATTGGGAAGAGAGATGTATGTGGCAGAAGAGCACCCAGGAATAGGAGGCAGCTCCAAGGAAATGCTTCCCTGAAAGACACCAAAGCTACTGCTGGGCTTCTGTGAGGACTTTGAAGGTGGAACAAATTTATAGTGTAGGTAGAGGTGAAATCTGCATTCCACAGATGTGAAACTCATGCTAAGATGAGTCATACCAAAAACAGGAGGAAGTAGGTTCTTCCTAAACTTGAATCTCCCAGCAGTGGCCTGGCAGGATTTAAAAATAGAAATAAAGGAATTAAATGCAGACTTGCAAGGATCAAGGAAACTCTCAGCTTTGCAAATAGTATCTGCTGGTGTAACAGGAGCAGGAACCAAGAGAGGGCAAGAGCAGACAGCTTTGTTAACATCAGTAAGAAAATAATGGCTTCTGAATGCAAACCCTGAGGACCAAAGATCAAAGTTCTGTGGTCCATCCCCTTAGCCAGATCATGTATTGAAATAAAATAATGGCTCTGCCAGCAGATGCTACAAGTTAAGCAACTTTTTCATGCCAGCAATCTGTGTTAAGTGCAATCATTCAAATGCAGGAGAAGAGTGAAAATTAAATAGCTGGAGATAGAGTAGTCAGAGAGCACCAAGGAAGCAGAACAGCTAAAGATAATTAAATTACATAGAAATAAATTAGTTACCATAATGGTCAAATTAGGAAATAAAACACAGAAGCATAATCCTGCCAAGCCTTTGAGTAAAGCAGCAGAACTGGAACATAACTGAACTGACAAATGAGAGAGAGATTTATAGCTCTTGCCTGAATTTACAAACAACTATGAGTACTCAAATTTTGCTGTCACATCTGAAAGCAATCAAAACTCATTCTGCCTGGACCTTTTTAAAATCCTAAATTTAGTTATTTTCTTTAAAGTTTCAAGGCAATCTTAGTAGATGGCTTTTACTGAAATTGTTAGACCTGATGGGGTTTTTGAGTCCTCCTTGCATCTCAGGCAAATTTACACTCAACAGAGGTTAGTGTTGGGAGTATAAGAGATAAAAATCACAACACCTGCGAGCCAGATTGGTGTTATTGCACGGCTTCAGTAATATCAAGCTCCACCTTTTTGTGTAGTTTCAGGGATCCCTGTTTCCCAGGTGCAGGTGAGGGCTGGGACTGTCCTGCCTGGTTTTGGGCAGACAACAAGCTATGGTCATCTCAAGCTTTGCTACATTCCTGCTTCAGACCATCCCGTGGGTGTGGGTGGCTCTGGGAGAGCTCCCATGGTGTAATCCTTAGTGAATCACTGTCATCTCCAGCTTTTCATCGATGGCAGTGCTGAATTGCTTGTCAGATAAATGTGCGTTGAGGTTGGTTTTTCTTTTACCTCTTCTACTTGTTGCCTGTGTGATTTTTCCCCTTAACTTGCTAAAGAGGTGCTGATGGCTATGAGACAGGGGAGGGGGAACCAACCCCTCTAGTTTTTGGGAGTTTCTTTTGGAGGGAGGGACAGAGACACTGACACTGGAAGCAGGTAAAGGAGAGCAGGGCTCTCTCGCTCATTCTTGGCTGTGGAGGAGGAGGTCACCGCTACCACTGCCATAGCCCAGCCAGGAGCTGCCTCTTCTGCTGCTGCTGGATCCTGCACCCCCACCTTGCCAGGACTCCCTGGTGCTTCAGCTTGCTGTTTTCCGAGATTCCTGCTCGAGAGCACCAGGTCCGACGCTGCCCCAGGGCTGGTGAGGCAAAGCCTCTCTCCCCATCCCCTCCCATCCGGGCCCAGCCGCCATCACCGCGCTCCGAGCCCGCGGCACAGCGCCCCCTGCAGGCACGGGGGAATCACTGCACCCATCCTGCCCGGCCGGGAGCCACCAGCGCCCCTGCTGGCCGTGACAGGAACTGCACACAGGGAAAGCGCCCACGGCCAAAAGGGCTGAGACTGGGTTCTGTTCTGTTGGGGGTTAATGCCAGAGAGCTGCTGCTGTTTGTCTGCCTTGCTGTACATACTAGTAAAGATCTGTTATTCCTATCCCTGTATCTTTGACTGAAAGCCCCTTAATTTCAAACTTATACTAAATCAGAGGGAGGGAGTTTACATTCTCCATTCCCTGCTTTCCCTAGCAGACACTTGTCTTTCAAACCAAGACAACATGGGGAAGGGTGAATTACCAGGGTGATGAGGGGATAGACAGGGTCCTGAGACCATGCCTTACTGGGGTACCCTGCACTCCTCCAGCAGCAGCACCCCAGGCTGGGATGTGCCAAGTGCAACATGAGCTTGCTGAGGTTTATGTGTGTCACTGCTGAGTTAGAGTTGTGCTCCTCACATGGACATGAGCATCTAAGAAAGCATAGAGCAGGTTCTTTTTCTTTTTTTAATTTAATTTGAAACTGTATTGACCTTTCAGTGTGGTTCCATTAGCATCCCTGCTCCTACAGTTTGAAACTCCTTTTTAGCCTGCTCTGTGTGCAGATCAGTCTGACTTTCATGGTGACTTTGAGCTGACTGGAAACAAATCTTTCTTTTCTTTTTTTTCTTACTTTTAATAGTAAGACTCCATGAGCTACATTTTGACCTTGCAGGGGAGAAAATATGAAGCAGTAGTAGCAACTGATATATGGGAAAAATCTGGATATTAATAAATATAGCAATCCAAATGAGGCTAGAGCAACACAAAGAGATTGATGTTTTTTCTCAGGTCACAGTTTTGCCTCTGGCAGTATTAGCATGGATGCCATTTATTCATCAGTATGATTTTGTTTACAAAGGCAGATGTATTCCTACCTTTATTATATTTTGAGAATTTTTTTCCTTCAGCTTAGAACTTGAGGGTTGATAATTGTACAGTGAGGCTTCTAGTACTTGTTCATTTTTGAAGGGTGATCAAGAAATGAAGAACCTTTGATTCTCACAGTACCTAGGTAGGATGGCCCACAGTGGAGGAGGTATAGAAATTATTAGCTTGGCCTTTCTGGACATTCATACTCACAGAAACACTGCACAATCATTCATGATTTTCTGTCTGCTTTCTGTTTTCCTTATTGTCACAAATCAAGTGAGAATGCCTGGCATTCATAAGGAGAATCATTTTGATGGTTAGGGTAATGAAGATACTCAGTGTTATGAGGGAACAGTATTTTAAAGAATACTTTAAATAACATATTTAAGTAAACAGTTGGGCAGTCAGCACCTCCCACAGATATGAAATTATCTCTAGCTTCCAAGAGGGGAGAAAGTTTAATAATTTGACTTCTTTCATGATTTTTATTTATTGAAGTAGTTAATATTTGTCTTCTCTTGGAAATTGCTGAGTTTTTTAAGACTCTGGCTTAAGAAAAAAAAAAAAAAAAGAAAAGAAAAAAAGAACAAAACCAACCCAGGCTCCAAAGTATGTTCTGCTGACAGGAAAAAAAGTTGTGAAAGTTAGTCTTTTAAATAATTTTTCAACAAATGCAAACTAAAGGCCAGTTTTACTGTGGTGAGACATAAATGGCATTGAAGCAAGCCAAGACATTGGCTGTAATGACATCTCCACTGCAGCTGGCTCATCATCACAAATCATTTTAGTGAGTTGTGTTTCCAGCTTTGGAGCTCTAAATTCACCCAAGGTGATGTTGCCTGTAAAGTGTTAAGGAAACAGTGTTGATGTTTCAGTGTTTACCCTCCAGAAAGGCTTCCTGTGATCCAACTTTGCAAGGGCTTGGTCATTCCCAGGCAGCTTCTGGATCTTCCTCACCAGGATGCATCCTGGCAGATGGGTTGCAGTGAGTGAGTCAGAGCTGTTGCATAAGCTGCAACAAGGTAAACTTGGCCTACCAGGAACATTCCCAAATCAGAAGTCTTCCCCCCACCCCAAAAATCCCAGGCAGAAAAGATCCAAAGATTGCACATGTCTTGGGTTGGTGTCAGAATTTTGGGATGAACACAGTTTGCAGTTGAAGGATGATCTGTAATCTCCAGGGCTGGGAATGCAATTAAAGGAAAGATGTGTTTGTATGTGTGGGTAGGCATGTAATATTCTCAGGCTTGTGGCCTTGAGAGGAAACAGTGAATAGCATACGAAACTCCATGAAATGGTAAGTGTTGCCAGCTTTGTTCCTCGGGGATTATGCACCATCCTAAAGAAGTAAAACTGTGTTATCTAATAGGATAGACAGGATCTTGGAACACATGAGACAGGCAGGTGCTACACATGGGTAGAGCATGGTCAGCCTCATGTTTGGTATGATTAAAGCTTTTTTGCTAGAAATTGTGTCATGAGACATTTTCAGCAGGAAATTCTCTTTGTTATTTGCAGAGATTATAAAAAAAAGTAAGCTTTTTTCAAAAACCTGTGAGGAGCAAATACTATGTTTCTTCAATTGGACAAACTCTGCCCTCTTAGCCTTCCCAAAAGGTAGCAGATAAATTTGAGTTAAATATATAAATCTATTATATTCAAGAACCAGCTACACCAATAAATCAGTATTTTCTTCCTGCATATGCAATATATAAATGGCATATTCACAGATGTCAAATAAGTTTCCCTAACTAAGGAAACTGCTCAACACACTTCAGCTCTTCATAGCAACGCTTAAAGTACCACCCTAATAGCATCAGTGGAGCAAAAACTGTTAAGCAAAATAGCACAGACTTTAATATAGGGTCTTCCTTAGGCTGATATTTTTAGTCTTCAGGCTTCAGTTATTCTTGCTGAATTAGTAGAGCCTTGTTTTATTTCAAATCTGCAATCTTGACAGCAGCTTTTCAGCTAGTTCTCTGTTGTATTGCAAACCTTTCCTGTTTCCTTCATATAGAGAATACAGAGGGAAGATAAAGCATACAAGATTTGGCCACACTGTCAGAAATTCATGAAACATGGGATTTCTTGCTGTGAGAGAAACAGCTAAATGATTGCTGCTTTGTCTAGTAAAACAAATGTGCTTTATCCAACAGAGATGATAATTTTTACTGACCTGAATGCTTATAGATTCTACCCCTAAATATATGATTTTCAGAAGAGCTCAGATCCTACTTCAGCATTTAAATGAAACTCTCATGGCTTCCAGCTGCTCTTTCCAAGTACTTGATACCCAAATGAGTATATCACACATACATACCTTGGTGTCTAAATGAGGATATTTAGGTGCTGGGCTCCTTCAAAGATGAAGATCTTTGGACTAATAATGCTGAGTTTCACTTAGAGAGTTGCTGAAAAACCTAGTGCTAACTACAAAATGGAGTGATGGCTTTTTAATGCTGCCATTTTAGAAAGTGAGTATCTACAATTAGCCCCCTAAATTCTTATTTGGATACCCTGCTTTAAATCACACGCATCTAGTTGCAGATGGAGAGACCACACTCATACATACCCATTTTAGATTAGCATGACATAAAAGCCAGCATGGTTAATACCAGCTCTCACTAAGTAATAAGCTATTTCCACTAAATTGCTGCAGAACTGCTTCATTGAGAGGTGGATATGAGCACTGGGAGACAGTGCACTGATTCTTTTGTGCTATTAAGTGAATGATAAAAAAATTACTTGAAAATCAAAATCCTGGTGCACCAGGTTTTTGGTGTAAAAACTCTCCTTTTGATGGAAATGACAAGATCTTGAGCGGTAAAGGCACAGCTGGTGCTCACATCTGGGCTAGTAAAAAAGGGCCAGTAATGAAGGGCTGCAGCAGAAATTGAGTGTCTTGCAAGGAAAAAAAAAAAGTAGAATATTTAGTGTTGTGGAAAGCCTTTTGTATGTATAATTGGGACGCTTCACTGAAGAAGATGAGTAGAGAATGAGGAGATGTTAGGATTGTATACAGCAGTTCTGTGATGCTGTAAGCATCGAGGACAGGGATATACATCTTTTATTGTGGGACCCCTTGGCTTAAATTGAGAGATTTTTATGAGAGTTCATGCTCTTATGTAACTGCCTGTGAGGATTTTTTGCCTAAGGGGGCCTGTTTCCTTTCAGTGTTGAGGGCAGGGTGGGTGACAGCATGCACCGCTGCTCCCAGCCACACTGGCAGCTTGTGTGGTCACTCTGTGGCCCTGACTGTCAAATAATCAAGTAGGTACTCGGTGTGAGATCTCTTCAACTTAGCCCTCCACTTCTGCTTCTGAAAAGAACTGAGCTCCAGGTCAGCTCTGAAAAATAATCTGAAGGAGATGAAAGTTAGTGAGGAAGAGTGAAAAGAAAGAGACAATGGCTATTTATAATCACCTAAGAACTCGGCTAATTTTTGGGGGATATGCCTAAAGACCTAGTTGGATCTTTTGTGATGGGACATGTGCTTAGCTTGGAGAAGAAGGCAATTATACCATGAGAAAACTCAAGAGAGCATATATGTTTGATATGATCTGCATAAAACATAAATGTAGCATCTATGTGAAGATTTCAGCTGTCTCGTACAGAAACGCAGTTGGATTTTGGGATGAGGCCACCCACTGCCAGGAGAAAAATGCTTGAATCTTCAATACCTTTGATTCATGGGCTTTAGGAGGTGAGACTGATACTGTCACAGCATGTGCCTGGGAAGCATGTTAAATTTCCTACACCTTGTCCTCTCCCTCTCTCTCACAGTCTGCTTCTAAATTGAACTCTGCAGATGAAACTTTAACTTTGTTTCTGATACCTCTACATAAGTCCCCTATTTTCCATTTTGACAGGAATTTTACTGAAGGAAAAACAAAAAAATAAGGTTCCCCCCCTTGCCCTCCTCCCCACTTGTCTCTGCAACTCTGACAGTTTTGTGCTTGTCTTTTCTTGAAATATCTAAGTTAAGTCTATTGAGGAGCACGTGTAAAAGAAGCTTTATAACCTTTACCCACAATACAACACCCTCCTCTCTGGAATCTCCGCCTCCTATACCTATTCTTGCAAACCACCTGGAGCAATGTTTCTGCCTCGTAAATCTGAGCCTTTAAGAGGGGCAGTGTTGCATGCGCTGCTCTAGCTGAGGTAGTCTATCTGGCAGATTTTTCTGATAATGCCTTTTTGATGTGTTGCTGGTAAATAGCTTTATTTCTAAGAGATTATGGTCACTGCAAAAATCCCAATAGTGACAAAAATAACTATTACGGGCAATGCTGGGTTTTCCACTTATTTGTAGTTTACCTTTAGCCTCCAGTTAAGCTTGTTGCCAATTATTTTTTTTTGCTGCCTGCTATACACAGACCACAGAGGGTTTTGTTCTTCCTCTGTCTAAAGTCCCACACCATCAATTAGAAAAGGAAGGTGGGTTCCTCTGTGGTATTTGAATCCAAGCAAACCTGAAACAAGCAATGTTTTGCTAATCTTTACATGCACCTGCAGCAGAACAGAGGCTGCACCTGGGTGGAAAAAAGTTACCAGTAGCTTTTCATGTACAAAACTCTTAAATGTAGCAATTACACAAGGCAAATTGTGAGGCGGTGTGGTTTGTTGGTGATTGCTTTTATTGTACCTTATCATATGGAGAAAATGAATCATTTGATACAGAAATGGCTCTTTAGGGATCAACATATGCACCTGAGCCTAGATCTGCATTTAAAAGACCGGAAAGATCTTTTACAATCTAGCTGAATGAATAATATTGCAAATCCATGGGGTTTTGACATGTAATTAATAAAAAATATCCATATTTAGGTACTTAGGTGCTAGGCACCAAGCAAGAAGTCTGCCTTTTCTGTATGGTTACTCTTTGAGCTGTATATTTTTAACACATCTAAAAATCGGGCTGCTGACGTTGATGCCTGTGTTTATTTCCAGAGCCTGTGTAGTTGGATGAGCTGTAGCATAACGGTGGAAGCCCTTTCCCTTTAGAGAAGGAAACAGCAGCTGTGTAGTGGCAGCAGCAGCAGCAAGCAGGTCTGTACTGGCACATGGACTCACATTGTCACATGGGTATGGCAAAATACCTGTCAGAGCCTTTGAGAAGTCCTGATCCAGCTGAAGCCTAGCTGTGTCCCTGTGTGTTTAATGCACAGCTTCAGAGTTTTCTGACAGAGAGCAGCTTGCTTTTCAAAGCAGGCTAATTAATCATAGCCGCCAAGAGAGCAGAAATGGCCATTTGGGGTTAATGAGAGTGTGACAGCTGTGAAGCTGTACGAGTGTGTTGGTGGAAACTGGCCCAAGGAGGGGTGCTGTGCATGGTAACATCCCTCACTAGGCATATGAACAGAGTATTGCCTGGTGTGTCCCTTTAATTTCACACTGGGGAAAAACTTGGGTTTTTTAAAATAGTACTTTTGGGATGTTGATATCACCAACACTTTCTTTGTCCCTTTCAGTCATGGTATGAGTTGTTCATAACTGTCCTTTGGCTCAGCATTGTCCTGAATAACCTGTTGCTCAGGACTGTAACATTTCCTTCCCTACACAAGATGCTCTGTCATGTGTCAGTGTGTGCACAGTGCCAGCCTAGCTGTGCTCATCAGTCAACCCAGAAGTTTTGGCAACAGAGTTTAATGACAAGCACAATGCTCACATCAAAAGGGATGGGATGGTGGCTATCTTAGAGATATTTGCAGCTTTTTTTGAAGTGGGAGCAGTAGTTTGTCTCTGCATGCATAGGAGATCCTTGAATTCCAGGCATGAATTTGTTCTCCATTTGGAGAACGGCTTCCTGTGCTCGCCTCCACATTTTCCTGAAATATTTTCACCCAGTTCAAGGGAGGTTCTCATTTAGAAAGTTTTGTGACATTGATCTCTGGCTGCTTTGTTGTCTTCTATACAGTCTGACTTTGCCACAGTGTCAGTGTACTCGCGCATTGACTTCCACCCCCAGCCAAGCCAAACTGAAACATTAGGACTTGAAAATGCCTTATGCCATGTCACCAGGCTTTATTAAGAGCATGAGGTTAGGGTAAGGTTCTGCTCCACTCCTGATGACTTGTCTCCATAAGCTATCTCCAGACTTCCAGCTGAGCTGTGTTTTCATGTCTCCATGCTCTGTGCTCTGTCTCTGTCATTAACAGCTCAATTTCTGCTGCATTTCACAATGTTTGAGCAGAGGTGACATCCAAACTTCTTACTCCCATCCTTGTTGGAAGATGACAGGCAACCAAAAAGAAATACAATTGAGAGGGAAAACATCCCAAATTACACTCCTGTTCATAGTGTTGGAGTGTGAGAAGGAAAGGCAAAGAACACAGCACAGTCATCTACAAATCATTTTGTCACTCAGATTGAATAACTTAATGACAAAGTTATTCCTGCCAAGTTCTGATGGCTTCTTACCTTCACAACATCTGCACTAATTAGTAACTTTGCTTGGAAGCTGCTTGTGCTGGATATTGTTCTGCTGTCAGTCATCAGACAGTGATAGCTTGCTGCATGAGAAGGATCCTCCTGCTCTGCTCTTAGTTCAGTGATCAAGGCAAATGTGTGTCTGTGGTGCTTGGAACACAGCTCAGATGCATCAGTTATGGGTCCTTTGGGTGGCCACAGGATTCTCATGCACTAATAACACTGAGCAAGTGCAAATATGGCAAATGTGGCTGGAAGATGTGTCAGGAGAAACTTTTCCAACCTGCAGTATCGGAGAATCATGTGAAGCTTGTCAGGAGTGTGCATTAAAAATGCATTCATGATGGAAAAGATAAGAAGGGCTTGTGGGAATGGAGAAGCTTTAATAGGAGACTAAAAAAAGCAAGACCTGAGGAGCAGTATGAGTGGGAGAAATAGCAATTCTTTAAAGAAAATTGTTTCTCAAACCCTCATGGACAGCCTGCAGCTGGAGGAGTACAGGGGGGAAAAAAAAAAGTGGTGAATTCTGGTAGAAGATTGATGAATTTTATCTGGTCATTCCAAATTTTTAACAGCAATTTGACCATATTATAGCTTGTCTTAAATCAACATTTGATACCTGATTTGATAATTCTGGCTAGTTTTTTTTTGTTGTTTTGGGTTTTTTTACTCATCACTTCTTCTTCTACAGTTTCTTGGAACATCTAAAACTAACACGGTAAATAGCACCAAGACCACCCCACTCCCTAAAAAGGATGTCAAATACTCTTTTTCCTCTCTAAGTTCAGCTCTTAAAACCCCAAAGAAGAGAACTATTCTTCATTGTTATCTTCTTTTCATTTTTTTATTCTTCTTCTTTGGAAAGTATTTATGCTAAAGAAAAACATGAGAGAAAAAATAGGATGATGGCCCTATTTTAAACATTTCTGCATTTTTTCAAAAGAAATTAAGTTTGTAGCACTCTTCCTCCTCTTGGTATTATAAAATTTGGACAGCCACAAGAGTGTTCCAGGGAACTTGGACATTTTCATGGAACTACTAAGTACAAAAGGAGCCAGCATCCACTGAAGGAAGTCCCAGGAGTAGTATTGTCATAGTCTTTTCCTTGTGCATCTTCCTTTTCTGAATGTAACTAGTTTGTAAATCCTTCCTAGAGTTTCTACAACCCCCTTCTTTCTGTGAACAGTGATGATAACATATCCCATGACAGCATGCTTAATTTATTTATGGTAGAGAGTTTTTAGGAAATTCACCAGCATTTGGCAGGGAGGAACAGGGATTTAGGAAGAAGAAAATCTGGCAGAGGAGATAAATTGAATCAGGGGCATTCCAGACTGGTTTCATTGTGTTCCTTGTGTGTTATTTGGCCAGCTTAGGGAAATTGAGAAGTGCTTTGGAGAACACATTGTGTCTGAGGTAAGGTCCAGCTGAAGGTTATCAGTACATCACTGCAGACAAGGTTTGGGTGGAATAAGACAAATCTCTCTGGTTTCACAGACTCGTAAATACTTTGTGGTTGGTGACCAGCCCAGTGCTGTCTCTGTTAATATTGACAGTGTTCTGAATGATCACTTTCTGAGGATGTTTTCTTTCTTATTAGAAGTGTTTTTAAATTCTAGAATGTTTACTCAAGACTGTATGCTTTGAAATATTTAGATAACCAAATGATCTGAAGCAAGTTGTGTCACTAATCCAGAGGTTCTGTGTGCAGGATTTTTACCAGCTGTTAGCTCAGACTATTCTCTTTTTCTCTTTTAATCTTATGCTCTCTGAAGCCTTTTTTTTAAACTATTTTTTCATCTTTGTTACTACTACTAGCTTACAATTCAAAAATCCTCTTTTAAATTATAGAATACTGATGATCAACTAATACCTTAAAGAATGCTGATGTACAGTTTTTTTCTGTAATTTCCACTATGCCAGTGGCAAATGTGGTGAATCAACTGTTTTATCCATCTTCCTCTGTAATATCAAGCATATTGAATTTTATAGACTAACTGAAATAAAAATAAATGACAAGGAAAACCACTTTATGTTGCTGAAAATGTGTACTGACTGGATTTCAGAACTTTGTGATAATTCATAACTTCTTGTGCAGAACAGCAAAGTATTGACATTGCAAGTGAAAAAGGAATGATTTCAATTGCATTCAAAAATCATAGTGGATCCAAGTTATATAAAGGTAACAGTAATTCTTGTGGACTTCACAATTATGCAAAAACCCCTGGTATTCAGGACTTGGTTTTCTTTTTTTTCCTCTCATGCAGAGAGAGCTGAGTAATTCACAGTATAATTTAAGGAGAAATTCAACTTTTTCATGAAGTATATACAATATTGTCAACATGTCTGTATAGGTTTTTACTTCTGTGAAGACCACATGCAAATAAGAAATTGAGTTTACTATATACCAATATTGGATCAGGCATCTCATGTTTTCCATGAAATAAGTTGCCCTTTCATGTTCTAATTATATACATTTTAACTAAATTTACCTCCTGAGATATTTTCCTTACAAAAGAGGTTTCCAGATGAAGTGTTCACACATCAGTGGCCTCACACACAGGGTTTACAGTTCAATAGCTCTGAAAACAGTGACAGTGAAGTTGCATTAGTGGACCTTTTTTTCTGTGTAAGTGCTTAAAGATCATTCAGACAACTTAAGCAGGGTATTTCTGTAATATAAATGTTATGGATCCATACTGTAACAAAAGAACTGCTGTCAAGGTACTTTTAATGTATTGATAAGCCATCAAGTTCTCTGATGTTTGAGCATCTATTCATGAGCAAGGCTCAGTTATTCCGGCAAAATCTACCCAGACCTTCTCAATCTCACACCTTTTTTTTTTTTTTCTCCTTTTATACTTTATTTTAAAGTATCCCACACTGGAATAAGACAGAAAAAAAATGAGTGCTCAAAAATGTCCATTGGAAATATTTCCACTGAGCAAAAAAAAGGAGCTAAAACATTTGGACTTGGAGTGCCACCAGTATTCTGATTTTACTGATGCAGAAGCTCTGGCCACTAATTTTCCACTCCTCAAAGTGAGGGTTAACATGACATTAAAATAATAAAGCTTTCTTTGCAGATGACACTTGTGGTTTTTTGTTTTCCTTCATACTGTTTATATTCCAGTCATCACTATCTTCATCCTGGTCTAAGTTTCCTTCCACAGCTTTTAAGCTTTTCTGTGAGTTGGGATCCTCCAGCTGCTCAGCAGAATAGCCTTTCTGGACACCCAAGTGTTACTCCTCTTCTGAGACCAAACCAAAATATTGATCAGGCCTCCCCTTTTTGTTTTGTAACACCAGCAGAATGGTTGACTTCTTCCCAGAAACAGGTCAAATATTTCCATGCACGTGTTGTGCATGTGCAGAAAGCCCAGAGCTACATCCAGAACTTGAAGAACCTCTCCAAAACAAGCATGGCCTTTAGTGCCTGTTGTCTTTCTGCCAGTCCTGGTGTTCTTGGATAGAGTTTCATGAAAATTCACTATGCCCAAAATTCAGTGGCTGTACTTCAAGTCACTTAGGCTGCTTGTGCTGTGAAAAGATGTTGGTGTGAGGCAGATTGTTGGCAGAAATATTCTTTTAAAAATCATCTGTTGCTGAGGTTGGATCTTAGATTATTAAAGACCCTTGCAGGTGGTATAGGTGAGAGGAACAGTGAGAACACTTGTGAGTACTGCACAGCAGTGCTCTCTTCTAGAGATATCTATTAATACATTGAACATTTTATTGTCTTTAAGCATAGTTGATAATCTATACATTGCCCTTTGCTTGTCTACTTTTTAGAAAGATAGAAATAATATGGCTGTCACAATAGGATATTTCTCAGCAAGAAAGCTAATCTCCTGTGTAGCCAAACTCTCTCAGCAACTTGAGAGCTATACAAGGCCACTTTTGAGTAAAAAAATTTTTGTCCTTGCATGTGTACAGATGAGTATTGAGTGATGTATTGAGTGAAGTGCTTGGAAACCAAGGCAGATCTTTGTAGCATGAAGAATTGAGATTTCTGGAAGATTATGTCTAGAATGGAAAAAACAATCTCTTTTTTTCACCCCTTTATAATTGGTGCAACAATGGGGTAGTGGGGAAACATGAACCAATATACAATTTGAACCATGCAGGAGGGTTATAAATGAAAAAAGAGAGGAAGAAATGGAGGGAGAGATGGCTGGGGTTTTTTTTCTTAAACAAGAAGGCAAAGCCCTTTCCTTCCCTTAAAAGTAGCTCTTCTACAAGCACATTGCTGGACAGCAACATGGAAGAGAAGAGAAAAGAGTATTTTTCCTGTTATATCTTATTCTGTTTTTTTTTCCCCTGCTAAAACAATCTATTTTTGTAAACAAAACCCAAAAAAGATGCAGTCTCCAAGAAAGAACAGGGCCTCTGGGTCCCCTCTGAATCAAGCACCTCTAAATTAAACCGTGGATGTCTAGAACACCTGCCAGCACTGGCAGTGGAGCTCTGTCCTTAGGAAAGCAACTTGCACAGACCAAGAATATGGTCACTGCAGAGCTGACCACTTACTGTGAACTGGGTAATTATTGACAGAAATATTTAATCCTAGCTCTCTATTTGAAAATGGGATTTTTGTGAGATTTAGTTTGTTCCCTAAGTAAGACATTTGTGTGTTTCTAACTGCTTGTTATAAACTGACTTGCAGGACTATTAACTGAAGAAAAATCTTTTTCCTCAACCAGGTAAGAAATAAAATAGCAATAGCTGAAAATGTCAGTTCTATTGGCAGGAATGTGCCTTTTAGGGTAATGGGTTTGTGTGTGTGAACACAAATACAGCTGACAGTGATACTGGTTACCGAGAGTAACATGAAGTGTGGGTTTAAAGACATTTCTGTTGGTATTGAAAACGTTTCACATTTTCTCTCTATTGATGCTAGATTACATACTGTTTGTGCTATCCCCATTTTTGAGACTCTCTCATTAAAGGAAGTAGGAATTAGATAATTGGGTATCTTTGAACATCAGGAACAACTCATAAGAAATTTATACCACCACATTTCCCAGGGTCTCTCTCACCAACATTAATACAAGTTTAAAATAAATAAAGCAAGTCTATAATATTATAGCCTATAGCTAGTGTTAGCTGGTACCTGTGCTAATATGATAATTGCTGAGCTCAAATTATGACGTCCTAAGAACAAGCTAAAAGATTGCCTCATCTGTATGTTGGTGAAAGCAAGTGAGTAATGTGTTTAAAGCTTTGTATTGAAAAATGTCTTTACCCCACTACAGGGCAATAGCTTCACTCCCATTTTCGCACATTTGGGCTGAATTTTTGTATAGATGGTGTATTATGGCTATTATGTATAAATTACAGTGTGCAGAGCTGGTTATACTTATTTCTGTAACACAGGCATCACTGGTGCACGCTGGATTTTATGGCATGTTACTGTTTTGAATGAATTGAGATTATCTTCTGTGAAAGGTCAGCAATTTCAATGTCTTTCTCATGACAGGAGCTAAACAGTATTATCAGTTGTAATTTTCAGCTCATAAAGTAAACTGCTGCACAACATAACATGCTCCCGTGGGTTCCAGCACAGGTAGCTGAGTGTTATTCATTTGTTAAATTATCCTTAGGTGTAGTGTGAGCATTTTCATCTGAAAGCTTCTGACTCACAGAGCACACATGTACTTGTTTGACTGGAGATGCTGGCAGAGATGCTGCTCAGCTCTCTCGGGACCAAGCATGGAACTGCGACAAAGGTTGTAATCTGGTGTGTCTTAGAGGCACCTCATCCCTATTTCTTAGCTGAGTAGTTCCTACTGGATGTTTCTGTGTGTTTTCCTGTGAAGTGCAAAATGTTTGGGTTGGTTGGTTTTTTTGGTTTTTTTTCAGTTATCATCTACTGAGACGTTCACTTTATTTGCCTTATATGCACTCATTCAATATTTGTCTCAGGGTTGCACTCTTGAAACTGGGTGTCATAATAAAGCACCCAGGCCAAAGATGCTTCCTTGGAACAGGAGAAAGATATTGATAAGGAAGCCAAAGTCCTTCTCTATGTACTGTATAAAACTCCAGCTTGGGCATTTGGCTCTGTCTGCCAGTATGCAATCTGGTGAAGGCTGTCATAAGTCCAAAACAGGGATTTTACATAGAGTGAATTGAAAGATGCAGTGCACACACCTTGGGACACAAGAATAAGAGCTCTGTCACTTTCTGTGTAAACACTAATGTGCCCAAAATGCAGTAGGGCATTTGGAAGGTGTCCATAAGAAAATTGTCAACTGAGCAGGTAGATGAAGCAAACCTCTATTGCATTTACTAAGCTCCAACTGGGTACTCTGACTGTTCATACATGAGCTTTAATATTCCCCCTTCCTCAGCTGCAAGTGACAATCCCTGTTTTGTTCCTCAGGAGTTCATAGAAAGCCAGAACTCTTTAAGCTCACAACATATGCAGAGTTGGCCTTGTACATGACCTCTTGAACTATGCTGCAAAACTGCAGGCCTGGATCCACAGCTGTGTGGGTTTCTGATGCTATCATCTGTGTTTGTTGTTGGGGGAAAGAGAAAAGATAAGAGGGAAATGAATGTTCAGGGGGCAGAGTGCCAGTGTGGGATCAAATGCAAGAAAAAGTGCATGGGCAGGTTTGTAAAAGAGATATTTGCTGTGGCTTCTGTAGTAAACAGTGTTCTTCTCCAGCGCTAATGTAGTCCACAGACCAGCAAGTAAAGGGCACATCATCAATGTTAATTTATTTGACTCTCCCAGAAGAGGACCAATATGAAATATTAATCCCTGTGAGAGAGAAATTACTGATGTGACCTTTGACCATGTCAGAAGTGTGCCCACATGGAGGGCTCCTCTGGTGGTTTGTTGACAGTTTGGAGTACAGGCAGTACAGCCCCTACAGCTGTAAAGTCAGTCTGCATCTTCATCTGAGAAGCTCTTTCCTTTTTTTTTGCCTTCCACAATGGCATTATTGCTATGGGTTTTTTCAGCTTCTCAATGGCAGCTGCTTAGGCAGAGACCATGAGCTACATCTTGAACTAGGCAAGTTCAGAAGTTTGCTTCACATGTGATTTGTACAAATGAAGACTTGGCGAGAAAGGATAAACAAAGAGAGGCTGCTGATGTGCAGGTGGGATGCAGTGACAAAGTCCAGTAGAGGAGCAAGTGGGGAAAGTGGCACAAAAGGAACAAATGTAATATTCAGCAACTATCATTTGCCTGCTCAGGGTGCCATGTGATTTATATGACTAACCAAGTCAGCAAGCAGTGAGTGTTGATAAATAATGGTGTGCCAATGATTTATGGATCAAGGACTACTTGCTCTAAGCATATCCTCATAACTCTAAATAATAAATAAACTAAAAATTTATTCATTTTGGAAGCAGCTCTTCATCAGCAAAAGTGAAGAGAATTCTTCTTGTTATTATTTGTTGCATATTCTTTACTCAGGTGTGTTTGGTTGCTTACACACTATCCTGGCAGGGGGAAGAAGAAATTCTGTGTGATAGTGAAAATAACATTTTTATTGTTCTGTTTGAATGCTTAAAAATTTATTAAATCCTTCATCTGTTTTAATGTGACTATGGGTGTTCCCCTAACTACTGATTTCCTGGCAGGTTTCCAGAATATGGACTTTTATTCTGAGAAAGAAGTAGGAGAAAAATCCTGTCACATTTTGTGCAGATTCCCTGGTCAAAGCAGGTGCAATTGGATGCTGACTGTGCAGCTAATATCAGCACACTTCAGCGTGCCCCAGAAACCTGAGGCAAAGCTAAGGGAGGAGAAAAAACCCAAAACACAACAGATGCTACCATCATTGTCCTTTTAATCACTGCCAAATTTGCTACCTGTGGGCTTCACTTGTACTGTGGGCTGTATGAATTAGTGTGACTAGAGACCAGAAGATAAAAGCTTTCATAAATTGCAGATAACCAGGAAAATGGCAGTAGCTGCTCTTTGCCTCACCATCACCTGAACCCTTCTGCAAGCCTGTCAGCTCTAGGAGGGCAGAAGCTATCAAGCACTGCTTTTATTTGTACTGTTCTTGATACAATGAGAGTTTAACCCCAAATGAGATTTCCGAGTCTGACTAAATATTGTGTAATAAATAATACAAAGGCTTAAAATATGCAAATTCCTGCAGCTGCAGCACATGCCTTCATATTACCCCAGAGAATTAGGAGAGGGCAATGTAGTGGGAGTAGAGAGGCATAGTTCATTCAGAAGTTGCCCAAACAAGGAATTATTATCAATTATTATCATTATTCTCCATGATATTTACTTTGTTATTCCTTGCCATTCTCTCATAGCGTTGCTGCATGTGGGAGGTCCACTTGTCCAGTCTGCTGTCTACCTGCACTTCTCCAGGTAGCACAGACAGAGGTCAAGCTGCACCTTCCTTCCCATCACCTGTGGGTATTTTGGCACACTGATAAGTGGTTGTTTTACTATGATTCATCTGCAACAGACACTAAAAATATTTTAGGATTTATATCGCTTTAGTGACATTATGCCAGCACTGTCACCTAGGTAATGGAACTAATTGCCATGGCAACAAGGCTTTATAATTCAGCACCCCCAACATTTTTGACATATGGAAGAAACTAAAGATTTGAAGTAGAACACAAATGAAACGTATCTGATTGGGCTAAGTCACATTAATAGTCATGAACAGGAATCTTCTGTACAGAGTAAATCAAATCAGAGTAAATGATATATCTTTTAGAGGCCCATTTACTTCAAACTAAATTGTTTAATGTAAAAAACTTTCTTCCTCTGGGGAAAAAATAGCAACATTTAATTAAGACAAGCAGATAATAAACCTGATTGTTTAAGTGTTATTGTACAGCCCCTGGGTATTGCTCCCTTCCTAGGCACTGTGTGAGACTAAGGAAATGACAAAGTACTTCTAAAATATTTCAGTTCAGCATTCTCTCACTTCAGGGTTAGTCATATACCTTGCCAAATTGTGATCACAGTGAGAGTGCTGGAACTGGTGGTAAAGGTCCCTGAGCTGTGCCCTGGGGACCTCCTACTTGCTTCCCTATATTCAAGGCTCTGCCTCAGCCTTTTTTTGGGATGGGCATAACCTCCACATACACCTGGCACAGTCTAATCCAGCTAGGAGTAGGCCCAAAATTATAAAACAGCCACAGTGAAATTTTCCCTCGTTCAAGTCAGTGCAACTTTTGCTGTAGAATCAGTAGCCAGAAGACATTTTTGACCATTTGATGGAGAAAGTGGTTGGAAATACCACTCTTTAGACCCCATCTAGAATACTACACCCAAACTGGGGACTGCCAGGCATCAGTGAACTGGAGAAAGTTTAGGGGAGGTGCCCAATATGTTTAGGGCAGAACCATTTATCCTGTAAAGATGGACAAACTCTGCAAAAGGCTGCACAGAGGGATCAGAGTGACCCCATCCTTGGAGGCTTTCAAGCTCTGTCTGGTCAAAGCCCTGAGCAACCTGTTCAGAATTCAGTGTTGATTCTGCTTTGAGCAAGAGTTTAGGCTAAAGGTATTCCAGCTCTCTTCCAGCTGGAGTTATTCTGTGGCTTTGTGATTTTACCAGAAGATACAATTCCTCTTTATTCCTCCTAATCTTCCTACCTATATCTAATCTCTAAAAAGCTGCATCCTTATGCTATCCTGTAAAGCATCAACAACAACAATATTGGAGTGTTTCTTTTCCATAACAAAGGGGAATGTATCATATTTAGGTAAAAATTAGCTAATCACTGAATATAGTCTTTAATTTAGTGCATGTTATACTTGCCTGTACTGAGGTAAGTGTTACCATTTCAATCAACACAACTATTTTGGTTCAGGCAGAAGCTGTGAACAAATTCTCAGATAAAGAACAGTGACTCACTCACTTTCTGCCTCCAACAGAAATATTAGCTGCTCTCCAGTAAATGTAACTCATCTGTGCTTAGAAATGCATTGCTCTGCTGATAAAATGCTCCTTCTTCCAATTGTTTACCCATATTATACAGGCTCAGCATTAGCTTAAGCTTTTTACTGATGGAATTAGACACAATAATTACTTTTAGCATGTTGTCTGATTGTTTTCCTTATCAGGAGTTCAGGTTTGCATTCCCACCTTTAGTCTCAAACCCTTTCTAATAAAAGAAGAGAATTTGGGTAATTAGGCTGGAAGGTCGAAATAATCTCAACACAATTACTTTTCATTCTAATTGAGATTGTAAAGCACTAACAATTTCTCTCTCCATCTTGTAAGTTTTTCTCACCATCACCCTTCCAGGCACACTTAGAAATAGATGCTTTGTGGTTTATGTTCTATAACCTCAGCGGCTTTGGGGTCTTGAAAGCCAATTTTAAAGGCTCAGAAAAATCACAGCAAAACAGCTGCTTGGTTTTATGAAATATAAATGGTATCATTGAAAATGCACAGATGGCTTCTTGGTGATGCATTTCACAAACATGCTTAGATGTTGTTCAAAATATGAATTTGAATAAATCTGTGATTAATAATTTTCTAGTTGATGACAGCAGCTATTGGGGTGAGAGCAGGTAGTCAAATACCATAAGCTTATTTTTCCTTTTTTTTTTCTGTTTTTCACATTTGTTGAGATTAAAATCCCTTTCTAGCTAGCTTTTAATTAAAATTCAGTCTCAGACATGGTTTTACTTTGGCTTTGAACAGTGTGGAAACATGGGATGGAGGATTACCACTGCTAGAAACAAAAATGTAGATGCATAGGAGCTTGAACCACTGCATTCTTTGTATGAAGAGAGTGTGTTTGTATGGGTTTCATCCTGTTACAGTGTGCATGAAAAGAATAAAGAAGAAGAGATGTTTACCCCATTCACAACATGTGCAGAATAATTTTGAGTCATGCACATTTGAGTGAAAAATACCCAGTATTATTTAATATGCTTGAACACTAATTACCTTAAGAGGAGGGGAAAAGAGCCTTCATTGAGTGCTGGTAGGGATTTTTTCTGTGATTTAAGCAGTCTCTGAAAGGAGGTTGTTTATTTTGGCTACGCTGCACGTCAAGAATGGTTTGAAAGAAGTAATCGAATCCTTTTCCTTGCATACAGATCATTCATTATATAGTTATCAATAACTGCCTAATAAAACTAGAGCAAAATAAATCATGCTTTCTTAACTGCTTGGTAAACGTTGGACAGCACTTCAAGGCACTTCTCAATACAGTAGCACTTTACAAAAGCAATCTATACTCTAAGCACCCATTACTGTTACCAATTCATTAAAATGTTAAGTTAATGTATTCAGGCTCCCACACTGGAAAGTGAAAGCCAGTAACAAACCAACAAAGATGCATGTGTCTGATTATAATATGCCAGAAGTAAATAATAGAGTGTTATTCAATTCATAGCACAAGTAATGGATTTTGGATAGCAGGACACATCTATTTGAAAAATGATGGACATGTCAAAATTAAGTATGCCAAAGGCAAAAAGCAAAAACTTCTAAAATAGATGATGATAAGTTTAAGACCTGTGCCTGAAATTTGGAGGCTCAAATAAGTCTTTTTTTTTTTTTCTTTAAAAAAACAAATTAAACTGACTGGCAATCACATTTTATTTAATTAAAATGTACAATGTTTAGTGAAATGTTGACAGGATTTTTCGGCATATGGCTTGTATCTTTAAAACTTAGAACAATTGGAGGCATATATTGGAAGTGAGGCACCTGTACTGACAGGAAAGCACCTGTGTTTAAAATAGTTTGTATTTATTAGAAGTATTCAACTTGGCACTGAGGCTTCAGGCATGTTTGGGGTAGATTTTATTGAAAATACCAGGTAATTACTAAAATTCAGTGCTTCTAAACATCCAGACCTGGCAATCTCAGAGTAGGCATCTGAAATCAATGAATGAAAGCTCTGCATGGAAGTGTTGGTCCTGAAATCCAATACAGAAGCCCTTATTCACCTAATCATGTTTTAGCTGTAGTGAAATCTGGACATAAAACTTTCAGTGCATTAGCTGAGTAAATCTACTTGATAAATGAAGTGCATGGGATCTGCCCTGTTCCTTTGCAGCAATGAAGATGTGATAACTTGCATTTGAGTACCATGAGTAGGTCTTGACTTTTTGCTTATTGGAGAGCTTCATTTATTAAGCTGATCCACAGCAGCTTCAGCCAGTGCTGTGGAGTTGAGAGTTTTTACTGCCCCTTTCATGGGTAGCAGTGGAATTTGCTTTTCAAAGCATGATTTTCCATGACTTAATGAAGGGAGCCATCTGGGATCCAACTCTTACTCATTTGTCTGCTGCCTCACCATCACCTCTTCTGCTTGCAATCACAGTGAGGAGGGTAAAGGAAGTGCAGTGGGATCTACTGGAACAGAGTTTCATCTGCATGAGAGGGCTATGTCTCTGTCTAGTTGGGGCACTGAGGGACATGGTTTAGAACACTGTTGATGTTAGGTTGCAGCTGGACTTGATCCTTAATTTCTTTTCTAAACTGAGTGGAAGTCAGGAATTCAAGCAATCCATCTCCTTACCAGCAAGACCCAATCACAGCCATGCCTATGGCTCAGAGTAGGTGTTTAACCCAGCCTGGGGGGAGAGTTTTGATGGATTTGGGACCATTCAGAGGTGCCAGGCGTTTCTTGGCATGTCCTGGTTGGTCAAACATGTCCCAGGGGCTGGTTCATCCTTTGTCAAGCACATTCAGCTTGTATGGAAGAACATGTAGAGGCCTGCTAAAGCAAGGGAGTTGAAGCAGGTGGAAAACTGTGGTGCATTTAAAATCTGCTGAAGGGATTACAGTAGGTGGGTAAAGAAAATGATGGTGGTGTGAATTGCAGGAGAAAGGAGCTATGGAAGTATGACAGAACTTCCATCAGGGGAGAGGAACTGCACACGTGGGGCATCTAATGGGTAATGAGGAAAGGAGTCTGGAGCAAGAAAGTATAAGAGAGGAAAAGTCTTTTTTATCTTCTATGGGTAAATTGAAGTTTTAAATGGACAACTTATCTGAATCTGTTACTAAAGATCTTCTGAGATGGAATTTCTAAAAATTCCATAGATAATTAAGTATCTTTACTGCTGAAAGCTTTTCCTAATATCCACTCATGCTGTAGTTGAACTTCATTAGCTTTTTACTGTCTTCCTTTGTCATGTGTAAGAGCCTTTTACTGTGTTCTTTGCATAGATGAACACTGTTATATGCTGCCTCTTAGCATTTTCCCTAAATCAAACTTTTTTTGCCCAATTTTTTGCTGAAATCTGGGATCGTTTTGTCACTCTACTTCTCTCCAAGTGTTCCATACCTGCCCAACAGCTTGCTGGCCAAAACCAAATGCACTGTTCTCAAACAGCCCTTGCAAGCCCCCCAGGGGGAAGGGAAGGATTAGCTTATGTAATGGCTTTACTAATGTCAAACTTTCAATTTTTCTCTTATCTAATTACATTTGCAGATCTGTCAATTTAACACAAGTCCTATATTTTATTGTCTGGGTCGGGAACAAATCATGGAGAGACTGCATCTCTCCACAGAGAAGCATTGCATTGGATTGTACTCTGGCAGCATATGCTCTCCAGATGTTCTTCAGGACACTTTGGATTCCATTCTCTAGTTTCTTTTATTCTGTGTTTTATTCTGTGTTTCTTATGAGGGTATTATAGGACATAAGACCTTACCCAAGACATTTATTGCAACACTTCTCTAAATACAAGCTGTTTACTTTGCCAAGGAAAGCAACCAATTGACAGCATTTGTTGCTAGTGACTACTTATTGGCTGTTTCTAGTTTTTTCTTATTTTTCTTTGAATTGCTTATACATTCTTCAGATGAGTTTTTTTTCACTATTCCTCCAAGAGCTGAAATTGTGCAGTCTGTAATATTCTCTTTTGTACCTTACGGTGAAGGAACATTGGTTTTTTTCCCTCTGCAGTCTTTCAGGTCTCTACTCATTTTTCAGAAATTCTCAAAGATAACCACTAGGAAATCTGAGACTACTTTAGCCAGTTCTACAAAAGTATTTTACAAGAAATTTAATCAGACCTAACCACTTGGAAAACATCTAGCTTATCTTTATCTAAGTGTTCATGGCACTGCTCTGAGAGATCATTCATCCTTATCTGTAGGTGTTTAAATAAGTAAGCACCTTAATTACAGCTGACCTTTTTAATAAAGAATGAAATGAAAAAGTCACTGATGTTGAGATTAAGTTCACCATCTCAGCTTTCTCTTTTACTTCTTGTATTAGAGCCTATATTATGCTAACAACTGCATTGTCCATAAAACAAAGAGAAAATAAGGTCTTCGGAAACTTTCCAGACTCCTCAAACCCATGACAATTAAAAACTCATCCTATCACAGTTTGGATCAAATTTTTTTGGAGACATAACAAATATAGCTGGGATGTGTTCAAGCACTTTGTATTATTTTGAGTCATCCTTGACAGGAAGGGTCAGAAAGGAATATGGAAATATTTGCAAAGTGTCGGTCGTGTCCCCAGTGGTGCAGGTAACGTGAGATTTGGCACCAGACTCCAAAGTTTCAGCTGCAAATGGCTCTAAAAAACCTGATAGTCTACCTCGAACAAAAAAAGTAATCACTTTTTTTTGCCATCTTTTTAAAGGTCTTTCGTGTCACACTCTGACATAAGAGAACATTAGCTACAATAGAGAATATCAGCAAACCTGAGTCCTGGATGGGAATATGATAGGAGCATAAAACAAGACTCCATTAATCTTAAATGTTTTGGCAAATGAAAATCAGCACTCACAAACTCTGTAGTTCACTGGATAAGCAGCATACAGCAAGGGCTTGTTCTGATGCACTTGCAGTGCCACACCCATTTTTTTCCCATTTCACATCCACACTGCTTTCCAAATACGGATTTCAATAAAAGTCTAAATGCGTGTGAATTCCACCATTTACAGAAAGGCCAAGTAACAGCTTTGTTTCTGACTCATGCATGGATATGCCTTTTATTGCCAAGGGTAAGGTATGTGGTCATCAGGTCAAATGGGAAAATCTCACAGGATTTGTGTAATACCAGAGGAAAAACAGCACAAAGGGCAAGTATTAGCTCTGATACTTCTTTTAAAAAAATAAAACAAAAATAAACAAAAAAAGAGGCTGTAAAGGTCTTTAATATGACTTTATCATCTTGAGTAAGTCCTTCGGGAGTCTGGACTTCTTAGGAGGCTTCAAGAAAACTGCAAGCACTGAAGGAATTGACAGCAATGTAGCACTTTACTGCATTGGTGCTGAACCAATAATTTTAAAGAGCAATGTTTCTGGAATTGCTCTTGCGCCAAAAAAGAAAGATGCTTAAAAACACATATATGTGTATGCATGGGGAGAAATCCTGTGTCTGCTGAACTCCTTAATCTCTGTCCTTTCTGATTTTAGGGAAGGAATGTTCAAACGTGTCTTCTTGTAGTGGTGTCTGTTTTCAGGGAGAAGGGAATGGGACAAGATTTCCCTCGCAATCTCATGATATAGGATGCTGAGAAGGATGAATTTCAAACCTGGTGAATGCCCCGAGTGTCTGGTTGCCCAGAGAACAATGATGCTTTGGTCTTCTCGGCCTCCTTCTCAGCCTCCTGCCCCCAAGGTCCTGCATCCTCCTGGTGGTGTAACTCCAACACAGGATTGCGGGCTGCTCAGCCCTGGCTCACTCTCGCCATTTGTAAGGCATGGAATAGCTGAAGGGGAGGGGGAAAAAAAAGTACATGTGTAATCAGTATTGCTACCATCTGAAAAATGTCTACTGTTGTGCCAGATGGGAAAATATTAGTTAAACTTACAGTAACTTAATTAAATTTGGATGAACTTTTAAAACTTATGAAGTAATAGTGAAAGGTGGTCATGAAGAAGCTGGCAAGAGGCCATGCTGAAAACAGAACTCTTAGAAAGGGTCTAGCAAAGCGCAATTATCAGATTATGGTGTAATAATCCAAGAAACAAATAAATAATCATAGTAATGATTTAATATTTTCATCAATGACCTCAGTACCAAAAGGTAGGAGAGAATTAATGATTTTTTTTTTTCTGTTGGTGCAGATGTGGGACATATTAACAATAAAAATGTGAATTACCATATTATATAGAAATAATTAGATGACCTTGAGATCAGGAACCATTTAAATGTGATGGAACATTATAGTACAAAATGCAAAGATATGCACTTTGGGACCATGAACAAGAATTTCAGGCATTAACTGGTGCTTGAGCTGGGAGCAGAGAGGGAGCCAGGTCATGTGTTTTAGTCAGCTGCAAATGTAGCTATGAAAAAGCTCATTGGGGTCATAAGGTATTAAATTCTTCCTTTAGTGTAGTGACTTCCATGCTGGGTACAAGGCTCCACCCTGTATCTGAAATACTGTGTGCATCTCTTTGTACAATCTCAAAAAAATTAATTTAAGATGGAACGAGTGACAACGGTCTTAGCAGGAGATCTTATGAAAGAAAATGAAAAGTGTGGTTTCTTCAGGTGAGAAAAAACAAAGGCTGAGAGAGGATATGACTAATATCTACATATTTACCGGAGGAGGGGACACTAAAGGAGGGAGGAGGAGAGGAAAAGAGCTCTTTGAGCAGAAATGACAGCACTGACAGAACAGCAATTTCATATGTAAAAACAGGCAGAGCATTTAGGAGTTTTCCCATAGTACAGATGGCATGACTCTTGCAACTTGTTTTTAGGATAGGAATTGATGGGTTTTAATTGATGAGTTTGTGAAACCATGTTACCCAGGACAGTAGAAGGCTGCAAGCACATGCCCATCTCACTCCTGTGCTCGAAGCTTCATTGCGGAGATCCCCATGCTCTCCACCACCCTGTTCCCTCTCTTTTTTTTTGCCTTCCTGCTTACTCCCATCTCTGAAACTACCCATATATATCTTATTTGTTTTATTTGCATCACTTATTTTGAACATGGTTTCATGACTTTTTTCCTGAGATATACTTGGCTTAGAGAGGCGACAAAGATTCCTGCACTTCACTCAGCCCTGCAGAGACATGCAAGAGCTGTACTCACTGTGTCCCCTGCTTTTCTGATAGAAAATAAATTCTCCTTCACACTGGGTCTAGCTTTTGAGTTCACAGACAAGAGGAGGGAGATGAACTGAATGTTTGAAGCAGAATTTAGAAATCACACTATTCGATTACTAGGAATTCTGATGTTTTTGCCTAACATCAGAGAAAAGCTCCTTGTTTTAAAATTCAGATAGATCCATAAAGTAGTTATTGTTTTCCTGGCCATACAGGGTATGCTGCCATATGTTCACAGTCAGAAATGGCATGAGGTACTAGTCATAATGGCTTTTATTTATGACAGTTTCTGGGATCCAGGGCTCTAGCTATAATGGCTCAGCAGGTTTCCACAGCTCAGCTGTGAGTAGACCTAATTCTGATTCATTCAGAGTGTTCCTTCAGTCAAAGGCAGTAGCAAATAGAAAAGATACTGCTGATAAATTGCAGACAGAAAAAATTTAAAATCAATATAACAATTATAGTTGATCCAATCAGAAACAAGTAGAGAAATTAAGAGAAGTTCAAGAAAGAACAAGGAGATAAAATCCACTGTGATTAGTACTAAGTGTGTAGCGCTTATCACAAGATTCAGATACTTTGATATTATGCAGCAGAATAAAGAATACAGGAAAAATTGCTGCTGAGGAGGAAACTGTACACTCATGGGTAAGTGTTTTGCAGAGGCAGGAGTGGTTTTAAAAAGTACTACCTATGGCATCATATTCAGCTCTGTCTTGCACCACTTTTCCCTTTTCTACTCTTGCTCCTGTGGTATTTTTTTCAGTCAATTGCCAGCTCAGTAGTCAATAAATTGCCAACTCAGTAGTTAAAAAGATAGCGATGACTACGAGGTTTAGCTCTGCCCAAAAGGAGCATCTGCTGCATGCTTTCAGGTTACAGAATGCAGAGCCACCCGTTCAGTGCTGTGCTGGAATGGCCAGCAGCTCTTGCTACTTTCGTGGTCTCTGCACGGGGCAAAAGAGTATTTGTTGTTTCAACCAAGGATTTGGCAAGTCCTGTTTAAAATTTACTGTCACTTTGCAGGAAGAACTGTGGCCTCTCAGGAGTTACAGGTACGGGAAATGAGGAGCTCTCTTGCATGTTGTGATGGCATCCCCATCAGCAGGGCAAAGGCTTGAGGAATAGTGGGAGAAAATTATTCTAGAGGGACAAATATGTTGCCTCTTGAATGCTTTTTCAGAAATATTAAAAAACTAATATATTTGTAGTATGTCTAACATGATCCTACCCATATTCCACCTGTTTTGACTGCATAGTTACATTTACTTGAATAATTTTTACCTAGCAGAGGGGAAATCACAGCCTACCAGCAGCAACCTGCTCAGAAGCCCTGTGAACTTGCTGGGATCTGTAGGAACTAAGAAGTTAAAATGTCTCCCAAGAATATGCTGCACACATTTCTGTCCATATCCTGTCTCTTCTGTTCCTTGTTTCTGCTTGGTTCCTGTCGATCAGAAGGAAGGATTAGCCCTTGCCTAGCACTAGTCTGAGTCCTCTAGGCAAAATCACAGGATATTTCTGGGCTGAACCCCAAATGCCAATGGTTTGTGATGAACCAGGGTGTAGTTCCCAGATGCACTTACCCGTGCAGGTGAAGCCACAGTGTGCTTGTCATTCTGAGCTGCTAAATTCAAATAGTGCTATCTTAGTACTCAGGTGGATGCAGACCTTCCTCTTCCCACTCCAGTCTAAGTGAAAGCTCTCAGTTTAAGGTGTGTTCTCCAGGACTCTGATCCGGGGGAAGCCCCAGACCTGGTGGAAGTCAGACTAAGTTTCTTGCTCCCTACATTGTGTAAACTGGGATCCAGTCACCCACCTTGCACATGCCCTGCTGGGGTAAGGCCTGGGTGTGCAATGTTCCTTTCTCACAATGACTTCCAAGATGGGGAAAAAAAATAAGTACCAGTGCAGAGGGTGAGCGTGCACTCTACAGGTCCAAAATAGCTCCTCTGAGTTTCGGGGTGGCTATTGATAGCCCTTGACTGCTGGACACTGGATGTTAATACTGTAGGTCCTCACTTCTCAAGTTGGTATTTGAGCAGACAAAGCAAACAGGCAGACATTCATCCCTTCTTCTCTTACTGACGTGTGCTGTAGATGGTTTGATACTGACAGTTTTCCCTGCTGGTCACTCTGGAGGGTGATCAATAGCCAGGATGCCAGTTTGACTCGTGATCTACTGCAGAGCTTGCTTAAATAATAAATTGTCTCTTCCTTGGATTTTGCAAAAAGGCCAGAATTGCTCTTGAATGTGAAATACTGTATCTTTTCAATGGACACTTGAATTTAGCTGAGCTCAACCTGACACGGCACTTTACTGTAATCCAGACATAATAGCCAGGAATTAATTTTGTCTGTGCTGTCTGCCATGTAAAAGTAAACTTTGACAAGTCACAGATGCCTCATTCTATAAATTCATCACTGACTTTGTGTGAGACCTGAAGTGATGGAAACAAAACAGAAATATTTATGGGTGTCTGAAATCTGTATGGTAGACTGGGATCTGTAGAATCATTGCTTCCCTGCAGGAAATGTTCCATTCCCAATAGCGGCAACTAAGTGCAGTTTGTGTAAGAAAGAAAAAAAAAATACTAATCTGTAGGACACATGCAGCTGTTTTGGCTAAATTCTGATGAAATATTACTGTGGCCTTTTTTTCCCGAGGCTACTGGTGGAGAAGCATATACCCTCTAATTTCAAGAGCAGAATTAGGTCTTGTGGGAGTCTGCATCTTTATTGCAGTGTAACTCATGTTGTAGGATCTTCTGCCAATCTACCAACACAAACAATAAGATTCTCAAATATAGTGTGGGTTTTTTTGCTGCCTCTTGAAAATAATTGAAAAAAGGATTAGCTTTACTAGCTTTTTCTTCCATTAACAAAATGGAAAAATAAAAAAAAAATGACTCCTATCTAAGTCTAGTAGTTCTTAATTTGCACTTATATTCATAGAACTAAGTGACACACACCCTGGACTGGGTTATTCCTCACAGGAAGACAGCAGGTGCCATTTCCATGTGTTCTGCAGGCACTACTCCTTGAATTTTTTGGAAATGAGGGATTCCTCTTCATCCGCCTCCAGGTGTCATCTCCTGTAAGACTGAAGAAGTAGAAAAGCAGTGATGGAGGCTTGGCTCCCAACGCTTGCCAAGCACAGAGAAGGAGCAGGATGCACCTCCTTTGCTCCAGGAAAACCTGTCAGGCAAGGCTGCCTTCAGACAGCAACTGTACCAGGACTACCCCAGGACCAAAGAAATTTTTTTGTTTGGGGTTTTTGGTTTTTTTTTGTTTTGTTTTGTTTTTTGTGAGGTTTTGGGTTTTTTGGGGTATTTTGGTTGGTTGGTTGGTTTTGTTTTGGTTTGGTTTTTTGGGTTTTGTTGGTTTGGTTTTGTTTTTTTTTTGTCCCACACTGTGGGCTGCTGTGAAAGCTATACCCAGGGCTCAATCTGCTTACTTCAAACATCCAATATCCTCACTGCTTTGCCAGGGAGGATTATACATTTTTCACAAAGTGAGCAAGTATGCTTTCAGAGAAAAAATATTTCCATGGCTACAGATCCTTCTCAGGCCATAGAATTGCTTATGCAACTCCGTTAGCACAGAGCTAATGAAATGAGAGGAAGTAATTAAATGAAAGGATGGCTTGGCGTTTGATGTCAAATTTCTGTCTTACACCTGAGGCCCTTGGGAACTGTCTCAGGTGGCCAGGAATGCTGTGAAAGTTTGTATTTTGCATGAAGATTACACTCCATTTCTGATCCTGTGGGTTTTTGCTGCTGCATTGTGCACAGAAGTGGCCCTTGTGCAGTTTTGTAATTGCAGTTAGTCCATATGGTGTTGTGCACTCCTCTCACATGGAAGGAAACATACCTGTTATGCAAACAGAAGTTTGACTCACATTGCTAGTATGGGTATGAAAGTGTAAAATCGTAGAGGATCTGAACAGCACAAAAATACCAAAAGGCATTTATCTCCTTGTGCAATGCTTTTGCAATGTGAAGTACTGGAATAAAGATCTCCCTGGCATCAACAGAAGATGATGGTGCAGGGAATATCTGGCAGATAGTTTTTGCCTGTAGGGCGCATCCTCTTGATGCCTAGACTTTCATATTTGCTCTGAGATTTTCTGCAATATGGATCATGAGAGCGACATAAAATTTCCTTTTTTTCTCCCTGAACTAAATTGTAGTTTATTAGTAGGTAAAATATACCTGGTCAATATAAAGGTCTGTGAGTCTGTAAGTGGGCTTTTAAGTGTCAAATTCTTGTCGTTGGTTTATCTTTTATCACTTTTTTAATCACTTTCATAGCCATGCAGACTAGGTAAGTAGCAGCAAGTGCTCAGAATTTCTGTTCATCTTTAAAACCCTGTCAAATACTTTTTAAATACCTCTGATCATTTCCCTTAATCCTACCATTGTAATGAACCTAAGATGATTCTCCATTTAATTTAATGAGGTGAAGGCATGTCTTAAGGATTAGATATTAGCTTGACATATATTTGTAACTTTAAAAATATCTGTCAAGCTAGAACGAAATTCTGTGTTAATTGAAGGACAGTTTCAGTAAAGATAAAATGAAAGACTCTTCCTAATGGTATGTGCACCAAAACAGATGGATGAGACACTTCACCAACATTTTCTAAGTACCAATAAGTAAATGTGACAATATTAATTTGTGGGGAAGGACGTGATTAGTACCCTTTGACTTTTTTTTTTTTTTTTTTTTTTTTTTTTTTTTTTTTTTGTGGCGGCTGAGTCTAATGTATCCTATTTATATGACTGTGAAGAGCTTCCAGACATATTGTAAAGATTTCTAAGGGCCAATTTGAAAGAGATTGCACTATGAGTGTCAAGTTGACAGGCTCACATCCTCTCCTTGATGTGAAGTACTAAGTTCATGAAGATGTCAATGTATTGCCTTGCCAAATCTCCCAGCTGGAGAGTAATGCTGCATAATAGTCACAAGACTTCAGATCCAACATTATCAGTTCAACCATTGCAGGGTTTTGCAGGGGAGACCACAGCACAAGAAAGTAATTTTCAGATAAGATGCATTCAATGGCATTATCAGAATTGATTTCACATCGCTGGGCAGATGCACAAAATTCACACTTGCTCTTTCAAGTCAAATAATGTTCCTGGTAACATTCAGTGGAAGCTTTGCCTGGGCTGGCAAAAAAATCATGAACTCAAAGCAATTTCAGGCTGTTTCAGGAGATGTGCATACATTAGCACATACGAGTAGCATATCTATCTACATTGCACTTCTAACATTCTAACATTCTCCTGGTTTTCTTACAACATTATTCTGAGCTGTGATCAGCAGGGGTTATCTGAATTGAAGCCTCCTTGATTAAAATGAGTGAGGAAAGATGGGCCAGGCACTACTGTAATTCAAAAGCTCTTGACACCTGGTCTGAAAGTGCTTCCTCTCTTCTGTGATGGAGTAAAGCATAGTCTGAGCCAGGGAACATTGTGAAGTCAAGGCACATGCTGGGATTCAGTCTTTTCCCTCAAAAGAGTCCCTGAAATTAGTGGGACAATATGGAAGTGATAACTGAAAGGGTGTAGAGCTTATGTGATTGGATTTACTTGTGATGGGATGTCTTTAATTTGGAGGGTTGCATTTGAGATGTGCTCTGAAGCTGTGCTGAATGTGCCTGTCCTCATGGATAGGGACCCTCACCCCTTGATAGCACTTCTATACATCTAATGAATCAATCTATCAATACCAACTAAAAGAGATGTGCTTCTGAATGCTAACCAGCTGGGGGTTTTTTACTTCACAGTGAGGGTGTTTTTTGTACGAAACTTTTGCCATTGTTTTTAATTTGTACTTGCTGCAATACATATTCTTCTGAAGTGCATGCCTCACAATAGGCAGCTACAAAGCTGTCACCAGGCTTGCCTCACTCTGAAGTGCTAAACAGAGGAAATTGTCCAGCTTGTCAATGCCAAGGTAATAAAACAATGTAGGTAAAATCCAGAGTGTGACTTTGTCTCCCTTGGGTAGTGACCCTAAAATGTTTGGTATGTTCCATGTCATATTCCTGTTTAGAAAGGAGGCTTCGACTGCTGCAGTAACTCTATTTTATCCTTTATCCTAAAATGAATATAGGGATTGGTTTATTCCGTGCTGATTAAGCCAACAACTCTCAGATCTTCTGGGGTAACCATTGCAAAGGCAGTGCTAAGACTGTGGTCCAAAGGCTCTCTCCTTTTAACATGAGCAAAGGAGAGAGTCGAGTACCCACCAATATCTTTGTGCTTCTTTGAGAGCTCATTAAAAATCTTCTACCACTTCGTAGTCCTGTCTTTTGGGGATTCTTGAGTAGGGTAGTGTCCTGTCAGCCAGTGAATAATCTCATTCTTGAATTCTCACATTTCAGCTTCTTGCTTTCCCAACAAGCAGCCCTTGGAAACCACAGCATCTGATTTCCCCCTCAGGATTGGATATAGGCATCTTTACAATGCGTCTAGGAGGGGAAGTATTGGCTCTGCCACAAGAGTCTGAACTTTGTGGCACTCCGGACTTCAATGCCTGAATAATTAATGTCCACAATCTTCAACTCAGCAGTACTCCTCATGTGCTGGCATTCCATCAGTGAGAAGTCCTTATGCTAGAATTATGGGCTAACTAAGAATGCCAAAACACCTTAGCAAATGAAGAATTTTCTGGCTGCCTTCTGAGAGTCCTGAGACCTTGATATGTGTAATGCTTTATATTGGTACTTTTAACCAAGCAACCATCCAGCCTTTCCTGGATACAACAAGGAATTTACTCTGGTTAAGGCCTTTGAGAGATTCTGTAGTGGGAATATCTACTCTTAACTTTGCTAATGTACCAGAAGACTTCCTTTCATGAGATTTTCCCCCTCACTCTACTCTAGTTTGTCTTCTGTGTAGCTTTTGGACTTTTTCTGGAGCAAACAAAGCAGGTAACACGATCTTTGACACAACTCCAACAACACATTGAAGATTCTTGTCTAATTTGCTGGAGACAAATTAAAAAACAAGGAACAAGTATAAGTAATTAAGGAAAATGCATGATTATTTATCCTCATGTAGACCTCAGATCAAAATAATGAACATTATTTCACTGGAATGTGTTTCCCTTTGTTTACTTGCAAAATATTCCAGGCGAATAAATTTGATAAACTGTACTCCGGCTTGGTGAGTTATGAGAATGGAAGTTTCATTGCTGTCCTGGTCCCAGAAGACAGTATCTTTATTACCTTTTTCGTTCAGATTCTGGGCATAATATTGTGTTGAAAAACATAGATCAAGCAGAAAGGCAATAGTTTTTATGTAAAGCATGCTGTTTTTAAAAGATATAGGAAACTGAGCTGTTTTTCTTCATATGGATATGAAAACCCATTAGAAAAAATTGTAACTATTAACTTTCTGTGCATTAAACCCTTGCTGCACCTTGCTATGACACTTCATGCTAGAAGACTCACGTTTATGAGATCCATAAGTTTTCTAAACCACCTGCATTAGAGTAGTTATTCTAGCCAACACACGCAGGGTCGCAATTTTTGTGTTCTCATGAGCAGCACCCAGGCTGGCAGGGAGAAGCCCATTAGCCAGCCCCTAAGCTGACATGATGAATTTCCTCCCCTCTGAAATCACCCACAACCCCACCTCAGAGCCATTTGGGAGAGGACCAGATGAATGCATACACGCTAAATCCTTCCGCACCTTAGGAGACATTGGCTTCCTAATGGAAACTGTTTTCTAACGTGAGCAAAGGCTAATCCATAACTTACATACTTGGGAAAATCAATCAATAAACACGCCTGTGACAATGGGGTTTTTGACAAGAAACACTGCAAAATCTTATTTACCTCCTCTGCACAGCCAGCAAATACACACCAGGGAAAATGTTCCTTTTGATGTAGACATATAACTTAAATAATTCTCTAATGACTGGTGCAGACATTGACTACAGAGGATAAAAAAGAAACCTGGATTAACTAAAAATAGTTGTATTAAAAATCAGTGTATTTTCTTCCTTGAGGAGAAGAGGGGGAAAAAAATCAACCCACAACTCTAATCTTGGACTAGAAGACTACAGGTAGAAAAGTTCAGGTCTTGCCCTTCTCATTTTTGAAAGACACTTTTCTAGTTCAAAGGGGCTTTGGTTTAGCTTCAGGGGAAATATCAAGGATTATAATTGGAAGACTTTTCTAGTTTTTCCTAGCTGGATTTCAGAAATATGGTATGTACTTAACAAAGCCACACACAGTAAAAAAGAACAGAACTACTTTGAAATAAACCTTTCATTCCTCCTGCTGCTGTGCAGCCTATACTGTCACCCTGCTTTTTCCTTGAGAAGGAGGAGTATGGAACAAGGGATGAAAGCTGTTGGAAAATGGAGAAGTGCAAGATTAAAAATAAATCAAAAAAGAGAAGACATGTCAAGAAAGGTGGATTTACAGCAGCTACTAATTTCTCCTCTTAAATGGGTACATCTGGAAAGATTTATCTGTTTTAGTGGGATATTTCTGCAATTAATTACAATGCAGTTGATTGGGAATTTTTGTGGAGATCGTGAGAGGATGGACACCAGAAAGAACTAATTTTAACAGTCTACCAACCTATGCTGTGCTCTGATCCTGTCCTCTCCGAAAGCCCTGGAAAATTAAATGCTGGCCCTACTGCATCCAGGGGAGAGGTGTGGCTGACTTTGGGGATAGCAGTGACGGAATTTCACCCTGGGAAGCGGTTTTGACATAAATGACCCTCTAAACATTTGTACCTATGCTTTCAGTTCGAGATGGGGGAGCTGCCAGCTTTTGTCCTCGCCTCTTTTTTTTTAGCAAATAATATATTTTCTTTCTTCTGTCTTTTCTTGGTGCACACCAGAAGCTCTTATTTTGAAAACAGCATTTTGAATGGTGTAGCTTGCAGTAAATTAACCACTTTACATATTAAGAATCAGAAATTTTTATCTTTAGATATTTTAAGATCTCCAAACAAAGAAGACTCTTGCTATTTTTTGAAATTGTTTCTGGAATGCAACATAGCTAAAGACGTACTAATCACTTCAGTCTTAAAAATGTCTGAAAAGGTTGGTAACTACAATCACCCAGAACCACTTATTCACACTTTGGTAGTTGCTAGGAAAATGCTTTCTTCAATGTATTTTCATCTGCTTGCTGTTCAGAATTTAAAAATAGTTTTAAAAAACTCACGATCCAAGACTGTACAGTATTCCTGAGTTGTCAGGAAGGAGGGGAGTGGTCCTTTCAGTCAGGTTAGCTGTCAAATATATATCAGCCAGAGTCCTTGATTATTTCAGAGCTGGTCACTTCTGTAAACCCTCCAACTCCAGTGGTATCTGTTCTACTGAAAAAATTTAATATTTTAATGACACAAACCTTATGTTTGGTGCTAAACCTTGGATTGCCTGACAGTCTGACTCCAGCTTTATGTTCTTCTGTGAGACCACTTAGTGTCAGAGGTTTGTGAATTGTAGGGATCTTGTCATTCCAAAGAATCCTGACAATGACATCCAGACACAAGCAGCTTTAATGTTTGAGAATCAGTTTGTCTGATGTTAAGGCTAGTGGGAGTCAGGGCTTGTGGGTTTTATTCCCTTCTCTACCACTGATTTGTTATTGCTGGAGACACAGAGAACTTTGTTGACAAGGCTCAGGATGTTTCACGCTGTATTCTGAAAGCACTGCTTCCCACAGACACTTTACAGGGTATCTCAGCTTGCCATTGTTAACAAGAGGAGAAGAAAGAAAGGAGCCGGTTTCTATTCACCTTGTTGGGAAGAGTCAGAAAAAGTAACTTATGAAAATACTCTTTCTATAAAGGTAGTTTTAAAATATCAAAATAATTGCTTCTAACTCCAAAACCAATACTGGATCCAAGCGTGACTACTGCATGCTGTCAAATTCTGGATTCTGGCTTATGCTCAGACCTTTCTGTACTAACTAAACTCAAAGCAGTGTTTGGTTTTATCTTCCTCTGCTTTAGGAAGTGTTCTCTTGCAGACTCCTGGCAATATTCTGAATATTAAACTTTAGTAATGATAGAAGTCTTCATACTGACAGTGCTGACAGTGCTTAGAGGAAACTTGTGCTGTCTTCATTCTCCTTTTCCTTTCTTTTGGGATTTGAAAATTGTCGTTGTTTTACCCAAGAACATAGAAAAGGATAAAAGGCTCTCAAGGTCAGGGTCTGTTAGCAGTTTCCCAGTGAGAACTACAAGAAGTCAGCATGTCTGTTCTCCAGAATACCAGATGCAATGGTCAAATCCACACTGTGGCCAGTGTCTGTAATTATGGGCACTTCAGTTTGAAGGGGAAAACATGGTTAGAACAGATGGACACAAAATGGTAAAGGCAATGAATGAAAGTATAATATGATTATATTGGAAATCCCTATGAGAATGTGACAAGAGTGGCTTTTCTTCTCTTCTGGCTTTTCTGCACGAAAACCTTTTTTTTCTTAAGCTCATTCCAAACTGCTATTACAGCCTATAGTGATATTTGGGACACTGATCACTTGCTCTTTATGCTCATTCCTATCATATCAGGAATTCCTGATGTGTGGAGCATGATAGACAGGCCCTTGCTAGCCATGGGTCATGTAGTTGTGGGCATCATGGTTATGTGTGTCTATAAGGAAAGAAATTTAATTTGGAAATAATGTATCATAATCTAGGTAGAAATTATACAGTAAGAGGTTATAAGATGTAAAAAGGCAAAACAAGCTAGAAAGTAACAAACAAAAGAACACCTACCCACCAGCTATACATTTGTGCTTTCCTAACAATGACCAATTTTTAGCTGTGTTTCTCTCCCAAATCCTGAATGTATAGGTGAGACATGATGAGACATGACTGGGGGTGGGGAAAAAGGGGAAGCTGCTTCCACCCCATAACAGCAAGAAAAATGCACTTCCAAGGGAGAGAGGAAGCTCTAAATCTCAGACCAAGGAAGTGACTGAGGTGAAAAGGCCACAGAGGGCAGTTCAGCCACTCTGCAAAGCCTGGGATGGAGGGAATGTTTTCCTCACAGTGAGTTGTGTATTTAAAAAATGCTGCTACATCTATTTTTTATAAAGCCCGGGAGGACAGACACCCAGCAAGCCTTGGCAGTTCCTGGGCCTTGGGGGACAGGGCCATGACATGATTTTGTGAAGGCTTTCAAAACAGAGAATGAAGGTGAGCTACTCAGCTCATTTCCAGTCTGAGATTTTCCTGGGTGTGTGCTGGAGACACCAAATTCAAAAGCACATTGTGACCAATGGCCTTGGATATTTACAGGTTTAAGCAGGGGCTGGTTCAGGAAATCCTCAAAATTGCCATATTGTGCAGAAAAGTTCAGTGGGATCTGACACTTTATTTCTAGTTTTTGTTGCTGGTTATACTGCAGAGCCTGGCACTTGTTCACAAGACACTTTTCCAGCTCCCAGTAAAAGAGAGGCTGGCTCTCGGGCTGGAGCTGTGCAAAGAGGGCTCTGTTGGCTCTTCTAACTCAAATCCTGGTATAGATACGTCTGAGTCCAAGTCTCTGAGTTATTCCTCATCTTAGCTTGACAAAGTAGGCAAGCTTGGAAGTGGGGAGTGCATTTGATAGAATTAAGCTGAACAAAAGGGCAGCTTGGATATCATAGCTTTTGACAAGGAGAAGAACTAAAGAGAATTATGGTGACCTCAAGTTGCCACAGAGTCTGCTTTAGCTTGGATTTTGTTTGGCAGGCTGACAGGGAAAAAAATAAATCAATATTCTAATCTAGGTGACAAATATATGGTTTTGCCTTATCTGTTATTTCTGAGGCATGAAAACAACATCTAATAACACATCCTACGTATTGAAAACGGAAATTTTAAAAGAAAGCTTCTCTTTTGTAAAGAAAAGGGGAAAATGCAAGTTCCCTCCTAGTTTCCTTGCTCTCCTCTCCCTTCCCTTCCAGGATTTGAAAGATTCCACCCTATAGGAATGGCTTTTACTATTTCACTTAATTTGCCTGGTGATTGTAATGCTCTGTGACTTTTTCCATGTCTGTTCTATTGGAGAGGATGCCTCAGAACCCTCCCAAGACATTTCTGGGAAAGGAAGGTGGGAGGAACAGCAAAGGTTGAGCTGACTTCAGGACTGATGTGATCTTGCAGTTGAGAGTGGGAGGCTTTTTTGCTCCTTTTCAATAACATTTGCTGCTGTTGGAACTGTCAGTAAAGAGGGGAAAAAGCAATTAATATTTTTGCCTCTGTCTTTCACAAAATCCTTACTTTTCTGCAAGCAAAGCTCTTGAAAGAAATCATAGTTCACCTTGAGGAGCGATAGGAGAAAAAATAGAACTCTCTACATGTCCTTTGCTCATTAGCAATGACAGACTGTGGAAAAAAGATATCCCACAGCATAAGTTTTGTAAATACAATTCCAATAAAATCTAATTTCAGGACATATAAAAATTAGAAAAGGAAGTTAATTGGACATTTCTTTCAACAGCTGCTTTTTCTTCAACTTTTTGTATTGCCAAGTTCAGCCAAAAATTTTGACAGCCCGAAAGTGCAACACAGAGAAGAATTATTATACTTTTGCCCATTAAGTGAAATATTTTTAAACAAAATATACCTGCCCCTTTTGCAGAATTTTCTGAGGAAGGTGGAGATCTGCCCCTGTGAGTGACTCACTGGAGTCCCACTAGCAGTGCATTTATTCTGTTATGTGCAGCACTGATGTCCCGAGCCAAAAGGCAAGCAGCAGGAAACCACGACCTGTGCTCCGAGCAGTCAGACCAAATCAGGCAATTTGATTTTCACAAGGTGATGAGCTGCTTTGGCTGCCACTGGAATCCCAAGTTGCCTTTCTCTAGGGCATTGGGGATTCATGTAGACAGGAGACTGCTGCCGTCAGCAAAATCCCTTGTTGACTGTCCTGGTAAGCTGCACTGAGTATAAACCGCACTTCTGGGTGCCGGTAACTTTTCATTCTTTGTCCATACATAAGCCGCACCTGATTATAAGCCGCACATTACAATACAGAGTGTGATAAAAGGTATCTATTCTAACACCATCTGTTGAGGGTGGGGGCAGTGATCCTTATCTCCATGGGAGATATTCTACTAATGGGCCATCCATTGAAACCAGGCGGGGCATTGTTCTTTATCTTTTCACAACCCATCCTTCCTCCAGCGAGTCATTTTCTGCTAATGGCCATTGAGTCCCACTGTGTGACTGATAAAATTACTGCATCCCATTGGAAGTTGCTCCAGCCAGGGAGAAGAGCCCAACATTTCTTACCAAGATAAAAACAGAGGTTTTGGGACACTAAGGTAGCCCCTTTCTCCACTGGGCTCTAGAGGAAAACCGGATTTCTCCACATCACCACTGGACCTCCAGAGGGAAACTGCACCTTGTACAGGAGCACTGCTCCAACTGAGCCACATCTGTCACTGCAGGAGGATGCAGCCACCATTTAATGGGACTGCTACCAACACCCTGCCTGACGGGGTGTCAGGTTGTACTCTGACTTTGTCAGGGTTTGGGGTTTGTTTCTTTGTAGTACTGTATTTCTATTTTAATTTTCTTAATAAAGAACTGTTAATCCTAATTCCCATATCTTTGCCTGAGAGCAGCTTGATTTCAAAATTATAATAATTTGGAGGGAGGGGGTTTACATTCTCCATTTCAAAGAAAAGTTCCTGCCTTTCTCAGCAGACACCTGTCCTCCAAACTAAAACAGCAACTTTTTGTTCTTTGTCCATATATAAGCCGCACCTGATTATAAGCCGCACTTTGGGTTCGGACCAAAATTTTAGTCAAAATGGTGCGGCTTATAATCGTGAAATTAATGTACCTGCTGGTCCTGAGTCTCCACTTGAAGCTGGGGGTGCTTTGTTGGGTCATCCTTAAATGCTTTTAGAAACTCACAAAGATGTTTGTAGGGGTGTGCTTTTAGTTTTCCTTTTCAGTGGAATTATAAAAAGCAGAACTCACACTGATGTAGCCAGATTTAGTGCTTCATTCCTGTTCTTGAAACCTTCAATCTCTACTTCATTAAATCTACTTTAAATCTGAAATATTTGTCAATGTAAATAATTAAAGCACATAAAGGGCAGTGCCTGAAAACCAAGCTGTGTTCATTATCTGATTTTTGTAAGCATTAAGTAGGTACCTAATGAAAATCCAACTCTCCTTGGGTTGCTTAGGTGCTCAGTAAGACTCCCTGAATTCATTACAGATGATGCACAATGCCTGATTCATTTACAAGAGTGTTAAAGTATCCATGTAAGAGTCTTTGAAATGAGAGTGTGCCTTAAAATTTTTTAAGTCCTTGGGATAGTTCATAAGAAGCATATGTCTTTGAGATGCAAATATTTCCATTTTTCAGTGAAAGGCCAGCTATACCCAAAAAGTCTGTGTGTGGGATGGATAATGGTGCTTAAAAGCTTCAACAGTGTGTTAATAAAAGGAAAGAATTTTCTCTGGCTTGCAGGCTTTGTACAGAACCTGCAAACAAGTCCAACCTCTGTAAACCCTGACCTTATAAATGAATCTTCAGCCACATCAGGGACAAATGGATGGAACCACAAGGTTTAGGAGAGCCAGAGGGTTTTATCCCAGCAAATATTGATGTGTAGCCATTTTTTTTCGCTGTGAATTTTTCATGCGTATTTTTTTTCTTAAAAAGCCCATTTAAAAAAATATAAATGGTTAATATATCTTTCTGACAGGAATTTTTAGGTGGTTTGATAAAGTAAAAAAAGGATCATTATTTAAAAGTAGGAGAAAATTTCTGAAAACCCAGTTGTATGTCTGTTGCTGAGAAATTCCTTGATAATTTCTAGGGAAATTAGTTATGGCAAAGAGTTGAAGAAAGGCAGTTTGCCTTTTTCATCTAGCTCTAATCAAAATTCTGCTCAGATGTTTTCCATGAGTTCCTCAGTCTGCCAAACTTGCAGATTTCAATGTGGAGAGAAAGACTGCGGGAGGTTTAATCTGGTTTTTGTTTTCTCGTTGAATTATTACCACTTTAAGTGTTCTTTGCAGCACTGCCTGCTCTTTGTTTCCTGCTGTTGGAATACAAACCAGTGTGCAGGTGGAGCTGTTCACTCTTGTGCTGCTCCTCCACCATGCCCAGGGCTGGGGATGTCGGGCTGGGCAGCTCCAGTGGGGCTTGGTGGGGCTCCTGCCCCTCCTGCCCTGTGCTGATGGTGAATGCCAGAGCTGCATTGCTGTGTGCAACAGCCAGGAGGAAACATGGAAGGAATCGTAATTTGGAGAGCTTTGCTGGCAGCACAGATTAGACCTCTGCTCTGGGCTGTGCCTAAGCAGTAGCTGTCTTTTCTCTCCATCAGGGAGCAAAGCTTTTGTGTAATATCTGCTTTAATTGAATTATAGATCTCTTGCTTGCCACTCTCCCTGTTATAAAATCTGTGACCATGCTGGTATCACACACAAATATTGAAAGAAGGGTGTTTTTCTCAATACTCTGTAATATTTATGGTTACATGTGGGGCGTTTATAGGTACTGGCTTCATTGATTTTTCTTGCGTAAGTAAGGAAGAGTCTATAAAAGTTGTGCAGACTGGATGTGAGTTTTCTTCTACTTCTGCATTGTATAAATTTCACCTTGAGACCTACAGACCTGCATTCCATGAGAACCTACCTTATTTGTCACTAGACATCTCAGTTCTGTCATTTCCACCACTAATGGGATTTTGTGACCCTATTAATACAGCAATATGTTGCCCGTCATATCATCAGTAATGATGCTCCAAATAATGAAAGAGGGGGTAAAATGCCAGCTGAAAAAATGGTGGAGAAAAATTACACTGCTTTCTTTATATTCTTTTCCAGGAAAGAAAAAAAGCCTACTTTATCTTAAAATAATTATATTACTTTAGAATCCTACATAATGTGATGAAATAGTTAAAGCACTGCTCTTCTCTAGCACAATTTTACAAAATAGCTCTTTAAAGATCTTCTTAGGGAAAGGAGGACGTAAATATGGAGTGGGTCTTTACAACGTAGCAAAGCCCATCATTAGATTGGGAGAATATTATGACACCAGATGCCAAGAGAAAATTTTTTGTGAATGGACTTTATGACGTGCATTGGCTTTATTTCAGATGTTTATCTCCAAACATTACATAGTTCAGTATATTTTGCCATCTTAATGATGAATATTGTTTTTATTGAAGTAATACCAAGTCTCACTATTTTATATATGTAAAGCTGATATGCATAGTACGTATTTAGGAGTGACCTGATGACTTTATGTACTGAATAAATAATGAGAGCTAGGTGTAGGAAAATGAAGTGACAATCAAATCTCCTGGGTCCCTGTCCAGTGCTTCATTTACCGGACCACATTGCTTCCTGATTTATGACTAAAATCTCCAAGGAAAGTTTATATTGCTGCCTGTCAAAAGGATATATGAAATGAGGTTGGAATTGCATTCATCACCACTCCATGCTTGGCACAGCAAAGAAGGAAGTAAAGATCTGTGGATCTGGGCAGGATCGTACAGAAAAAAAACTGAAAAGGAGGACTTGAAGATTTTTCTAATTATCACTCTCTTGTAACAAGCTAAGAGCAATGTCTTCAGAAAACCAGCAGGCTAATTCAAAGGCAGGCTTTTCAGGAGAGAGGCGAAAGGGTGTCTGGGATTTGTGAGCTGTCGGGGAATGCCAGGGTCAATGAACAAGTCTCCACTGCTCAGTGGAGCATCATGGTGATCATTCAAGCTGGAACTTTCCTGTGCTGAGCCTGCTTGGTGTCACGGTGCAGTGTCAGGCTGAGGCACAAATTCTCATCCAAGAGCAGCACTGCAGTCTGGCAAAGATGTTACTGTGCTGCTTCCTGCACCTGTGGGCATATCAGAAAAAATAATGTTCTAATCTCCAAGGTAGTACTTGCTGTTGGGCTCTAAACCCCTTGTGGTGCCAGAGCCTTTTTCTGACCCATAGAGGTGGTGTGTGTATCAGAAACGAAGGTGATGTATTGAGGGTTTTTACATTACTGGGCATTTTCAAAAGTGAGCAAGTCTGAGTCCTAGCTAAATTCCTGCCTGGTGTGAGAATATCCTGCCCAGTTGGTTCACCTTGAGTTTTCTGCTGGGTATGCTACTTAGAACTGTTTACACATCATTAGCAGCAATTCAAGGAAAAAATAATTTTTGATAGCATTTATTACTGTTCCATCTTGTCTATTTACTGGCCATTCTTATGCAAGAATTAATGTCAAACTATAATCCACTGATCAGTATCCATGCAACTCCCAGACAAGCATTAAAAAAAAACAGCTAAACAAGTAACAGACAACAAGCTTTTGATGAATCCTTATTATAATATATATTAAAACAAACATCCTTTAAATAAGTCCTGGAGCACAGTGCCTAGGGAGTCTGTGGAGTCTCTATCCTTGGAGATGTTCAGAACCTGATAGCTGTAACTGTCTTTGCTGTGAGGTGGAGGGGCAGAACTTACGATTTCCAGAGGTGAACATTTATCAGCTATTCTATAATTTTAAGTGTATTCAAGATTTCATCCTCCATGGAAAACGGTAGATATGAAATAAGGAAACAAAAAATATCTCAATATGCCCAGACTGCTTCTCTGGGCAAGCCACAGTCCAATGAAATATTAAATTTATGCATGCATGTTGTGTAGTCCACAAAACAGGCTTGCCACTTAGCCTTTAAGTAAATGGGGTTGCTTGTGCTTGAATCTAACATCCTTAATTGCTTTGTTGAAACCCAAGAAATAAATCAAGAAATCCTTTTTAGAAAACATACAATTTTCCCCCAAATTAAATATGTATGTTAAGCATTGCTTGGATATACATAAGTAAGTCTTAGACTAAATTTATGCAGAAACTACTATAACGTTACTAACGTGGGGGGGGTTTACTAAAAAGAAAATTGAAGAAAGAAAATCTAGTCAGCCTTTATCTTTCAGCTTTTGCCAGCCTGAACTCCTGAGTTTCCATAAAGAAGATTAAAGATTAGTCTTTATGGGCTAAGTCCTAATAAAATCTGGTCTCTATAAAGGTTTTGTTGGGGGAAGTGAGGTTGGGGGTATGTGGAAAGGTGGCCATTTTTTAATCTTTTTTCTTAAATCAAAATAGTTCATGATAAACAACTTCTATTGTCAGCCATCCTTTGAGCCAGGGATTGGTGTCAAATGGAGTTGTGTAATGCACAGGGCCTGCCAAGTATGCATCTTTCTTAGCAGACAGCTCTAATCCTTCATGGTCCACCAACTCTACCTTTATGAGTTCTTTTGATTGGTAATTGAGAGAATAAATCTTTGAAGAACTTGCATAAATGCAAAAAAGAAACCTCATTAAGATTCAAGCAGTAAAGTGCCTACTGGCATATTTTATATAGTACCTTTTCATTCCTTTGCCATTTAAATTCATTTTGCCAGACAAGGATTTGAGATTGGCATCCAGTTATGGATTTTGTTTTCTTATGCATTGTCATCTGCACCCTCTATATTTTAACTTTTAATACCAGCACAGTGAGGGAGCTGTTCTGAGAGCTGGATTGTTCTGAAGCACTTTGCAGGACTGAAGACGCAGAGTAGAATAAAGAATTCAGTGTGCACTTTATCCCCCCCTGCCCCTATTTCAGATATACAAATCAGATATTTTCAACTTTTCAGTCAAGTGACCACAAGATCCTGGGCAAAAGGTGACTCAACAAAGGGGAAATTGAAACTGGGAGCCCTTGAAGTTATATCGACCATTTTCAAAAACAACCATTTCTCTGAAGTCTGTAGTACAGCTCAGCCCCTATAGGTTTACTTACTTACCCTATAGGTAGGAAGAATTATTTCAACATGGCTTGCTAAGTTAAATGTGACCTCATACAGAGCACAATAAAGGTTAAATTTTGAGACCTTTTGGCTTTGTGTTGCTTTAGTTATCAATTTATAACTCCTTCTCCATGTTTCTGTTATAAGAGGAGCATCATCACAAAAGGGAAAAATAGAGAATATTTAGTGGAGAAATGTAAGGGATAATCAAAAAACTGGACCATTTGCATTGTTTATATATTTGGGTAACAGTTCTGAAAGCAACACTGTAGCAATGCACCCATGATATTGTATATTTAAAAGGCTGTATCAAAAGAGACACTCCATAGACAAAAAATATAATTTCATAACAGATATATTGTTTATCCTGTGGGATCATGGCTGTAAAACTTGCACAAACTGCATATTGGTTAAGAGATAATTTTCATTTTTACAGACTAATTGACTCCGTCTTCTAATATGCAATGTTACTACAACTTCTATTGAAGCAACCATGTTTGATTGTGATGTACAATCCATTGTGCATTGTCTTTATTATTGAATAGGTCATAACTTCTTTGTAGGGTGGGGGAAATATGTGTAGAAGGCCTTATTTTTTATCTGCTGCTACTGTAGGCAGCACTGAAAAAAATGCAGATGCAGCCCCTGTGACAAGATTGTCATGTTCCAAACCTAAGCTCCTTAAAAAAAAATTAAAAATTTCAAAGCTGAAACTTAGAAGGGGAAATATTTGATCCTATTTCTCTGCATTAAAGTCCAGGCATGAAACAGGAAAAAAATTCATTATAAATACTTCAGTAATTATATAAGAAATAATTGGTAGCAGCTCTTAAGCTCTTTTGTCAAAAGCCCATGATGAGCTCATAGGACTTGGGCATTCAGTGCTTCATAAGTCAAGAGTCAGAAAAAAAAGCCCTACCTTAAACTTTAATTCATAGAAAACCATGATACCAAACCCAATATGTCTACTGATACAGGATGGGGAGAAGGGAGGACAGAGAAGTACTTTCATTTCTCTTTCTCATGGAATTTAGTACCTGTGAAGTTTTCACATTGCTAGTCTCAAAGACTAAAAGTTCTTGTCAGGCCAAATTCAGTTTATGCAGCACTAGAGCAAATATTGCTGTACTGCCACATGCACGCCTGCTGCTCTGCAGGGAGAGGGAGAGCATCAGGGGGTGGCTGCAGGATGTGACCTGGCTGTCAGGCTGACGTGGCATGTCCTCTCTCATCGACAAAAGCTGCAGCCAGCAGGGATTTGGTGAGATGGAACTGGCTTTAAGGAGAGGGCCGTCCCAAATCCTAAATATTACAAAAACAAGATGACAACCAAAGCCTTTATTCAAGCCTCTGTGTTAGGAACTTTCATTCTAAATGAATGTTATTTGGACCATATTTGACTGACTTAAATTTATCTATTCTTTCTCATGTTGGAGTACTGTTCTACTCTCTGCCTCATAATTTTTCTATGTAAGATCAGGTGTTTAAGAGCTTCCAATAAGGAAAAATCACACAGGTTCTGGGATATAACCCATCTGTAAATTGCTTTATCTGCCCACACTGACAGAAGTCAGAATGACTCTTCTTCTACCTGTAGTTTTAACTCATCTGCAGTGCTTTGTAGAGCAGCTCTAAATCCAAAATTGACCCACAGACCCTACCAAAAACTTACACATGTCATGAAAGCCTGCTTACTTCAGTCCATATCAAGAATTTATGGACAATAAGGACACCATGACATGACATTAATCAGAAAACTGTGGTGGCACTCTGAATGGGAACTGTACTGGGCTCTTGAAGATCTAGCTTCCCAGTGCCCTATGAAAACTTACCTGAAGATGATCTTTTTGGAAATCGCCAGTTTTAGTTATATTTAACATTACAAATAAATTATTTTTTAAATTATTATTGTTATTATTTCACTTTGCACAATATCTTTGTCTGCCCTGATTTCAGGTTCCCATCACCTTTCACTTTTTCTTCCCCTTCAACCTGAAGGTTTCCTTGTTTTTCTGTCTCAACCATGACTCCTTCTCTTCCCTGCCATTCCTATTTCCCCTGGAAATGTGCAGCTACACTATTTTTGCTGTCTCTGTTAGCCATAATATACTGCCTTACTGTCTGCCAAGCTGAGCATTCCCATGTGCTGCTGTCTGGATGTGACATGGGTGATTCCAGTTCTTGTTTCCTTAACTTGTAGCAGCATTCCCTAACAGAGGCAGCTGTAATAGCTCTCCCATTTTTGTATTAAATTCTTTTTTAATACGGGCAGCTGTGTTGGTAAGCTTTGTTCTGCACAGAAATATATGCACAGTTAACACAATATATTTCAGATAAATCTTCAGATTGTCATCAGAGACCTGACAGCCTCACAGTAGCTGTTCCTACTGTCCCTAAACAGGGACTGAAGAGATCAGCAGCTTTTTAAGAAATTCCTTCCTACTGCAGGGCAATATTCCTCAGGTTGCTGTGTATTTAAAATTTATACATTTTCTATTAGAAGTTAAATTATAAATAAGTGCAACAACATCAGTATTTAATTCATTTCTGGGTATATCTAAATTAAGGCAGGTAGATGCTGTCAGCTTTAGATACCTTTGCCACTTAAGCTGTAAGGGTAAAACTAGTCAGAGTAAACTTGAATTTCAACATTCTTTCAGCCCACCTATTCCTAAATCCTTAAACACTACCACATTGGCCGAGTTTGCACTGTGGCTTGCTTTGAATTTGGTAATTTGGATGATTCTGATATGGAACGGAGGAAGAGGCAGATAAGGGTAGAACTCGTGTCCCTGCCCCACTCAAGAGATGGTGGTGGCTGGCGTGAAGCTCCCCCCAGGATTTACCTGGGCAGTGATCTGTGTGGGCTGGAAATCCAGACTGCATGCACACAGTCTGTCACAGGGACCCCACCTGCCCACCAGCCTAATCCAGCTTAGAATTCATGTCCCCCCTGCTGTCTCAGCAGCACTTTGGGCACTCTGCCTTCAGGCACATGCACATTTGGACAGGCATCACCACAGCCATTATACTCTGGCAACCTGTTGAGCTTTCTTTAATTTAATTTAATTTTTAGTAAAGCTTGACATATTTCCAAAGTATAATCAATGCAGTGACATCTGCTTGAGTCCAGTCTCCAGGTCCTGTCTAGCTCTAGGTCTTATTCCCAACCTTCATTTAGCTAACTAATATGCATATTTAATTATGTGCACGCATTTTCCTGATCTTGGAATGCAGTATCATGTCTGGCTGGAGTGATTTCAAGTTGTTATTGTCTTGTTTCTGTCTTGGGCATGGTCCAAGACTCTCTACTGTTGCTTATTAACTTTCAACTGGCCCTAAACTCTGAGCAAAACCATTAATATTTTTATTTACAAGTGTAAATTAAACATTTCTGGGAGAAATAAAATAACAGATCAAAGCTGTCATAGTCTATAACCTTCTTCATGTCAGGTACATATTTTCCCTTTCCTTTAAGATCACCAATTATGCTGACTGGAAGGTGAAAATGGATTTTGTCGCGTTGATAATGTAATTTTTTTTTCTCTTTCATATTAAATCAGACATTAGATCCAACAGTTATATATTAAGTGTTGTGGGGAATTTTCCAGACCCCTTTTCCCTCATCCCCTGGTAATTTCTATAACAGTTGAGTCCATCGGAAGGATTTCCCTGAAGTGCACATAACAATACTGACAGACACTGCCTACTTGGTTTGCTGACAATTTACTTTATTCTTTAATAATGATTTCATTTAACACCTTAATGAAAATAATGTAGGACATAAAACTTTAAGTTAAAGTGTTCCTGTGCTATAATTAGCATTGACCTTACTAATTAAATCTAATAACAATTCAAAATTTATGTATTTTAATTGTACATTTAGTGAGTGAAGAATATAGTTTGTCTTATAAACATACAAAGATCTGTTTCGTTATTGGATTAAACCCTTAATTTTGTGGAATTCAATTAAAAGCATGGGGAGAGAGATAATGTTATGTTAAAAAAAGAAAATTACAAATACTATTTCTTAACCATTTTCCTTTTAATAATGAAAACTCCGATCATAAAAATATTTGTCTGCTCAAAACTTTTATTTGTCTCATTCCATTAAAAGCATATGGAGGAATTGTATACCTTCCAGGTGGTGTGCTTAGTCAAATTATTTGAATTCTCTCTGGCATTGCAGGTAACTGGAAAGAATTAATTTTGATGCTCCTGATGGAGGCTGAGCACTCTGAGGTTTGTATATTTTTTTTGTATCAGAAGCTCCATTTTTCTTTGGATAAATGAACCTATTCCCTTTTTGGTATTCCCAAATCTCACTGCCCATTCAATACACTCATAAAAAGGAAGTGTTAGTGTGGAACACCAATCAACTTTTTGACAAGAAACATTGTACCCTCAGCTTGATAGTAATCTGAGCCATGATCCTTTTCCAAAAGAAGGCTGTCTCTATACATTTAGGAAAACCTTTGCATTTGAGGTGCACTTCTGGAAGCCAGTGTTCATGGTTCAGGCAGCTGCAAGTGCCAGATGAGCATAGTATCCATCCTCTCTGTCTTGGGCCTTTTGCATTTCTCATGGGACTGCTGAGACTGTGGCACCCTTGTCACTCTGTGCTCCCAAAATACAGCAACACGCAGCACTGGGACTGTATGATGGCAAGGTTCTGTAGGAGGGAACCCAAGAAGGCAGCAAGCTGGAGCAGCTTTTCTAAATGAAGGGAAAAATTGATATGTGAGACTTGTCCCTTTTTAATTTCATGTTGCCTGCCAGTCTGCCTAGAGGGAAAAACATACTGTGGCTGTGCTTCCAATTAGCAATTCCCATAGCAATTTTTGACCTGACATAAATAACATGGCAAAATATGCAATTCGTGTCAGGCAACTTCATTTACAAAGAGATTCTAGGATACTGAATGATGATTCATGATGAGAACACTGGGGGAAATCTCCCTCAAATGAATAATGGCAAGTCTGAGGGAATGAAGAGTTTGGAGCACAAAACATCTGGAAAAATACAGAGGAAACCTTTGCCGTGGTGACATGAGTAGGAATTCTGCCCTTGTTTTCCATAAGACCAGGATTTTACTCTGAATCTTACAGGCAATAGATTAATAATGGAAATAATAATAATGGAAATAATAATAATAATAATAATAATAATAATAATAATAATAATAATAATAATAATAATGATGGAAAAGGGAATTTGGCATTTTCCTAGACCAGAAGACATACATTGTGTGTCCTCTCTAAATCTGCACTTAGCTGGGCCAAAAGAATCCTGCCGAAATGATGTTGTGAAAGCAAGCCAAGCACAGCTCCATCAAGGGCAGCACGTTCTGCCTAATGGCTGTCTCTGCACAGGACCATGAGACAGACCCACCAGAAGTGTGCCTGTGTGAGTGCAGGGTTCACAGGTGAGTATTTCCATGGCACTGTCAGCTTCCCAGGCCATCCTGGGTTAGTCTCAGCAGCCATGCCAAGTGCAGGATCACAGTAGACTTGCCATAAAAGGCTCTGTGAGTTGTGTTGGAATATTTCAGTCTTTGGAGTAGATGCTGGGTTCCATGGGGCTTAGAAATTGCCAAAAGGGCCAGATTAGTCGTGTCCAAGGAGCCGAGGTGGTATAATGCCTAAGAACAATTGTAAAATCTCTAGGGACTGCATCCTACTCAGAAAATGTTTGAGCTTAGAAAACCACTGGAAAATTTATCCTTCTGGAAGACTCCTTGGTTCCAGAGGGGTTACCTTCCATATCTCTCCAACTTTGAACCAAAGCCAGTGCTGTCCTCCTCCTCCTCCTAGCTAGCAATGCAGCTGCTTTTATCCGATGAGCAAAAACAATTTTAGTGTCGCACTTCCTGCCCTTTCATTGTCAGCGCCTTTTCTGATTGCACAATGTTCTTTATTTCCCCCTTGAGCAGAGGAATCATTGTTCTGTGGCTGTGCCCAACCCAAAAGGCAGACCTGGTGCACAGCACATAGTGCAGTCCTGCCATCTCTGCTGTTTAGGGAACTTCTGGAATGCATTTTCTCCAGTGCTTGGTGCTGATTACTTTCCTACCTGATCCTCACATCTATCTTCATATCTGGGCATTGGAAAATACTTCCAAACTAGTTTAAGGTGACACAGTTTCTTTATTTCTGTCCCACTCGCTGTTGGCCTTGATTTCACCTGTATTCACAGGAAAAAAAAGCCTCATTCAGTGAAAACCCTTCAAACTCCCCCTCTCCTGCCCATGGGTGCAGTGACCTTCGAGTGTGTTTAGCAGACTTCTCATCTGACACATTCGGGGATCATAATGCACTTAGCCCTCCTGTGGTTAAGATGTGAGAACTGAGTATTATTCATAATTCCTAATCATCCCAGGGAAATCCATTGTTTCTTTTGCCTCTTGCAGCCTCCAGCTTCAGCTGGACAATTGTGCAGTGCCACTTTGAAATTTGAGGGCCATTGAAATTCAATGGTTCCCGAAGTGTTACAGACACACAGCCTGAAAAGACAAAGGGTGAGAGGAAGCCTCTGGAATCAGTGTGGTTTGGTAATCCTTATAAAATTAGGTTGGATATTAAGACTCTTTTATCACAGGGTTTCTGCACTGCTAAATCAATCCCCTCAATAACAGTAGATCCTTGTCATACTCCTCGGAATATTTTTATTATTTAGGTTGGGAGCTGTGCAAGGACTTCTCTAAGGATTTAAAAGACAATTGGCACTTTGTCCAATAACTTGATAATATCTTGCAAGGTGGAAAACGCATGGGGCTTGAAATGAGGAAAAGAGTGGCAATCTGCACTGAGTATTTGCAAGTATTTGCTTTCTGCTGACAGGCTGGTGATCTACCTAAACCATTATAACAATGATGTTGTTTTGAAAAGGAGGGGCTATCTCATCTTCTTTTTTTTTTTTTTTTTTGAGTCCTCTTGTGCTGACTACATGATAGTGGAAAGATGGCAGATGAGACAGAGAGAACGAAAGAAGGTCTGTCTATAAAGAATTAGGAAAGCAGCTGATGATGGCTGCTGGTATGTATCAGTGTCTAGCTAGAAGATGCTTCTGTCGGAAGCACTGTAGTATACCAATCTTCATCTACTTGCTGGTAGTCTGCAGAGTGATGGCCTCACCTTTTTCCCACATCACCTTTCCTAGAGATTTCAAAACTAAGAAACCTCAAAAAGAAAAAAAGCACCCTTATAATTTTTTCCCATTATTAATTCCTGTCTTGAGCTCCCAAATACAAAAGGCTGTTTTCCCTTTCTTCTCCAAAGCACAAGTGGGACTGGCTGGGCAAGTGGAATTGGCCCCTGTATCTTTCAGGGGCAGTGCCCACCCTTGGTTCTTCCCTCACAGGTGATTACATAAAGGAGGGCTTGGAGCAGGTCTTTTTGGTGTAATGGGAACTCTTGGGGGTGCAGAAGGGCTGGAACGGAGGCCCAAGATGCTAGAGAGTGGGCTTTGGAGTCTGCAGGTAGGGTGAGGGCATCAGATGAGCAGTGCCAGGAGCTTGGTGGCTTCTTGCAGGAAAAAGAGAGGTTTTACAAATATATTAATGGCAATAGGCAATGTAAAAGTAACATTAGCCCATAAAAAAATGTGGATGATCACCTCACAGATAGGGACAGCAGAAGGTTTTTAATGCAGTCTTTGCCTCTGTCTTCAACATGGCTGAGGACAATGTTTCAGTGCTCTGAGGTGGAAGACTGTGAGTGTGAGAATGATCAATTCCCAGTCAACCCTGAAACTGTGCAAGGTCTGCTGCTCCAGCTGGATCCTTACTATGGGGGCTGATGGGATTCCTCCAAGAGCCCTCATCCAAGATTCTTGGATGAATCCCATCAGGCCACAAAAGCTGCTAATGTCATCTTAGTCTACAACATCTTGAGGGAAGAGAAAGGGCAGGCACTGATTTCTCTGTGGTGATCAGTGACAGGACCTGAGGGAATGGCCTGAAGTTGTGTCAGGGGAGGATTAGGTTGTATGTTACAAGAAGGTTCTTTACCCAGAGGGTGGTTTGGCACTGGAACAGTAAGACCAAGGTGGCTCACAGATGCTTTCCCTCTGAAAAGAATGCTTGTATGTATCCATCACAATGAGCTTTGCCTCCTCTCTGACTCTGTGTACACTCTGCATTTGGGCTTCTAATCAAAACCACCATTGGTACCAAATTGCATAATAGTTAAAGTGTGCTTAACCCAAGGTTTATTTGGCAGCCATTTGCCTAGGCAGTTTTATTTATAGTGCTTATTTTAAAGATTGATGGCAGCTGACAGGAGGTACTGAAACAATTGATAAAGGCAACTGACATTTTGTCAGCTGTCTGGGTGACAGGAATACATTACTTGCATTGAAACTGTTTTGTGTGAATAAGTCATCACTCATGCCAAAATTCACCTTTGGCCCTTTACAAATGGTTCCTGAAAAGTGGCTGGGAAAGGTGTTTCCTTAAGCAGTGAGCAACTTGCTGTAAGGAGCAGATGCTTATCATCAGTGAAATTCTTCTTAGCAATACTATTTAAATATTTAAAGCATTATTGAAGTAGTTGATTGAATTCTGTTCATGGCAAAGTTAAGGACAACGTACTGTTCTGCTCTTTGAATGCTCTATGAAGAAAACCAACAATTTAGTGAAACCCTGTTGAGCAACTTAATATGGATGAGAAGGAAGCCTCTGTGCAGTATATTTCAGCTATCATTTTCTCTTTGAAATGGTGCTAACAGTCTTTGAAAAGACTGAAGTCTTGCACCTGCCAAGGTTTTCCACTTGTCTGCAATTCTCCAAGCGATGCATATTCCAGTCCCTCAGTGTCGTGGAAGTGATCTGTTTGATGAGCTTTGATCTCTTTGTTTCTTCACTGCACCACTGCACTGCACCGCACCATCATAAAACACCTAAATGGTAAAGTTCTCAAGTAAAAATATTGCATAGCAAATGGCATAAGGGATTTGCCTTATGTGGGTATGCAAAAACTGAGATAGGGAGGAATAATTTTGGATGACAGAGGTCCTGTACTACCCTTCAGAAAATGTCTTCTGCTTTTACCAACGTCCTGTCTGCAGGGGTATTAATTGCTGCCGTGTTTCCCAAAGGAGGGCGGTAGTTGAGCCAAGGATAGATGTGATGGAGTGCTCCTCCTCTGTCCCTGCACAGCTCTTTGTCTCCTTAAGACACTAAGGGCATGATTGAAAGTGATGGGACACAGCCGAGTCCTTTATCAAATTCTTCCAGTGAGGAATGGCAGAAGTCTTTTCCAAGACTTGACAATATAGCTGCATGTGTTGGAGTTTTTCACATGATAAGGAGAACATCAGTGTTACTCTGATTGCCTGTACATGCACTGACAGGGCTAGTGAACCCAGATGCTTTCCAGGTTGATCTGTTGTTCAGCTCCCTTCCTCCCCTGGCGTGCTTTTCACTTCTTGGTACTCTTCTTTCCATCTGAACCTGATGCTGTCATGGAGCAATAAGAAGGTACCTCTCAAAAATGTGAGTGCAGAAAGAGACTGAATCAGTTCAGCTCCTCAGGCTAGATTGTGGATAGGCTGCACAAAGGTAGATGAAGCTGAAAAGTCATACCCAAACACAGTCTTTATCACTGAAGGTTGTAACTAGGATGTACCCAAACAAATCCTTGGTGCTAATGAAGCAACACCAATGAGTAACAGAAACTGGGGTGGAGAAGAGAAAGTTCATTTTGAGTTTAAATACAGCTGTTTCCATTGCCACATTTATTGCAGACCTGCATGAGATTCTTTTAACTGTCTTGGAAATAAATTCATCCAAGATAATTAAGTTTTCCTAATTCATAGAGTCTCTACATCATGCTTAATAGCTCTGGACAGGAATGCCAATAGATGTCTGCTTTTGCAGAATGTGCTCCATGAAAGGTTTTTTTCCCTATCTCTCTCTGAACTCCACAGCTTTTCATAAATGGTATTTTTGCAGAGCTGCAGGATAAATCCCCATCTGGGTCTTGTTGTGCACCAGCACACGGAGTGTATTTATTGAAAATGGCTTGGCATTTAGACTTTTTCCATTGGCACTAATATGCACCATGTCAGGCTACCTCAGGCTGCGTTACAACATGGGACTTGATGGGACTTGACATGACCTGACATAGCACAATGTATGTGTCTCCTTACATCAGAGACTAACAGAAATACATCCTAATAAAGAATAATAATACACAAAATACAAAGGCTTTACTGCTGCCTCTCATCAGAGGCAGGTAACACATGTTAGGTTTCTGGCACACATTTAATTGTGAGTTTTTTGCAGTAAACTCCCATCCTGATATTTGTAGCCTTATGTAACTACAGATCTGCTGCTGGGCTAAAGACCACTTCTTATCATTCCCTTTTGCAAATGTATTGAGAGTGCAATTATGTAATAGCTCAGGCATTTTGCCATCCTAAGTGATTCAGTTTATCATTCTGGCCCATAATTTTCTCATTTGCCCCTTCCCTGATATCTTAATTTGTAGTATTGCAAAAGTGTTGTATTTAGCATGGCTTTCAGCTTCTGTTTTCAAAGTTTCTCTTTGCATCTCTAATGCTATGCTCTGTCTGCTCTGCCATCTTCTTGTAATCTACTCAATGCTCAACACTTCATTAAAAATGCTACTTAGGTATGGTTGAGTGACCTCTTTTGAAATTATCAGTAACTCATTTTGATTTCTGTATTTTTAGCGAAGACTTGCAAAAGTATTGCTTTGAAAAGTGAAATTCTGAAAGAAAACTATGCTGATGACTCACAGGGAAAATTTCTGTTGCTTTTGTAGAAGAAAATACTACCAAGATGTCATTTCCTAGAGGAATTTTGGGGACCAAGGAAGGGAAGTCCTTAAACTCTGTAAATGATGCAGGAATCAGTTAGGGTTTTGTCCCTGGGAGTGCAGCTGCTTTTGATGCTGAAGGCCTGTTTGCCTTCTTCAACTCCAGTTGTCTATAGGTGTTACACATTTTCACCACCACTAGGCACACAACAGAGAGAGGAGTGAATGTAGCATAAAGAAATAGACATTAGATGGCCACAAACCACAGATTAAGCTGATTCAAAGGTTTTTGTTCATGTGGTGGTGGGTTTTTTGTTTGTTTGGGGTTTATTGTTTTAAAAGATATACGTGAGATTTCTTAAGAAAATTTGAGCTGGATCTACTCTTCTAACCTGGAGCTTTTGAAACTCCTGCTTGGCGTTGGAGCTATTTTGGCAATGAGCTCATCACTCCAAGTCTGCATCTGTTTAAATTCAGCTCAAATCACATAATTTGGAGAACTAATACATGACAGCAAATATGTTTAAAGAAATGCTAATAAAAGGCACAAAACCATTGTTGCCACCTAACATCTGGGGGGAAACATAACCACAAAAAGTTGAGTGATGACTGTAGGTGTGGCAGTGGCAGATTAAGTACAGTGTCTACAAGAACTGATGTGTGAATGAATGGATAAAAATTCTATCTGCATCTCATGAATAAAGTCTGAGGCTGAACTGCTCAAAAATATTCTTCATGTGAGTATAAAACCCCCAATTATTATCATTTTCAGTTTATGAATTTTAAATGAACCCTAAAATTAACACTTGTATCACAAGGGGGAAAAATCCATGTTTCAAAGAATCAAAGGAAGAAAACATGAAGCTGATCTTATTGACTACTTCATAAAGAAATTGAGCAACTCACTTTACATCACTCTTTGACATCTTTAAATGGTAATTTCGTCTTTCAAATGTCTTTTCATTCTGTGTCTTCATGTTTCTTCTTCAAAACTCCCTTTCAAGCTTCTGAAGGTATAGGACTTTTCTTTAGTATCAGGGAAAAGAATTTGGAGAATTAGCAGTTAATATACGGAAGTCAGGCTTCCTCTCTTGAGCTAGAGGTCTGTGAGCAGGGAAAAACATTCAAAGTCAACTACAGCAGTATGATTTTTATCTGATAGTTTGACAGTCTGAAATTCTGTTATTTTACTCATGTGATTCTTTTAGTCCTCTTGTGCTATTCCTTATAAATACGGTGTAGCGTAATGGGGACTTCTGAGCTATTCTTCATTCTAAGAAAATTAACTGCTTCTGCCTGCTGAGTATTTAAGGCTGCCTCTTCTAAAATTAGTTTCAAAGGGGAGTTTTAGTCTGACTTTTCACTCCAAAGAAAGTGTGAAGCTGCTGACAACAGTCCTTTCCTCCAGAAGGACTGGTACCCAAAAGGGCAGCAACCAGCTCTGGGAAACATCTGAATGCTGAAGCCTAGAGTAATTGTGCAAAAAGATTTCCATTCTTCCAAATACATGTGTTGGATTTTAGATTATATTCCATTAAAATTCCTGTAGCCTTCAGCATTAGACTATGATTGTTTCATCACACTCTACTCTTAAAACCTGCACACAGGAAAGCCAAGTATGGAGTGGAGCAGGTAATCCACTGCCCTCTGCACTCCGAAGGTCTGCTCTGGGTATTGCCTCTCCTCACCTGCTTCCTTAAGGTTCCTTCTGTGATGAACCATGTAGTAAAAAATGATGTTTTACCTCTGATGTGACAGGGTAAAGGACACCTGTGAAAATCAGGTCTGAGCTATTTGGTGGCAGTGGAGTATTTTGGGTAATTACAGTACCAGCCACCAGACTATACCATACCAGCTGTGTGGGGTATGGACTTTGGAAATTTCGAGACAGGTTCTGTTGTCATCTGAAATCAGAACAGCTGCAATTATGTTGTGACAAGTGATAAGAATTTTCTATTTCAGGAAACATTTGCTTACACTTGGGATGTGTTGATCAAAAGCTCTGGGGTGATTCACAGTCTTCCTTCAGAAAGAATTTTTGTCTAGACAGCAGGGTTTTATTCCTTGTGCCCCTAGTGAATACTGCAACTTTAATATTACCAATTTTGAATTAAAATGAATGGTTCAAGTTATAATTATTGATGCTGTATTCTTCCTTGTTTGAGTAAACATCATGCTATTAGCTGTCTAGTGTATATCCTAATTGTAGAAACTCTTTGTTCTATTAATCTTAATTACCTCTGCTTCAATACTTGAAAGCTAGGGATGGAATCAAAATAAAAGCCTTCAAAAAAACATTTGTTTTCAATTGTCAAATGGCCAGTGGCTTCAATGGAGGTACACAGCTACCCTGTGGAGTGTATAGAACTGGGGAACAAAGAGCTTGTGGAGGTTTTAGTGGGGTGTTTTTCCCCACAGTTAGCTAAAAATTTTGCCCTGCTTTTTCCCGGTGTTGATGAAATTGCGCCATTCATATCTCATGTGCTTGGTCAAGATGTGTGTGTGAGAAAGACAAATCAGAATTATTGTGTCAGGGGAACTTAAAAAAAAAAATTCTTAACTATTCTTAAGAGTAACATGTTAATTTAAAGAGAACCTTACATTGACTGTCAGCATCCAGTAGGAAATTATCCCCCTATCCAAACAGGATATCCCCCTTTCCTCTGACTTCACCCATCCCAAACTGTATTTCTGTCAATCAACACCTGTTCTCTCCATTGCCAACATTCCTCTAACCCTGGTGCCAGCACATCTGTCCCAACCTGTCATGGCTTATGGACATTTGTACCATTCAGTCTGTGCAATACTTACTTGTGAAACAGAAATTATATCATGGGGGTAAGTTCATCTTTCCATTGGCTTTCATCAGTTGCAAGGAGTCATCTCTTTGTTGCTTCAAACTTCCTGCTCTGCCTGGGTCTATAAAGTGGTACAGTGATAAACTTTATTAATATTCAGGATAAGTCACACTATATCGTTGCATGACAATTTAATTTCAAGAAAGGGCTTTACTGAGTTGTGGTGTAAAGAGTGCCATCATTTATTCCAGTCATGGTGTAAAGAGTGCCATCATTTATTTCAGTCGTATTCAACAGTTTTGTTCAATTTTTTTTTCTCTTTTTTTTTTTTAATCCTCTGCTTTTGGGGGAAAAAAAGCAAAAAACAACAAAACCACCTGCTGTTGTAGTTAGCAGTCTCATCTACCAGAAGTATCAAGCTATTCCATGTCATAGATTATTATATCTCCTATTTCTGATAGCACCACATTAACATAGCACTATTGTGCTAAGAAAAATGTCCTGCACATGAACAAAACTTGGAGAGCAGTGCCATATGTCATTCCAGCTTGGAATGAATGTCTAATTTCACTGGTGATAATGTAGAGTCTGCTCAGTCTGCATCCCAGGATAGTCGCTGTAAAGGAAGAAGCAGCTTTGTAAATGCTGTGAAATTATTTCTGATACTTTCAGAAATACTGATACTTTCAGTGAATTGCAGTAGAAATGAAGGCACAGGTTTGTGACTCTGCTGCTCTGAGGACACCCCACACGAAACCATGAAGAAAAATTCTAGTAAATTTACCAGTAGTTTGTTTTAATGGGTTACATCAGTGGTCATTGGATCGGCCCCTAAAAACGAATTTTCTTTTCCTGGGGAAAACCAATCCTTGAGCAACACAACATGGCTCTGACAGCTTTTTGCTTGTATTATTTACTCTGGTTTTAAAGTTTAAGGTAATAAAGTAAATTGGAGGTTATCTCTGTGTCTGCTCAATCTATTTCATAATGAATTTTAAAATAATTTGGAGTGCTACAATGACAAATATTTTACCCCTTCAGTGAGACCTAGCCTAATGTACTTTTCAGGATTGATAAATAGAGCTTGCACTTTTTGACATCAGCCAATTCCCTTGTGAATTTTAAGTTGCATTATATTCACTATGGGGCCACCTTCTGGTCAGTTTGCTGCTATAAATAAGCACACTATTTATAACTGTACGGAAGAGAAAATGTGCATTAGAAACATTTATGGTATCTACTGGAAGCACTAATTAAATTATATGGTGAATATATGCCTCACTGATTTAAATATGTTGAACACTTCACAATATTATTTTAAATAAATGAACATATGCTCTCTTCTCCCTTGCTACCGCTCTTTCTCATTATCCTGTTAAACACCTTAATTTTAATTGACTCCTCTGCAAAGGCAAACAAAAATATCAAAATTCAAAGCTCCATACCGAATCTGTGGCATTCTGGAAACAAATATTTTCTTCTCTAATCTTTTCTTTTTTCTTGATCAGTTTTTCCCACTGCAAAAAGACCCCATGCAAATACAAAGCATACAAGTATGCAAAGTATACACAGCAGCCAGTCACAGATCATGTCAGCCATTAAATAATTGGTTTTTTCCCCTTGTCTACCTGGTTTTTGTTTTGTTTTCATGAATGGAGAGCTAGTTAACAAAGTGAAGGTATTTCTATGATTCTGTACAGAGAAGAATACTCCCTTGGTCTTAAGACCTACTTGAAAACTTTTAGAGGTCACAAATATGTCAGTCACAAAAACATGTCTTTATTATCCATGGAAGCTATCTAAGTGAAAAGCCATTTCCAGTCTTTTAATATGTCCTACATTATGTTCATTTTCATTTTAACCTTCCAACTATTTTTTTCTGTTTGTTGACCAGCACTGAATGATATTAAAAACTTCCAAAGCCAGTGTCTAGAATTGAGGTATTCATATCTGTTGAAGGCATAGTATTTTTATCCAAGCATGTGCAATAACTGTATCATATTCTTTACTACTATATGTGTTAATCTGTGCAGTTTCAGCAGAATAATCTTTTTTCTGCATTCCCCAAAACTTGCACTTGAGTCAAAGCATAAAACATTGATAGAGTCATTCCTGCCCACTCTGTGCTTTGGGATCAGCCAACAAAAACTGGAAGAAGTTTAAGATCAAGAGTAGTTCATAGCTAAATGGCCTCTTGGTCATGATGATGGTGGGTGATTGTGCTGGTTTTGCATTGAGTTTTGGCGAGGAGGAAATGAGCCCAACCATGGAAGTGATGTTCTAAGAGAAGCTGCTAACAACTTCCTTTGTGCCTTAGCACAGGCATGCTGATTAGCCAATTAGAGAGCTAAACACACCCCTTGAATTCACATTTTAAAACTAAAAAACCCCAGGAATTTTTCTTTTTCTTCAGGCCTTAGCACAGATAAGGGGTGGACTCTGCTGCAGCGCTGGGCCCTTCCCAGGGAGCCCACCAGGCCTTGTCCAGCATGGCCAGGCCAGCCCGTGGTGTGGCTGGAATTCTGCTGAGTTTCACCAGGATCCGCCGGGCAGGGGCAGGGGGAGCCATCGACCCGCGGATGCTGCCGCTGTGCTCCAGCCTGGCTGCTGAGATCCTGGCCGGAAAATTCTCCACCATAAACAGCTCTGGCCACACCTGGCAGGAATCACAGGACCCTCTGCAGGCCTCAGGCGAGATATGAACTCTTTCACTGGCCAGATGAGACTTGCAGACCTTCAATCCTCTCTCAAGTGAGAGGAAAGGAGATCGTGAAGACACGTAGAGAAACAACGTGAGGACACCAAGGTCAGTAAAGGAGTCAGGTCCCAGATGGGAGAAGAATGAGGAGATGCCTCACTCTCGGGCTGAAATCCTCTTGTAAGGCTATGGTGATGGACTATGCATGGAAAAAGCGTGGGGGGATGGATTGCTCAAATTGTAGAAATGAGCAAAAGCATCTACACTGAACAAACAGATGTTGAAGTAGCTGTGATCCCATAAGAAGTCTGAACAGAGAGAGAGAGTGATGAAGACCCTTTGCCCCCAGGGAAAGAAGAAGAAGACCTCTGTTCCTAGAAATGAAAATTATCTCAGAGATAGATGAAGAGAACCTTTGCTTTTGAACAGCTCATCGTTAAAATAGTACCCCGTAAGTTTGACATGGCCTATGATTGTAGCTGTGGGAAGGCTGCAAGAGATGATTCATGATTGCAGATTTCCAGGCACCTGCTATTCGTGGAAATTAAAAGCCACAAAAGAACTATTCTCTTGTGCAGAAGTCTCCATAGCATGAAAAGACAGACTCCTCTCTCTAAATGAAGAAAGACTATTCTAGAGGTGATAAACCGAATTGTTTCTGTACATTGTCAGTGGGAAAGAAAAGAGGGTGTGGGGGGAGGAGAAGTGTTCTGAAGATTTTATTCTGATTCTTCTTATTATTCTTTTAGTTCTGTTAATAAAGTTTTTATTTATATCCTTTAAAGTTTGAGCCTGCTTTACCTTTCTCCTATCTCACAGAAGTAAGTAAATAATTCTAGTGGGTGCACTGGCCATTTGGCCAGCACTAAACCCACCACATAAATTGGTACTTTGGCTAGGAGATCTCAAATTGGTGAACTGAAACCATTACAGTGATGATAATGATGATGATGATGATGATGATTACCTGTAATTACAAATGTTAAATCAGTAGTGATAATACAGGTGACATGCCCTGCCCTTGGCCCAAGAAATCACTGATAGAGCAGGAAGGGTAAATTCGCATCACTCCTTGGTTGGAGAAAGGCACCAAAATAAGATGGATTGTAAATATTCAGCCCTGCTCACTGGGATGGTGATGCCATCAAAGCCTATATGGAAATCACTGAGGATTGAAGTTTGTATCTTGGCTAAAGAATCCTTTAACTACAGGCTTGCTGCAGGAGGCAGAAGGTAACAAAACCCTACCCAACTGGATGAGGACTACCCTGATTTTTGATTTTCTGTCCCTCTTACCATCCATTTTCTTTGGCAGTCCTGAAGAGTGTAATCCTGAAGTGTGAAATGTCTTAGTTGTTCAGTGGGGTTTTTTTTCTGGTTAGTTGGGTTTTTTTGTTTTGTTAGGGTTTTGTTTTGTGTTTTTTTGGTGGGGGGTGATTTTGGGGGTTTTTTTGTTTTCTGGTTTTTGGCTTTTTTCAGCTTATAGCAATCATTTTGTAGGGATAAAAAAAATAAATTATATTATACCTGCTTTCACCTGCTTTAATTTCCTCATGATGTTCTGTAGGTTGTGTCTAAGAAGTACCAGTGATCACATTATGTGTTAGGATAAATTAGCGCAACAGCTGTGTTCCAAAATAAATAAGAAAAAGCTACTGTACTTGATAATGCATTAGTGGAAAAAGACTGTGGAGGTACAGATTATAATAATCAGGATGATTGGAAAATTAGGGCGATCATGGTTGGTTTACAGTGTCTGTATAGTTTTTCCAGTTCACAATGTTTTGGTTTTTTGTTCTCCATTCTTAATTTGGATGAGCTTGAGATTTATCACTCAATTCAGTCCTGCATTTGGGATTTCTTTCAGACTCCAAGTCCTTTGTTCTTTCTTGTCTCTTGATTTTTCAATGTTGCAGCTCAATTGTTGACCCTAGAAATGTTTTTTACCTGTTGCAAAAGCTGATCTTTTCAAGAAAACTATTGCCAACATAAGCATAGAGTGAGGTTTTGGGCATTTACTGAGCAAAACATGATGCGGGGGAGAGGGGTGCTTAGCCCACAAAACAGAGGAGAAATTTGTGTACAGGAAAAACATTTGCAGAATATCTGAGGGATAGATGAAGTTCTAAAGACGCTTCTTACAAAATGCCTGGAGGCAAATGAGAGGATGAGGAAAGGAAAGAGAATTGAAGTTCCCAAAGCAGTGGCAGTTCTGATGTTTTTTGGCTAGCACACATCACAATAAAAACTTAATGGTGTACTTGCATACATGCACACATGGATGTGCTGCAATGGAGATTTAAGCAAACAGTACTGTACAAAACAGTAGTATAGCTTATTCATTGCTAGATAATACAAAAGAAAGAAGCATCTTTACTTATTAAATGTTGGGGAAAAAAGCAAAAAGGGCCTTTACCTACTAAAGGAAATTGTAATTCTCTCTTTTCATGTACAGCTCCATGTCCATCCTTGAAATTTTGGGAATAGCCTGGGAAACTCTCTATGGTGGATATCTGTATAGGTGCAGTAAGCTTTCTCTTTTGGTGTCTTGTGTCAGGCTTAGTGCCAGCACTGTCACTGTTAGCACAAGAGGGGGGAAATTGTTGGAAAGTGATGACCCAAAAATCTCGTAGACTTAATCTCCTCTGGGTTGTAGCCACCCATCTCTGAGAAGAAAGTAATGTTGGCAGTGTAAACAATATCTGCATGGAGCTAAAATCAATAAGGAGGGCTAATGCTAACCCATCATTCTGTGGGGGGGTTTGGTTGTTTGGTTTTAGATTGGTTTTGTTGTTTGTTTTGGTTTGGTTTTTTTTCTGGCTAGAATCACACAATGGTATGAAAGATATATAAAAAATATTTACGTTTATGAATTTAATGCCCCTACATCAAGAGTGTCCTAAACTGTTGTACTTGTAGGTTGCAGCAGGTTCCTCTCAAACACTGTGTTTTAATTGTTCTCTTCTGGTAACCAGAGGCTGAGATCCAGGGGCCCCTGGAGTCTATAAATCAATTCTATAAATCATTGTCCATGACCCAGTGGAAAATTTTTGGGTTATACCAATTCATTCCTGATTAATTCAGTTTAGGGACACTTGCTTATAAGAGCTCAGGGGCCACATATGCTAATAGAAGTAAGCAAGTATGGATCATTTTGAAGCAGATATTCAGCTGAACAAAACCACATGGAATTCCAAAAGTGGGGAAAAAATGAGGTTACAGCTTTCAATATTTAATTTACAGGTTTTTTTAATAGGATAGTGTTCTTTTTGTCCTTTATTCCTGCATGGAAGCCAAAAAGCTTGAAAATCATGGAAGAAAATTGTTGCAGAACTATTTCCATGCTGATGTCTCCCTTTTCCTCCAAGCCTGGCTGAAAACATATGGGTGAGTGGTGCTGTGTTTTTCATCTCCACGGAAGTGAAATTCTGGGGTCCCCTCTTGTCTCTGACTTCTGACTGACTCCATGGCCAGCACTGCAGTGCCTGAGCCTTTCAGCAGTATTGAGAGATGTCACTGATGCCTGTTACATGTGTTTCTTCCTCTCCTCTCTTCACTGCTTGGCTGGGTTTTATTAGATTTCTGTGTGGTATACATATGTCCAATTCATTAAGACAGGTTGAAATATGGTTTTCTCTTGGAAGTCTGCAGAAAATGTTGAAGCTTGCGATAGAGTCGAAAGTGTTGATGCTGCAGGGTTGTACTTCACAGCCTTGTAAAGCCCCTCAAGGAAGTCTGTCTCCTGCACAAATGAGATTTACCCTTTGCAAAGACAGTTCCTTTCTTCTTGAGGAGTAGCAATGCCTGTGATCTTCCTCTCAAGTTTTACATGCCACCACTACTCCTGGATATCTTTCTACATGAGTCCCTATTTGCATCCATCGCCTAATGAACCTCAAATCTTCATATTGTACCTTGCCAGTGCTCAGACAGTGGAGAATGACTGCTGCAGGGTATAATTTCCTCTGCATATGTAAAACAGGTGAGGAGCCTCTAGCCAAGCTGAAAATTTACTGCAAAAAGACTTCAGCAATGAGAACACTTTCTCCTTCCTAGTGCTGGAGACACTGGAGTCATGATCAACTACTTCTTGTTTCTACTTTTTTCTATTTTTTTACTACTTCTTTCTTGTTTCACACCTTCTTTAGTAAAAATTGGGGAAAGTGGTCCTTTTGAGGTGTTGCACATAGGACCAAAAGAAAACACAAAATTAAGCATTCTTTCTGGTTTCTTCATGAAGAACGTTGAGCACTGTTTTCAGTATAGTCTAGAATTCCTGCTTACCATATAAAATTATGGCTTTAACATACATGAAAGCATTTATACCCCTGAAAGAATAGTGCTGTATGCTTTCTTGCCTCATTCTCTTCCAGAGCCCATTGCCAAGATTTGAATTTCACCTCCAAAATTCAATACTTTTTTTTTTTTTTTTTTTTTTTTTTTTTTTTTGGTTGAAACCCTGGGACTACTTGCTAGCATTAGAGATTGGGTTAGTGTTAGGTTTATGATTAGATTTAGGGGTTAGGGTTAGTGTAACATTAGGATCAGGGTTAGCATTTGTGTTAGGCTTAGAGGCTTAAGTTTCTGTTTCCTAAGAGAATGTATTTTGGAGCAGGCTTCATGGGTCACCTTGATTCAGCCCTAACTATATTAATTTTAAAAATATTTGCTGTACTGGCTGTTTCAGCTTCTTACAGTCTTAGTTTTCTTTCTGTGGATATTGCTCTGGTTGCATGGATCATTGAACAGAGAACAGATATGCCCTTTCTTGCTCTCCACTAATAATCAGTAAGGAAGTTGTAACTTATGTTTCCCTATAATGATGTTCTCAAACAAACAAACAAGCGAACATGGAAACAAAACTTCACTGTAGCTCATGGGAATAGATTATTTCTGAAGTATCTTGCTGACCCATTCTCATTGTAAGTGCTTATGATTTGAGTCCCATGGCATTAAATTATGGAATAAATTCACATTTAAAATTTGCATCTCTGTTGTTTTCACTTGGTTATCACTGTGCCTTTACCTTCATCCACTTGAAATCTGCAGATTCCAGTTTTCATGTCTAAGATAAGAAAATACATGGAAAAGCAAGTTCTCAAGCAAATCTAAACTTAACAATGTCAAAAAACCCTTATGCTTCTTTTTGCAGTCAGAATTTGTTCTTTCCTTCAAGATCTTCATATAGCAATGGTGGTTCTGATGATACGATCTTAAACAGCAAATAATACTCAATAGCTCTAATGAAATCTCATTAAGAAGCTGATCCCTAAAAGGTACTTTCCTTAGTGTGTGCATGTAAAAATAATCCAGTTTCAAATCAAACAAATGAGTTGATATCAATTCATTTGATATTACTGTGTGACTGAGAAATATAAAATCCTCAACAACTGGCACATCATTCTTAGTCTGTGTTTCTTACTCAAAAGAGAAGTGCTCCTGTCTTATTTCAAATACTGAAAATTTTGTGTTTATGGGTATCTTTGTGGTGTTCTGCATCACTGTATGGGTGACATAAGGCACCATGTTGCTCATTCAGATCCCTGGCCTCTTCTCTAACTAATGTTTCCATAACACTAAAGGTGTCTGCTGAAAAAAATAATTCTGATATGACAAAGAAAACTATATTAAGAGATTGCATGAGAAATCAATTACACAGTCATCAGCTTGTGTTTCTAGTCCTTGTGTCCCTTCCCTGTCCAGCAAATAGCTCAGCTCAGGCCTTCACACAAATTTGCAGCAGACTCTGACAATATTTCCATAGCTTCAGAGCAAGGTATTTTCAGTAGCTTTGCAAACAGGAGATCTAACATTGAGTTAAAATTGTTCTGGACGGACAAGTGAAGAATTCACCTGCTGGCACTGAATTTATGTTGATGGCAGCTTTCACTTTCAAAGTCACTCTCAAAGCTCTCTCTTCTTCAGGGATAGATGATGTGGTCTAGCTTAGCTTTAGAAACAGATTCTAAAACCACATCAGTTGGAGCTATACAGTCCACTTCTTATAGCAGCAACCTCAGCCTTTTCCTCACCCTCTGTCACTTTGTTTCGTCTGGAATAAGGGGGAGTAATTGAGGTGGAGTGATTTTTCTTGCTACAGAATGAGTCCACTACGCAGGCTTATTTCTATACAGGGAAAGGCTTTTGTGTAAGGATCACTCTGCCTGTGCCATAGCATGTAGTGGCATTCAAACAAACCTTTTTTTGCACAGTCCTGCTGTCTGCCCAGGCAGAGCTGCAGTGCTGAGGGGCCACCTTGGGAAGTAGGGTTGCCCCACTGAGCTCCACGTGTCCCTGGGTGAACTAGTTCCTTTACCACACTGTCCCTCGCAGCAGTGAGGCACAAAAAATGAACATTGTGCTGGCTGTCACTGCAGCTTTCCCTAGCCAGCAAGCCTTGTGACAGCAAGCTGTTTACCAGGATGGTCAGGTACTAGAGGAGAAGCAGTTTTCCCTTGATGCTGGGAGCACAGTGGGAATATGCTGTTTGCAAGACAGTCTTCCAGTTTGGAAACAAAGGAGGGAGAAAACTGTGGGGAGACTGAAGGCTAACTGCTGTAAGAGAGTGAACATTGCAGTCAAAGATTCCCTGCAGGGCTTTTGCTTTATGCTGGCTCACGAGTTAAGACAGAGGATCTTGTGCTCATTCCACTCCCCTTGCCATGCAAAGGCTTGGTCACTTTACAGCTTCAGCTCATGCACAGGTGGAGCAAGGGGAAGTGCTCAGACTGCCTCGTGTAGAGATGTGCAAAAGATGGCCCTCCCCAGCTATTCCCTTCCTTCTCACAGCATCTGAAATCTGGCCAGGATTACACATGGATTATTTATCGTGGTTAAACTCCAGCCAACAACTCAGCCCCACGCACTCAGTTCCCCCTGGAGGAACAGGGGAGAGAATGAGAAGAGTAAAAGCAAGTAAATAGGCAGGTTGAGATAGAAACAGTGCAAAAACTGAAATAAAATGAAAAATACGAATTTTAAAGAAAAGCAAAGTCACAAAAAGAGAGTGAAATACAACTCAAAAAAAACAAATTATGCGAATGAAAGACAATTTCTTCCCTGCCAGCTGACTGATGCCCAGCCTGCCTGCTCCGAAGCAGCAGCTTTCCCCCAGTTTACAGGCTGAGCAGGATATCATATGCTGTGGAACATCTTTTGGCTATTTGGGGTCATCTATCCCAGTGCTGTTCCTTCCCATAATCCTGTGAATCCCCTGCTTGCTCACTGATGGGGCAGCATGACAAGTTGAAAAGTCCTTGACTTTGTTTAGGCACTGCTCAGCAATAATTAAAACACATCATGAACACGTTATTGTCATTCAAAATCCAAATCACAGAACTATGCGGTTACTAGGGAAAAAAAGTAACTGTGCTCCAGCAGAAACCAGGACAGTGTCTTTTAAATAACACCAAGAGTAGGGATAGGAAAATCGTGGTACATTTGAATCTAGGAAGGCTCAATAACAAGACTCGCTTTTGGATGCAGTGGCTTTTGCCAGGCTGAACACTATGGGGTCAGGGACAAATTGGACTGGTTTTGCCCTGAAAATATTATGGCTAATGACATAATGACCGAGCCTTCCTAACAAAAAGTTTGATTTTTCTTTTAAACTTTACTTTTTTCTCCTCTCTCTCAGCCTGTTGCTCATTCTTCACCAATAGTTCAACTGGAAGACAGAACAAACAAAGCAAAACACAAAAGGGCTAAGCTTTTATGGTTCTTTTACTGTAGCAATTAAATTACTGCAGCACTGTATTGTGCCAAGTGATGTCAACATTGAGACTGTGGTGTGAACTTTTCTTTTGGGAATGAAACTAGAAATATAAATCTTGATGAGGGAAGAGTTCAAGTCATTATTATCCGTCCATTTTCAGTGAGAAAATGAACAAATATTGTTATATGTTTCATCTCAAGGTCTTCGTAGTTTAAGGGATCCTGGCTTTTGTAACATAAAGTGTTCTCTGAAAACAATAAAAAAAACAATAATAAAAAGAAAAAACATCTCTAAGCAAACAACAGGCTGTTATGAAAGGACTCTGTTCCATTTAGACTCTTTTTTTCCACTGCTATTACTTTTCTATTAAAATTTTTCAGAGCAAGAAAGGGTTCCTCACTGCAGCTCTTCCCTTGAAAAAGCAGCAGTCAGACCACAATTGGAGGTGGAATTTTTGGGTACTAATTCAATAGAAATAAAAAATGAAGGCAAGGAATGCTGGTTTACCACCTGCCTAACAGTTTTTCCATCAATCATAAATACTTGTTTGTGTTCTGAATTATAGCCCACAGGTAGAGAACTGGCTTAAGCATGACCTGTGATGCAAAATAAGAGGAAACCAGCTAAAATTGTTATGTACCAAATATACCTGCCAGGCTGAGGGCACAGCCTAAACCAATTAGTCCTTGGTTTCTGCAGCTTTGGCACCTATCACACCAGTTTTTATTCTGACAGCTGGGATTGCCCAGAGCTGCAAAACCTAAGGTCTCTTCACACTTACACATTCCTCTCTCAAGTCATGCCCTTCTGACATCCAGAGCACTTGGAGTGGAATGCACTAAATCAAAAGTATTTGTCCCTTATGTGTCTTGTCGTTTTCAGGTTTTGGAATTTTCTAAGCATTTACTAGATCACAATGTTTAGTAAGAAAAATGTGAGTGATAAGGGGTGTTTTCCTGCCTCTTTGGGGTTTTTTTTGTTTTGTTTTTTTTTTTTTTCATCATATTTCTTTTCATTATATGCTCTTCATCTGGGAAAATTACACCATTTTACGTTTATTTTTATTTCTGAGGCAGTTTACTGAGTGACAGTGAGTTTTTGTTTTTGTCTTTCTTCCTTCATTTTAAAATATTTATGTTACAAGCATTGTTGGACATATGCCTCAATTGTATTGTATAAATAACAAGAATTCTCCCATAGAGGAAAACATAATGCAGTGTAAATGTACTTGCATATTTTCACCCCAGGGCTATATTTGATCTGCAATGTTGTGACAACCACACTGGCCTTACCAGCTAAATTAATCTCTTCCTCCTGAAATGCAAAATCCTTGCTAGTCATTTGAAGATATAGCAAATACCAGCTATGATTGTGCAAAAATATGTATTGCTTCCAGATTATTGGTGTGTGATGCATGGGCATACCAGTCTCAGCCTTTGAGAAGCATAATATTGAAGAAGCATTGAGAGCAAAGAATCAGGGAAGGAGTGAGCAATAGCTCACTGAGGGACTGGTCAGTGCTGAGCTGTGCTTGGGGAGAGGTGGAAAGCAGCACACAGGATCATGGTGGGGAGAGCAGACATGTGCACATGTGATTATCCTGCATAATTTTTTTTTTCCTCCTCTCCTGTAACAGACATGGTTCTGGTACAGTTCTTTCAGGTAAGTATTTGATATAAGTTTGGGGGTTCTTTTTATCAAGTTTATGAAGACACAGGTGAAGGCTCCAGCCCTTTCCAGTTCACATTTTCAAGTTTAGCTGCAGTGACGATCGGAAAAAATTTTCAATAATTTTTTGTTTAAAGTGCTCTAGTGGTGCTGTTAGATCAGCAGACACCTGCAGAGCTGGTGCCCGTCTGCCATCACACAGAGGTGTTTCTCTGCAACCAGGAGGAATCTGGAGTACAGAAGATCCTCAGAAGATTTTCAGGCAATCTCACCAGGGTGGTTTCCTCACCACTGCACACCTGGTCCTAGTCCAGGGAATGCTCAACATCAGTAGAGACTTGCTGCTATTCACAGGATTTCTTTAGAAAGCAAGAAAGAAAAACATTCCTATCAAATGTGCCACTCCTTTAGGTCTGAACCTATATTCAGCCACTGTAGTTTTCCCCATCTTCTGCTTGTTTGATGTCAGATATTTCACCCTCACTTTCTGATCTGAGGGAAATGTTGTATTATATCGAGGTTTTGAAGTGGATCCTTCTTCAGATTCCTCTCAAGAGGTCTCATCTGCGCATGGTTCTCTCCGCACTTTTGAAAGCATGAATGTTCTTAAAAGCCCCACTAATGTGATGCTCATTGGTGCACTCTGTGTTTGTAGTAATTTTTTGTGCTAAATTAGACTTCCTCTGTAATCATAGTGAAACAGGGAAGGAATGTGCTGCAACAGGGGCGAGGTTTTCTGTGCCAGTTTATATGTGTGGAGAGCTTTGCAGATGTTACAGGATTTAAAAATACCAAAAAACATTGATCTTCATTCTAAGTCCCTGAAAAAAATTAATCTGATTTATGTGTTGTGGAAATTTCCCAAGTCGAATAACACCGAAATAGAAGGGGAGCTACCACATTTTCTGAAAACTTATTTTGCTCAAAGAAAGCACGGGAAGCTTTTTTTTGATGGTTATTTCTTGGTTGGTTTGTTTTTCTTAGCTTTGTCCTGCATTTACAAAACTGTTGGGATGGATTGCTGCAATGTGTTCTCATCTACATGAGAAATTTCATGCAAGCCAAACTCAGATAACAGAAAAATGATAGCTGATTAGACCTGCTTGTTATGTTCTCATTGATTCTAGTAAGTGAGAAATGCTTGTTACAAATTGTGTTAAGATAACTTGCCTTTGTATTTAAAATTAATATACTATCCATACTGGAAATATTAGCATCCTCCAACAGTGCTGGGAAGGGCAGTGTCAGTGTTGCAGGTCGTTCTAAACAGAAGGGAACTGAAACACCTTTACTCCTTAACCCTGCTGCCTCGTTTCTCAAGGACAGTCTTCTGTCTCTCACTGAAATCAGGTTTATCAGAGGGCCAATTAAACAGATTCCTCTGCACTCGTGGTATTACAGCACATTTGCTTGGTTCCCAAATTAGGTTTTGCTGGTGTAGAACATTTCTTTCTGTGCCTGTGCACCTGCACTGCTGCAGGGAAAAGCCTGCACTGTTGTGCAAGGGTCATCCTGTTTCAGTGCCACCAAAGGAAGCGCCTCACTGGCAACTCCAAACACTAGTTAAAAAAAAAAAATAAAAAAAAAAAAAAATCTGTATTTCAAACTGTGAAAAAGAAGCAATGTATCTCAAAGCCAGGAACTGAATGCTCTCTAATTAATGTCCATCTTTCCTGGTGTTTGTTTGGGGCATTATTTTGTTATTTAAATGAAATTAAATTTTATTGTTGAGAGGAATCTGATGGGGAAAATACCTTTTAAAAATGGCATTAAAGAAAGCAGTGCTGAACATAATTTATTTCTGAATAGCTAGGGGGGGATTAATGTATTTGCCTTGAGCTCTTACATTAGTATTCCCAGCTACTGGAAAACAAAAATCATAGGGTTTCAGTTTGGTTTGGGTTTTTTTTTTCTTTTGAGCAGTTTACCTAGCCCTGGGTGATATTCTTACTAGTTAGAATTAAAAAAGCCATTACTTTTTACCTAATTTATTTCTACCCCTCTAGGCTCTTACTTTCTTGCAGGAAATAAGGAGGGCTCTTAGCAGCCTTTTTTTGGATGTATTATACTTTTTTTGTGGTTGTTCCCCAAGCAGGCTGAAGCTGTAGTGGCTGGGCACAGATCCTGACTTTGAACCCAGACTGTCCCATTTATTGCCACAGGTTTCAAAAGCCTTTTCTTTGTTCTGATATATCTATCAGTAATGCAGAGATTTTGGCATTGTTACAGCATGAAACCAGGTGAACAAAACCTTTTTTTTTCCCAGTAAACCATGTGACCAAGAAAAAAGGGAGTCAGGTCTCTTCTGAGCACTTTTTTCTCCCCTCTCCATAACAATTGCAACATTTGCTCCCTGAATTACCTGGGGGACATTTTGTCACAAACTGCTGCTGCTTCTCAATGCCAAAATGTGAGTATCTCAGAGAATGTTGAAGACAAAATATTTCACACACGATATACAAGATTTTGGGCTATGCAGTATTTGGACTCCCACTTGAGAAAGAGTTTTATTTAACAGGAAGAAAAGTGCTCACTGTGTCTCCCCGTCTGCTTGCGTTTGTCATGATATACATAATTCCTACCGGGTTTTTCCTTTCTTTCCTATTCTTTTGGCTAGGAAAACACGAGAGTATAGCCTTTGTGAAGGCCTGCACAAACATGATGCCTGTGTCTGTTGCAGTGACCTGGTATCTGCTGTTACCCTCCTGTGATCACAGTGGGTGTGATGGTGGGAGCCCTGCTCTCACCCAGGCATAAGAATCTAAAGAGAACAGGGAAAGAAAGGGGCTTAGCATGATCTTTGCAGGTGGCAAACAAGCTGAAACACCCATTGCCTGCTCCTTTGGGGAGGATTAAAATTCATCTGGTCACAAATAGCTCAGCTAAACAACGATGGAGCTGGAGAACTGCTCCAGTTTTGCTGCTTCAGCACAGCATGGAGGTGTGAAAACAAGTGCACTGCTTACCTCAAACTGCTCATCAATTCCAGGATAACCCACTGCAGGAGTTGCAAGGCCAGTGTCAAGTTGTCTGTGGCCTGGGCTTGCTGTTGGGAGCATGCTGGTGGTGCTAAGGGTGCAGCTGTACCCTTGGGAAACACCTCTGCCGGATGATCCTGCCATGAACTGCATCATCCATGGATTTGCACGAGCATCTGGCCTTTGGTTAAAGACTCTGAACTGTATTGGTTCCCCTCTTGGGAATCGAGAGGCAGTTTTCCTGGATAAATTTGTGAAAATGGGTGACACAAATTCATAGCACCAGCTCACTCCCTTCTTCTCTGCCTGACTCCAGTAGCAGCCCCAAATCAGTGTCCTTTGGAGAGACATTTTTGGGAGTATGCAATATCAGAAGTTCTTGCTTGTACTGGGTAAAATTCATCCAACATGCTTTGAAACTGTGGATTTGATGGTTGTCCGAGCTTGGAATGCTCGGGGAGGTGGATATTGATGGATATTGATTGCTGCTTGTCAGCCACAGTGTGTGACACTCTGGAACACATGAGGAACAGTTTTCAAAGATAAAATGGTGTCCAACCCCGTACTGTCTTGAATTTGTGACATCAGGTTCCTGGATATGAGGCAATACAGGTGCTTCTGGTGTCCTAGGAAACAGTTATTGTACAAGAATTGTGCATCCTGAAGGATGCAAATCTGCTAAGAGAAGTATTGACTTTAAACATAAGGGCTAAAGTGAAAGACATGAATCCCTAAATTCTTGTAACATAGATAATAAGATAATTGTGGCTGTTTATTTGTATTTTTAAGAGGCAGCAGGTACATTGGATGTGTTTTACATCAGGATATGGTGCATATAAGCTGAATAAATTTACGCTTTCTATTAAATCTAATTCACATTATATTTATTTTGCTTTCCATTAACAGCTAAACTAGTAAAAATGCAAACAAGCTAAACAATTAGAAATATTTATGCATTTATTCTACCTCATTTACTCAGACGTACTCAGGTTCCTTTTGGTGCTGCCATGAGATTCACTGACCTTCACCAAAGACCCATCAAAAGAAAACTTTAGCTAGGGTCTGACCTTAAGAATTATTGTTTAAGTCCACAGAGAAGAAGCCTCTGTTATGAGTAGATTAAAATGTTCCTTTGCTGTAAATCAGCAAGTGAAAGGAGCCCCTCTGGAGAGTTGTGTGTGTGAGGCAGCCAGTGACAACTGCATACACCTGGTGGGCTCTCAGGTGCGTCACTGCTTCACCAATTCAACTCCTTGTACTAAATCCAAGTCAAAGAATACCAGTCCCTTTCCTTCCTGGGCTGCCATACACAAATAATGCTACAACTCAGCACACTGCTCTCATCAAAATGCAGTTCTACTTATTTTCTGGAAGCACGGTTTTTTACTTGCTGTCAGATTGACTCTCACTAAATCATCTCAGCTGCCTCTGAGTAGCCAGCAAGCAAAAATGTCTCTCCTACCAAATGAATGGCGTTGCTTGAGAAGCTACTCATTGGGAGCTAGGTCAAAAAGCGCTGATGTTTGACATGTTGGGGTTTTTTTTGTTTTGGGCTTTTGATTGGTTGGTTTGGTTTGATTTGGGGTTTTTTTTGTTTGTTTGTTTTGTTTTGTTTTTTGCTTTTGTAACTGTTGTAACTGTTCTATTTTCCTGGTAAATGATTAAGCATGTACTTGTTCTAATTTTCAGTGCCTGCAGGTGGTAGTGAGCAGAGCTGTCTCCAGCCCTCCTCTGTAAACAATACAGGTATTATTCTTCCTGAAAATCACAGTGTAGCTTTCTATAGCGCAGAAAGTAGCTCTAGGCACTAAGCTTTGACTTGTGAAATAACTTCATAATTTAAATGTTAGCTCATGTTAACAAAAGGGAATACCGCAGTCAAAGTGGCTACTATGGCACTAATTGTTCATTCTGGCCAAGAACGCATCTGTAACTTGTATTCTCATGGGCTGATAAATTCAGACTGGAGGTGGTTAATACCTGAAAAAGGTACTTGAACTCTTTTCCTGCATGTCTACTATGAGCCAGTTTTTGGGCTCGTCAGGGATGGCCTTCTGTTGATGATTTGGTTCTGCTCACCAGCTTTCATCCAAAGGAAGAGGCTTCACAGCTGTACCACGTACACTTCAGCATTGCACTGCTGTGCTTTGCATTGGAAACAAAGGAGGAAAATGTATTTGAGCCTGGGACTACCTTTCAAATGCTTTATAGGCTTGCATGGTTGGTTATAATTAAATTGTCTTATTATTTGAGTAATTAAATATAGTGGTGGTAAAAATTTCTGAATCCAAGAAGTGTTTGTTGTCTTCACAAATGGTTTTGAAAACTGCAGCTCCAGAATTGGCACAACAACCTTTCAGCAGGTAAAGATGAGTATGAAACACACCCCCTAGACTATGAATTAAACTAAACGGGTATTTTGCTGGGCAACCAGCAGATGATGAGATATGTGTAATCTTGCCTGTAACAGCCCTTCTGTATTTTCTAGCTAAGGATCGATAAGTGCTAAAAAGTGAGATTTGTTTTTATGAGATGGATGATATTACAATTCTGTGTGTGGATAAGCAAGTAACAGTAAAAAAGGAAATTCAACAGCTACATGCATCAATTCTGCCCATACTGAGAGGTGTGTGGTTCGAATTCTCTTTCTGTTCATATGCTTCTGATCAAGGATTGTAACTACAGTGTCACTATCACACAGGAGTGGACATCTGAAACAGGACAGTGCAGAGCCTTTCAGCACTGCTGCTTTGTGCTCACAAGATGGGGTATCCCATGGTTGTTCATCTGGCAATGCACATGGATATTCATTCCTCAAGGTTAAGGCATTTCTTCTCCATGACTTTGAAATTTGTACTTCTCTATAAAAATTATGCCTATTCTATGAAAAAAGGAGTAACAGTGCTTAAGTCAATGATAATCGTCCTTTCTCTACAACAAAATATTAGCCATCACTAGAGAAAGTCTCCTGTTGTAAAAACATTAAAATATTAATCTCTTTTTACCTTTCAGGGGACTGTGGGACAGAGAAAATGAAAAGCAAAACTTTAAGATGCCTGTGCAAACAACTTTTTAATAGGATGGCATCTTGTCTTTGTATTTAGTGCAGTAACTTTGGACTCTCAGCCATTGCTTCAGTTAGTCTTCATTAATCCATACACTAATTACTGAGTCTGACAGTAGAGATATAGAAATAGTGAATGCAAACTGTGGACAGATGAAAGTGGAGTTATCTGTGGTGTATTTTCAAGTGAGTAATAATATATTATGAGATTAATAGGTTTAGCTTTCCACAAGGTGTCAAAAACGGGGGGAAAGTGATTCTTATCACAGGACATTAGAGACAAACTGGGGTGAGTAAATTTCCCCTTTCAAGAGGAACTTGCTCTGACATTGAGAAAATGGAACAGCAAATTATTAGAAGCAAACAATGTAAATTCATTGACATATTTGCAAATTGTTGCAAATTCAGCAGTAACTTCAGAGGACAAAGTTATTTCCACACATCTCTTTGACATTGTTAAGTATCTCTAATGACAAACATAAAAAACCCATTCACTTAAGTCAATTTTTTGTGCCTTAGTGCAGACTAGTGCAATGCATTTTCTACCCAGTGAATTACTTTTTTGTGCTACAGATATACATAGTGTAATTGTTACAAATAGCAGAGGTTTTTCTTAAGGTAGCTGAGCATTCCTTGATATACTTTGTTCCTTTATTAAATTGGAAAAAGACATGGGAATTAAAAAGGATATACATTTTCATCCCTTGCAGGTTGCACACTCACTCTACAGGAGCACTGTCTCTCACATCCAGGGCTGGTGGCAGAAAAGAGCTCACAAGTCCTCTCCATTGCTTCAGCAACTTTATGGCAGAAATAAGATTTTAAACCCTACTTTCTGTTTTTAAAACTATAACATATCTAATAACTAATGCAGGCCAGGTATATTTTGTGATCAAGAAATTAAGAAATGCCCTATAATCCAAAAGGATAGTAATTGTGAGGAAGTCAAGGTTTGTATATTCCTCTTCTCACCAAATTACTTCCTTGGGATGGGATAAAGCATTAAATTTCTCTAGGAGTGAGTAAGACTTTTGTCTGTTAATCCCAAAATGCATAAAAAGCTTAAATCCTTTTGGAGGAGGGGGAGGGTAGAAGAGGCTTGATAGTATCAGAAAATTGTGAGCAACATAAAATGAGGTTAGGATAGAAATTCTGAAAGCACTGTGAAACCCAAGCAAGGCATATAATTCATCTAATAACTCTGAATAGTTCTTTTTTTTCTAAAATATGATGGTGTTTTCCTTTTCAGTGCCCTCTAGTTACCTGGAATGGCAATACCTCACTCCTGGATCAGCCCAGCAGGCAGCTGCCACAATGCAGCATTTTCTGAGATATGTTGCAGTCACTCCTTTGAGAAATTAAATGTTACTTAAGAAACTCTGAGTAAAGGTACAGGCTCTCACAAGGTTTCAAAAACCTTTTTAATATCTTTATTTGACAGAACACCCAACTACATAGAAAACATGATCAAGCTTACAAGGCACAGGAATGAGGATTAAAAATGACAAGAGGGATTAGCCCACTGAGACAACGGATGAAAGTCACTACTCGTAACATGGGATTTAATAATTTTTCAAAATTTACTGTGACTAATGGATAGTTGATGTATGGGTCCTAAAAGTTCTGGCAGTTCAGCAATGTTTGGTCTGCATTGAAGTCATTACACTCAATTTCACCTTTTTTCCCCCTTATCTGTTTCTTTCTTTTTCTTCTTCTTTTAGCATTAGCAAGTGGCAGTTTATTGAGTTCTTTCTTTTCTTCAGACATTCACTAGACCTAGCCATACTGATAGAAGAAAGAACCGTGGAGTTTCACAGTAGTGAGCCATCTCGAGCTGCTGCACCTTTGGAGTAGTGAGTGGATGGTTAGTAGTGGATGGTTGCCCCTACGTAGCTTTGACAGGTAGCATGATTTGGCTTTGTGCTGCACTGTGCTGAGCTATATCAGAACTCACTGCCTTTTTCTTTAAGGCCAAAACATGCCAAACAGATGACAGTGTTAGTGTTCCTGTAGCTGGAAAAGGAAAATAGTGGTAAATATCCTGTTCTGCGTAGGCTGTGTGTCATTTGTTATCAGTTGCAGGCACTAATTGCTGTATTTAAACGCAGACTATATTGTGTAGCTGTGTGACCAGGCTCCTTGCTTTGTCCCACTGTGAGGACAGATACCAGGTACACTCCAGCTCTTATCAGACAGGTATCAGCTGGGTCAGGACTGGGCTTCTGTGGCTCAGCCCTTAAACAGCGGCACTGACCCGCAGCAGGCGCCTTCAATCGCAAAAGCACAGGAGCTTGCGCCTCTCTGTAAGGACAATATTTAAGACCAAGTATCTGTGTGAAGGCTCTGTGTGCCATGCAACTCCCTGGGCTGGTGGCTGGCACCCACCTGTGAATGTAACACTGTCTCACTCGCAAGAGAGGCACTCAAGATAAAAGGGAACCTTTGCGGAGCTGAGCGCGGCATATTCCCCCTGACGAGGAATCTGCAGTGAAATAAATGCCTATCTCTGTATGAACCACTCATGCAACTACACTACTGTGGTAGCCCCCAGTGTGTATTTTTGGAATTAACACAGCATTTTTAAAAGTCTGCTCTCTATGAACCAACCTTTCTTTATCCTAGACGTGCTATATTTTTTTTCTTTTTTTGGGTGTCAATCTCTTATTCCTCAGAGACCAAGCTCTTCTATCCAGTAATGTATATGTTACAGTAGCTGAAATCTTCTGACCTCTGAAAGGTGTAGTGGTTTTGATTCTCCAATATGAGATTTTCCAATTATTGTGGTTTAGCACTACCCAAATCGCCCATGCACTCACTAGAATTATTTACTCATTTCCTACTGTGAAATAGGATTAGGAGGGAGGCAAAACAGGCTCAAACTTTGAAGGGTATAAAGAAGAACTTTATTAACAGAAACTAAAAGAAAAAAAAATAAAAATCAGAATAAAACTTTCAGAACACTTCTCCTCCTCCCCCAAACCTCTTTTCTTTCACACTGGCAACATATAGAAACAAATCAGTCAGTTTATCATCTCTAAAATAATCTTTCTCAAATTTTCTTAGGGAGAGGAGTATCTCTCTTCAATCTATGGAGACTTCTCCACAAGAAACAGTTCTCTTGTGACTTCAATGTCACAGTGATCAGCCACCCAGGAGAAGGGAAATCTGATCACTATGTAAAAGTTCCTTCCTTGACTAATAGTTTTCCCACAACTGTTATTGAGGATCAGGTCAACTTTTGGGGGACAGAAATTTAAGGATTAGCAGTTCAAGCAAGGGCTCTCTCTAACTTTTGAAAACAGAGGTCTTTCTTCTTCTTCTGTGGGGGCAAGGGACTTCATCACACTTCTCTCTCTTTTCAAACTTCTCATGGGATCACAGCTGCTTCAATATCTGCTGACTTCAGCATGAGTGCATCTGCTCATGTCTATAGGTGGAATATTTAATCCACTCCATAAGCATTTCATAAATTATAGGGAAACAAGAGTGCCTGATTTATCAATCATAATCTTCTCCATAGCTTAAAAAAAGAATTTCAGTCCATGACTCTCCTCATTCCCTCATCTGAGACCTAACTTCTCCTTCTTATCTGACTTTGATGTCTCTCTGCTGCTTTTTGTGCATGTCTTCATCTCTGTCCCTTTCTTTCACTCAAGAGAGAAAACAAAGTGTCTGCAAGTCTCATCTCAGCAGTGAGCAATAATATCTTGCCCAAAGTCTGCAGATGCTCCTGTGATCCCTGCCGGGCCGGCTGGAGCTGTTTACGATGGCGCATTCTTTGGCAGCCACGCTGGGGGAGGCCAGGATCTCAGCATCCCAGCTAGAACACCTCGGCACCATCCGAGGGTCCATGGCTCCCCCTCCGTCTGCGCAGGGGTTTCTGGTGAGACTTAGCAGCAGGATTCCAGCCGAGCCATGGGTCATTCTGGCCTTGCTGGGGGGAAGGGGAAGCAGCCAGGATTTCAGAGGCAGAAGGGCCTCCCCTGCCCAGCAATCACTGGGGGACCAACCCTGCCAGGACAGGCTCTTCCCCCCAGCCCAGCCTGGGCTGCACAGAGGGGCTGGCCAGGGTGTTACCCGCTTCAGACCAGAAGGGAAAGAGGCCTCTCCTGGGCTTTGTTCAGTTCTAAAATGTGTGTTCACAGAGGTGTGTTCAGCCTTCCCAATGTTTTAACAGGTTGTCAATTATAAAGATTACAGTAATTTCATGACTATAAGGAGCACCCTTTTGACTAAAATTTTGGCCTGAACCCAGAAGTGTGCCTTATGGTCTGGTGCGCCTTATATACGGACAAAGATCAGAAATTTGCCAACCAGGAAGTGAGAGCTGCGAGCCACGGGGGGAGCCAGCAGGGCCACGGCTGCCAGGTGGAGGCGGGACCGCGGGGCCGTGGCTGCCGGATGCAGGTGAGCCTGGGGGCCTGCGGCACCACTTCTGCCGGGTACAGATGGACCCGTGGCGCTGCTCCTGCCGGGTGCAGACGAACCCGGGGGTCCAGGACCCAGTGGCTGCCGGATTGAGGCAGGGCCTTGGCCAGCAACCACACGGGGGGAGCTGGGGGTGGATCCTCGCTGCAAAAAAAAGTGCGCCTTATAGTCTGGTGCGCCTTATATATCGGCAAAAGTTCGGAAATTTGCTGACACTCGGAAGTGCACCTTATAATACGGTGCACCTTATGGTCATGAAATTACTGTAATCACCGATCGGTTTTTTTGAGACATAGAGGAAGTTCTCAGCAGCTTCTTCTTTTAAAAAAAATTATTTCTGTGGATGTCTCCTTCCTTCCTCATTGGATGTCATATGTGCAAAACCAGCACAAAGACCCACGTGAAATATAATACCATGAACCTGCCATGATGTTTTCATTATTAGAATAAAAATCCCTCTAGTCCAGTGAGAGTTATGCTTCAATAAGAGCCCAGAAACAGAGAAGTTCCTGTCAGCTCCCACCAGCACACGGGACATCTGAGGGAGGAGTAAAGGCACTGTCAGCATCTGTACTAATTCTGTATCTTTTTGTAAACAACACAGCACCTGCTGGGTTGCATCTGGGCTCACCTCTCCTTCTTCTAGACCAGCATTAAAAGAGAATGCATTAATAGGAAAGCTGAGGGGAAAAAAAAAAACAACTAAGCAGAAAGGAGAGGGGAGTAAAGGGATTGATCAGATGGGAAGCAACATCATGGATTGATGGATCACATCTTCATGGCAAAACTGAGCCTTCCCAAGATTAGCAGCTGGTGCCTGGGGTCAGATGTAGCCCTACTGCTCAACATACCTATTTTCTGTAAGGTGTATATTGGAAGGTCTATATTGGTTGATATCTTAAAAGATAGGAGAACAATAAATTCCTGGATGAGTCAGCTCCTCCGTTTTCTGTGGCGCATAGCTAACCAAAATTACTTAATTTACTGAACCTCGAATTTCTAGAATCACTGAGATCTCATTGCACCACAGCATCTGTCCCAAAAGAACCTCAGATTTTTGGTAAGCTAGTACTTACCCTCTATTCCATAAATATTTTCTGAAGTGGATAATTCAGGAGATAGTTGCATTGCATGGTATAAAAGCAGCAGTGTAAATGTCTTTTGAATGATGTTCTTGCAGTTTTAGTAATAAAGAAACTGGCCTAGAAGAGAGGATGGAAAAGAAGGATTGCTACTAAAGTTTATATGCAGACCTCTAGGTTTCATTAGCAGCGTCACTTTTATGTGAAGCTTGTCAGCCATCATGAAGATTCACCAACTCTGTAGGAGCAGTTTCACTAAAACCTAATTGTAGGTGCAGTTTTGATTTGAGGCTTTTTTCCATTGTGCACACTTCAGGCAGATAAAAACTCACCCATGTCAAACAAACCATGTTTGTTTGAACAGGCTATGACAACAAAAGCCTGCATCTTTTAGAAATAGACCCAGTTTTCTTTCAGCTGTTCTTTGAACCTCTCAGTATAAATGCAGAAGAGTGGTGAAAACATCCTACCAAACCTGGCTCACCAGGACAGGATTTAACACCCTAGACACTGTTTTTAAAAGGTGTTCATCTCAAATTGCATGGCTTAAGGAAGAAAATATAATGATAATTGGAAAAAAATAATTTAGAAAAAGCTTCTGTTAGTGCTCTGTGCTTTTCTTTTTTTGTCTGTTTGCTCTTGGCTGTTAAGACAAATGAGTAGTTAAATCACTCTCTGGGTCAAGTTGTCTGGTGAAAGCTTTCCTCTGGGTAATGACTGCATGTGTTGGCTTGGTCAATGCAAGACACCAGACAAACAATCAAGAAAAGGGTACGAAGAGTGAATGTGATGGTGTGTGGTGACTGAAGGCTAACAAGGAGGAGCAGACTGGAATGGAGACAGTGAGCTGAATTTGGGCCTGTGTCTGTCAGGATACCTAATGGACAATGGATGATGACAGCTGATAAGTGCAGCATATAGGGGGATATTTTTGGAGAGGGTTATGATATATTATTTCTTTTAACTCTTTGTCTGTAATACACAGAGTGACACAGAGCTTTCTGAAAGCTAATGAGGGTCCAGTTTCTCACCCCTAGTGCCCCTTGAAAGAACACAAAGGAAACTATTTGTGCCAAGGTCAGCTCTGTGGGGGCAATCTCAATGAGTCACCATGGACTAGGAAGGCAAAATCACAGTCCTGGAAGAAAGAGGTGATCCTGGCAAGAGAGGGGTGGGTTTATATGTGGAGGCACTAATAGGAGGCAGGTAAAAATTTTAACCGTAAATTATGGCATTTGTGTTTTCCTATAAAACCATAGTCAGCCAAAATCAAAGATTATGAAAGGGAGCGTGTAATAATAATTATTTTGACTCAAAGCATGGTAATTTATGTGAAGTGAGCATAAAGTTTTGACACTGAATCACACCTTAGATTCAGTAGGAGAAGATGGTTCATTAAGTCAGGGCAACCCCATACATAAATTTATAGGGCCCAAAATGTCCCTTTTGAAGAAGATATCTCATTCTTTTCCATGGCACAACAGCACGTGTTTGTTGAAGAGGAAAAGTTGGTCTCAAGAAGGGGAACATCTCCACCTGATACACTTCAACCCTTAGAGGCTACTGGTTCTCTGCTTATAATTAACACTTTTCTGGTGCATAAGACACAGCAACACAAGTGTGGGGTCAAGCATCCATCTTCTCACAGCTCATCTTATTATCACCCTCATGGAATATCTTAAGCTGTGTAAAGCAAGTGCAAAGACCACATGGCCTGTGGCAGAGCCCTTTGCTGTAGATAGGCTTCACAGCCCCTGGATTTGTGCTGGCAGAAGCAAACAGCATGAAATTCCCTTAACCTCTTCTCTTCTAAAACTCAAGGGATGAATGGACTGAAACAGCTCTCACTAGTTTGGAAAGAGTAATTCTTATATAAAAAGGCCTCTAAGCCAAATGTTTTTGGGTGTCTGATTCATTGAGGGTGGTTCTTCACTGAAAGCTTGGTTTGTGTCTGAAGAAACACTGTCAAATCAGCAGACAACATGTACAGTCCAAATTCAAATGTCTCACATTCAGGCTCTTTAATGACAAGATATTTTTTTAAATCACGTGATCCACTGCAACTTTTATCACCTGAGGACTGCTATTAAAATCCTCTTGTTCTTTCTTCAGCATCCTTGTTTTGAATCAGCTGCAAGGACACAAAAAGCTGAAGAACAAAACATGAATAGAAATTTAATGTCCTCAACTAGGGAACATGCTGTACAAAACTGAAATAGAACAAAGAAGAGAATAAATATTGGAAGGCAAATTATTTTCTTCACATTAATAATAAAATACACATAAATATATATATACATATATAAATATAGAGTATTTTTAGTCTATATGCAAATTGAAAAAAATTTTACTTATCTACTAAAAAGCATGCATTTAAATGAAAGGTATGTTAGATTGTTTCTACACCATTTCTCCTGTCAAGTATCTTGGGTTTTACTTGGCCAATTTAAAGACTTTCTAACTTCCACTGCTTTCCAGCAGATGAGAGTCTGACATGTATAAGTCTCCATTAATTCCTCAAAATAATTCATCTCTTTAAAAAGTAAAATGCAATAAAACTAATAAAAAAATGTGTGAAGGCAGCCAAATATTCCTAGACAAAATGTGTCAGCAAAAGGACACATCCTTATCTGTGACCAGAAATATGGCTGGTGTTTTATTTGTTGTTATGTGCTTGAACTTGAAAAAATATTGCAGTGAAAAAGAATTGCCTATTCTGAAACCAAAAGTAATAAGGAAAATTGCAGATTTTACTCTCACACATGGTAAAGTACTGCATTTAAGTACCTGAAACACTAGGAAGAGTGAAAAGTTAATGATTTCAGGACTTCAGGCTTAATGTTCTCATTTTATCATTTCTCTTCAGATAGAATATCATGGTTGTGGTTAGTGGGCCTCAAAGTTTCTGTTTGAACAGAACTGGACTCTGATTCTCTTCTCTCCGGGTAATGGGCTCTGGCTGATAATCTCTTATAAAACGCTTGGTCTAATTTGAGTTTTCAGTACAAGGCTCTTGCCAGCTTGTCTGGTCTAATTAGCCCCTTCTGAAAACCTAACCAAGAAAAAGCATGGGCCTTTTAGTGTGTTGAACCGGTTGATTTCAATCCTTTTTAGGAGGGCATAGACATCTTCAACTCAGCTATGTGGTAAATTAATACATTTTCTTTAGTGGAAGCAAAACTTCTGAGCAGGTAGCCAGGTTAACAGCTCTCTCTGTCAGCCAAGTTAACATCTCACAGACGACCCGTGCTGGATGGAGTGTGTGTGTTTGTCACGGGGGGTGATGTGCCACAGCCCATAAGTCTCACATAACTCACTGCCAAGTCCTAGAGAGAGCTCTCATTTTCACTGAGGACACAGTGGGATAAGGAGAGCCACAAGTACTCTTTACTTGATCTCTCTGTCTCCAGGTAAGTTCCACAAGGCACTCTGTTGCCATTAGGGTTTTATGGAGGTGGCTAAGATGCACTTGTGTTGGGAAGAACAGGCTGCCTTTTTGCAGTGAAGCCGAAAGCATCTCTCTGCTGAGGGAGGATTGCATACAACTGAGTTTTACCCTTCAGATCTGCTCTCTCACATCCAAGAGCAGATAGCTGCTCCTTCTCTCCCAGCAAAATGAGACTGTCTCCTTGAAATACCATGACAGGGCAGCACAAACCTATTGCTACACTCCCAAAGGGGAGGAGGAGGAGGAGGATGAGAACGAGAACACTCATACTACTGCTCTGGTTCCACTAAATGAGGGGACAAAGTCAAAGCGTCAAATTTGTATTTTGCTTATTCTGTGAGCCCAGCACAGTGAGTACTGCAAATCCTTTTACATGAAGGGCCTTGCCAGACCCTGAGGAAGCAGAACTGTGAGAATCTGACCTCCCTTTGGATCTCTGGGCTCCCTCTCCCAGTGTTACTCCCAGGTGACAAGTTCCCCACTTCAGGAGGGTTTCTGTGTCTGTCTCTGACTACTGATATGAAATTGAGATTCACAGGGACAGACACCCAGGAAAGGTATGTCTGACAGCTTGGTTGGAAATTAGCAAACTGCCAAGTAAGTTTGCCTGCCCATAGAAACAGGACTGAGTAATTTATATGGTCAAAGACCTCAGTCTCAAGGTGTTCTTTCCCTTCAAGGGCATCTGAACCTCTCTGAGAGCAGGCTGAATTTCACCAGGAGTAGAGAAAAGAGTTGCCACAGATGTGAGTTGGTTCTTGTTTCTTCTGTTTCTCAGCTTCTTCACTGACCTTCCTTGAAGGGCTACCACAATACTTGTGTTCCTTGACTTTCAGTGCCCCACCCCAACTTTTCCTGATGTTCCATCAGCTCATTCCAGTGCTTGCATGTTTGGAAAGAACTTTCAGCCCTGACTGTGCACCAACAGATTCAGCCACCAAATCTAGTAAGCTTCCTACTTGTAGCTGCTTCCACTTACTGGAGCCTCCTGTGAGCCAGAGTTGTCGTGGTGATTTGCAAAGTGGCAGGTTTTGTCTTCCCTTGGCCAGGAACTTTCTCTGTTTGCTGAATGTCAGTGCTGGTGACACCCAGCATGCAAGAATAGGTTTGTATCATGAGTGTACTGACGTGATCTATGACTTCTGTACTCCTGGGAATTTGGGAGACAATTCCTGCCAGTGTTGCAGTGTTTAACTCACATGGGGATAGAAGCCAGCCTCATGTTGTCCACAAAAGTTCTTCCCCAAGAGCCAGCTAGTGCTGATCCCAAATGCAAATCCGATGCTTCGAACCAAAGACTGGGAAAGGATGGATCTTTTTTTGCCCAGTTTTGTGACAAAATTTTATATATATACCAAATGAACTGAATTTTTCTCTACCAGCACACATGACGCTCTTCTCTGGAGAGAGATACATGTCTTTAACCAGCCCAAGTGTTGATTCAGGGCTGTGAAAGACAAGGAACTCTGATTCTAGGGCCAAAGATTTCTGCCCAGTAATACTACACTGAGCCCTTTTTTTTTTTTCAGTATTTTTGGCTTTTTCTCCTGAGGTCTCTGTCAAATGGCACAGGAAGGGATATGAGCTGTTTCTGCTGCTGATGTCAAGTAAAGCACTGAATAAATGTCAAAATATTTGCATCCCAAATAAGCTGCCCATTCTTATTTTTCCTGTAGAGTATAATCATCTTTATTCTAGACAGGTTCTCTCCCTCCATCAATATCAACCTGGCCTACTTTATATGTAAACTTGAGTTTGCCTAGCTAGATGCTAATATATTTTTATTTTAAAACTGAATTGGAAAATCTGTGAACATCCAGGAAGAGTGAATATTGCAGAATGTGATTCTCCTCTTCTCCTATGCACACTTCCTTGGTCCTGTACATAGTAGGCTTGAGTTTTGCCAATCTGGTCTTCTCTGAGAGAATATACACAGGGAAACAATTACATGAATCACAGGCAAAACAAGCTATTGTCTTTAGCAAGAAATTGCCAGTGTGCTTTAATCCCCAAAGAATGTTGCCTTTCTCCCCAGATATGATCAATTCACTCTCTTGTAGTTGTTAAATGCAACCATGGCTGTTATTGTGCTCTGAATGTTTTCTGTATTTTCATTATTTTCCTTCTATTACTAATGCAGATTCACTTGTTCCTGTGGAATTGCTCTTGGCTTCTATGCAAATACATGTCATCTTTATGTCTCAATCAATCTCATTAGAAAGAGAAGGTTAAAAAAAAATAAAAGTGCGATTTTTTTTCCTTCTTTTTCTTATTTTTTTTTCTGACAAGCAGATGCTACATTTCAGCTACTGTTCTTTGTTAACTAAATGTTATAAAAATTATCAAAGAGATGGTGAAATATTAAGTAGTTACTTTCATTGCCTCAAGGACAAACCCAGTGAAGCTTTAGTGAGCTGCTGGAGTGAGTTATGCTACTTGATATGCAGTTTAGTGTTTACCAGTTACTATTCAATCAGATATCTTTATGAGAGGTAGCCTGCAACCCCTAAAAATATTGCTGGGTGAAAATGAATTCCTACATGACATCATGCGATAATTTTCATTGGACTCGTTTCCAGATGAGGAGAAAAATGAAATGAGACCAACTGATGAAATAAGCTAAGAGTGGGGATTTAGATTAATGGCAAAAAAAATCAGGTGCAGGTGGGATATGATGAATCCCGCAATTTTTCAGCATTAAGACAAGGAATCAGAAGAATCCTTCGAGAGGATGTGCATGATGTTTATTTGTGTAAAGTGACCTTGCGAGCCAAAAGCCATTAATTTGATAGCACAGAACACGATCGCCACCCTGTGCTTGCTGGGAGAATTAGGCAGACGCAACCCATTGCCTAATTCAAAAGCAATTAATCCTGCCCGCTATCTAAAACGAAGGGGTTTGCATGTACTTTTTAGGAGCTTGGAGGAGATGGAACAATGCTGCCTCCTCCCTTGGGAATGGAGGTTGAGAGGTGAGGTTCTAGCATGGCGGGGAAGAGAGGATTTATTTTGAAGGTGGAAGAGTCTTGCATCTGTGAGTGAGCTATATATTTTACCGGTTTCTGCGTTGACAGAATTTGGCTTGATTTTCACAGGATGATGAATGACATGTCCCAGACAAAAGCCATATGGGAAAACTGTATTTTTTCTGTAATTCTACATAAAAAATTGCCCAAACATTTTTCTTAAAATTTCCCCTGAAAATATAAGCATGCTATAAACGCCTAGAAGGACTATTCACAACATTAGTCATAGCTTAATAAGAAAGTAGCCTTGCACTTCCTTAATTTTCTGAGAGAAAAGCCCTGCCTCCCAAAAGCAATTATATTCAGGATGCTCTCTGTATCCTAAGCTACTTTACCTAAGAAGTCTTTCTCCTTCTGCAGAGGAAGACAGAGGAGATTATGCTCCCACCCTGGCCAGACTGGATGAGTCTCTCAGCAGCCTGGGATAGTGGAAGGTGTCCCTGCCCATGGCAGGGGGCTGGAACTAGATGATCTTTAAGGTTCCTTACAAACCATCCTATGATGCACATATAAACATTCAATGAATAAACATTCTATCTTTAAACTTCAGATCAGTTTAATGAAATTATAAGCACCATGAAAGAAAATTCTCCATTGGGAAGTGTCAGATGATGTTTTTAATGAAACTGGCTTCCAATACTATTTGTGTTTTTGTGAATGTTTGGTGTTCATGTGAGGCATCCATTATTATAGACCAATAAAGTCAGGTGCAATGCAGACAGGTGGGAAATTAATTTTCCACAGAGCAGCAGCACACATGGGCAGTTTGAGCTGCATGGGGGACAACTGGGGGACAATTGGGCTTTCTGAGGCTGTGGACAATCTCCACATCTTTTGGTCCTAATTTGCAGGAAATTTCTGCAGTGTGGGCTGCAGCTTCAGTGAAGGAGAAGGTTTTGTAGAGCATAAAGCATCTGTTTGATGCTGCTGGATTGGCTTTCTCCATCTTTGTGTTGGATGATAAATGTCTCGTCTATCAGAGGAGCTGGAGTTGGTCTCTTCTCAGAAACCTTTCTAATGCCATACTGCTCCTAAACTATTCAGAGACACAACTCAAGGGTGACCAGCACAAACTTTACTCACCTGCAATTTAATTTAATTTAGAACTGAAAGACTGTAAAAGTTAAGTGAATGCATTTAACCCACTGTACACTTGACCTTCAGCACAAATTAGCCACTGTGGACCCCCCCACCTAACGGTGGGAGCTTATGCTAACATTTTTCTTCTACCAAATGCTTTTCCATCACACTGAGATCCTATAAAGGACAGGAATAAATATAGCCACTCACCTCAAAATCAAGATTGGAGGTGAAGAAATATAACAGCAATGCAGTGTTACCATAGTAACAAAAGCTCTAAAGTGGTCTAATCTACTGTTAAATTCCAGCTCAGAGATGAACAGAAATCAACATAACAGAATAAATGTTATATTAAAAAGGGAATGAGGATATTTTGAGACTGATATTATATTTGTGTCCCAAAATATAACATGAAAAACATATTTGAAAAGAGCAGAAATTTTTAGCCGTTAAAGTTTCACATTTACCGTATTTGTTTCTAATTTGGACTGTAATTATTCTCTGGTGAGGTTGGCTGTCAAATGACTTTTTGCCATGCTGCCCAAGTTTGCTCACACAGATATATTGCTTTTCAGAATATTCCCCTCCTGTCACTCCAGTAACACAGATGGTGAGCAGTGGTCCATATGCTTTATGTCCCAGGTTTTTCCAGCCACTGAAGCCTCACACCCATCAGTGCTGCAGGATCTGAATGAGTTCGAACACTGAATCTCCTCAAAAATTGGTTCAGAGCCTGAAGAGTCTCTGAAGGGTCTTGCATTTTCAAGGCAGAGCTGTTTTCAGTGTGTGTTTCTCTTTCTGGTGAATGTTGATATGTCAATAGGTGTTTTCATTATGTTCCAAAAAAAAAAAAAAATAAAACAAAAAATAGAACATTATTAAAATTTCCCTTGAGGTTCATTACCTCCCTCCCCCAAATAAAAAGTCAGTTTTGAAAAAATAAAGTAGAAGTCCTAAAATATGGATATTTCCTGCACCATTTCATGGCATATCACTCTGAGCATGGGACACCATGAACAGGCTGAAAATAACAATTTTCTTTCAAGTTTTGTTTTAATATCCTTAAGGACACTGCAGCTTTAGCTGTTAGTGAAGGTTCAGTCATTTTGGTCTGGGGAAATGAAGGCAGGGGTTTTTTTTAATGTTAAAATGTTTTTATGTCTCTATTTGTGCTGTATGTTTGAGATTTTAAATACCTGCTATTTAAGCATTGCCAGAGTAGATAAGAAATTCATATTAGTAGGCTAGCTGAGTTTGATGTAATTTTGACATATGCATAATAATGGAAAAGTTAAAAAAAATCTGAACCAACACCAAGACATTTGAAATAATTTCTGAAGAAATTTGATAACAGATGTTTTAAAATGTTCAAGATAAAGAAAATATATTCTAGTGACAGTTTGACCAAAAAATCCAGTCCCTCTGAATCTAAGCATCTGGCACATATTTCTTAACAAGGTATGTCTTCATGATCAAAAATACCCCAGAATCTCTCTCTGCTTCATAGTGAAGAATAAATTAACTTGGTGTATGTTTTAAAAGTAGGTCTTCAAGTGTATTTCATAGCAAGAAACAGATGAAAATAGAGTTTGCAGAGCATCACTTTCAGTCTACCTTAATAGCTTACAAACAGCATGTGAACAGCATGCTTTTCAGCTAAGTTTTCCTTTTCTAATGGGAGATGTGCTCTTAGAAAATGACAACTCATTTGCATGCAATTTGCACACTGCTTTTTTGCAGGAATACATTTGACTTTCTGCACTTTTCTCTGGTGGTTGCATTTCATTTTCTCAGTGCAGAATAGAAGCGTTAAGATCAGATTTTAACTTAAGAGCATTATTTGCAAAGACAAGAGGCTGCTTTTTGCAGCTGTCTCTTGCAAGCTCTCTAAAATCCAATTTTTTTTTTCTCTGGTATTAAATCATGTATGTGTTCCTTTTTCCTTTATACCATGCACCAGACACTGTCAAATCTTCCATAAAGTTCTTGCCTCGTTATTGAGAGATAGGGAAAGTAGAGCTATTTCTGAGGCAATAATCTTTGCTTTTATGGTCTATTCTCCTTCACATTGATTGCTTGAATTTGAAACTCTCATGGCATTTTGCAGGCAATAAAAACCAGAGGAAGAATGTGTTTCTTTTTGCCAGTGTATTATTATTAAGCCAGGCAGAGCTGCTTACAAAGTTGGTGCAGTCACTGCCACCAAATTCAAGAAAATTAGGAAAAAGAGCAATTTCCATGGAGAATGGAGCTGGAGCTTCCTTCAGCTGATTTAGAGGTAGCCTTTGCTGGTTTTTTCAGCTCAATTTGCCCTAATTCTGTTTGAGTGAACTTGAAAGCATGAAATTCACTGGTAAGTAAAAATAAGATCATTCTCTTCTCTCAAGCTGGCCACTGAACTTATATTCAGAAGTTCAGTGCAGTTTCCAAAGGGACTGGGAAGACCTAGAGAGTTTCTGTACCTCTATGTGCATCAGGATATGCTACACTCTAATGGACATTTTTTTGCTGTATTCTTCAGGCTTATGCAGTCAAGTAAAGAGTGCAAGATGACCTACATTGATCAGAGGAGCAGAGTAAAATTTATGGTTCAATTTTCAGGCATATTTCCTCAACAGGGTTGAGGTCTTTGTCGCATGTGGGAGTCATAAAAGGATGCAAAAAAGTATCTATCCTGCTTCTTTATAAGTATATATGTAGATTCAGGTAAATACAGCAACATGGGGAGAATCTTCTGGGTCGGTACCACTTTGACATCTTCTCATCAAACCTGAATCATTATTTTAGTTGCATTTAAGGGTTCCATCTAGCATTTCAACCCCTGTGCTTCCTGTATTTTGAAATCATATTTTAAATAGAAAAGTCAAATTTTTCAACTGGGAAAGGGAAGATCTCAATGAGAGCAGAGAGATCTGAGCTTACTACAGAAGAAGCAAATGAGTTTATGATGCCATGCTAGATCAAGCCTACTCTTTTAGTCAGATCTTTTAGGCTCTCCCAGATCATTCCTTTCATTAATTTATCTGTTATTTATGTGGGTTGCTTGGGATGTTTTTTCGAGACCTGTTTAGGTGCTGGTTCCCACAGTGTCCTTAGCAATAAATTTTGACATTTTAGTTACTGATTGTGATCAAAATAGAAAAATCTGCTCTCTTTTCCTAGATTTAATCTGATGTAAAAACTCTGATAATATTTAAATTAAGAAGCATCAAATGAAACTGAGGCTTAATGAATAACTTGTTCTCTAAACTCCTTTATAATGATATTCCTTATTTTTGCATAAATCCCTCCTACCTTTCCTTGACCATTGCTTTCCAAGTTTAAAATACCTTAGTCTGTGTAATCCTTCCTTGTATGGATACTGTATTTTTTCTGGGGTTGTTTGATTGTGTTTATCTGTTTTCTTCAGCTGTTCTATCCTTTTAGAGGTGAAGTGCCTAGAAAGACATGCAGAATTCAAGCTGTGGGAACACCATGGGTTACAAACTGGCATAACAATGTTTTTGCTCTTGTTTTTCATCCTTCATTAATGATTCTTGCTGTTCTGTTTTCCTTCTTCACTGCTCCTGATCCATGAGCTAATATTTTCAAAGAACTACCAATAATGACTCCAAGATTTTTCCTGGAGGCTGGGGGAGTAGAGTACATTAATATATATATCTAGACTATTTTCCCCTCAAATGCTGTGCTTTAAATTTCACCTGACATTGATTGATTGTCCCATCATTCAGCATTGTGAGATCATTCTGCGGCTTCTCATAATCAGTTTTCATTTTTAGTGCCCTGAATATTTCTGAATCATAAAGAAACTCTGTCACCTCACTATTTATTCCTTTCCTGAGCTTTAAGTGCATTGGGGACGATTCATATGGGCTCACAGTTTAACTTGCCTGCATTATGAAAATTACTATTTATTTTCATTCATTACATTCTACCTTTTAATAAGTCATTTATCCTGGAAAGGACCTTCCTTGTACATCCATAGAGTTTAATTTTTTTAAAACACTTTCATGAAAAACTTGTCAAAACCTCATTGTAAATCTAAGCATAGATCAATCTAAATGGCCTCATCCCCATTTATCATCTCTTTCACAGAGCCTGAATACCCTTGTGAGATGTGGCTTTGCATCCTGACTTTCCTATGCTGTATTTATTTGTCTATGTGCTGCTTATTTCTTTATTACAATTTGTATTAGATGTCTTGGTATAAAGAGTGAGATTTGCTGGCCTAGTTCTCCACTGATCTGTTATAGGAATACTCAGGATTCTGTATGTATGAAATCTGTTTAAGCTAGGAGTAATTCCATGTGTGGTTTCTTTCAGGACTCTTATTGAATTACTCCTAACTTACTCTTCTGATCTAAAACCTTGCTTTTTACATTTTGGTTTGAGGCAGTTGCTCTGGCTTTTCTCCTGTAGAGAAGCTATATGTCATCTCTCAATTATTTCCTAACAGCCACTGACTGCATTGATTTTACTCCTCTAATAAAGCACAAGCCTTTTGACTAATTGTCGCTTCTAGAAACTCTTCAGCAGACACTTCTATTGATACATTATTTTGGAAGAAAATCTTTGCTTTTTGTAAATTGATCCTTGACATCTCTTGCCCGTCCATACTATGATTTTCAGATTTGACTCCTTAACATGCCCTTTACCATTTTCTTCAGCTGAGTATAGCTTCCAGTTCTTGATTTGTTGGTTTGTTGGAAGCTCGAAACTGGATTCCAATGTGATTTGTTACGGTTCTCCCCTTCCTCCATAAGAAAAAATGAAATGGTTAACAGTATTGACATGTGAATTATCTCTGCAAGACATTCACATCAATCCTGTGCTGAGGGATTTCGCATCCCCCACCATTCTCTGGAGACTTGATGAAACATGAGGATAAATGAAGACACAGCAGCGTGGGCTTCAGTCTGTTGCTAATGCGTTGCTGGCTGAAGTCAGTGCTGCTGTACCTGCAGTGCTGGCACTGCTGGAGATGTGTAGATTAAAGCTCAGCAGCTCTGCTGCCTGCTTTCCTGCCTGCAGGGCAGGCATTACTCAAGTATTTCCTACAACAGCGCTTCTTGCCATCCCAGTCGTCAGAGACACGTCACCTTACAGGGACTCTGGTTCCAAACCCACACACCCTATTCAAAGTTCACTTCGTGTGCATGGCTTCTTCCAATTATCTGAGTGTGTTCTGAAATCAGTGTCAAGAAAGCAGCTCCATGAAGGCACTTGTTATTAATTTGTCTTGTTTCTTTTGCAGTTAATATGCCCAGTGCTGCTACTGGCACCAGTGAAAACCTTGCAAAGAAAATTCCCCTTTAAAAGGGAGCTCTGTGTGCTGACTCATCATCTCAGAAATACCTGTAGGTACACACTCTCTGACTGTTCAGATCTTTTGTTCCTCAGTTTTGAGAAGAGGACACTTTATTAATATCTCAGACAGAGAATGCAAGGGCAATGACAGGTGCTGGATGTAAGGGAATGTTGGTATAGAAGAAGGTTTTCCTGGCAGCCAACCAGATTTGAGTTTTCACCTTCAGCCAGTTCTTGAAAAAAACAACCCCAAACCAAAGAAAAACTCAAAAAAACTCCTTCCCAAACCAGGTTTCATCAAGAAAATATTTAAGGATAGACCAAATATCAAGGTTCTCTGACTGAGATACTCTATTTAAGGTTTGCTTCAACTCTTGAAACATCTAGCAACTGCTTTTTAGATGGAATATTCTGCTCAATGTCATAACACCTTTGTGAAGAGGTACCCTGCTGCCTGCCAAGTCAGCAAACCCAGACCTTACAGCATTTAAGCTTCAGTTTCATATCCTAAATGCAGGGACTAAATTTGCCTCAGATTAAGAAGACACAGGAATTGCTAAATTAATGGAGAAATATTATTCATGCATATTATTCATGCAAACTGAACTCTGTGAAAAAGCCTTTCCAGGAAGACATCGACTTCAAGAATCTTGCAAAGTTTTAGAAGGTATTTAGGCAACAACACTGCAAAATTTTAAGAATGCGATGTCTGACTGAATTAGGAGTTTCTGCTAAAGAAATCAAATATAACTGCCTGGATGTTAATAGATGAAGTATTTCAGTTTTCAAGATTGTGTTCTGTGAAAATATTCAATATTTAGGGACTGTAAATTTGGAGTTTTCCAAAGCTTTTTAGGAGTTTGTCTTGTACTAATATCAGTTGTTTTTAAAATGATTAAACAATCCTTACTAACTGAGTATGGTTTCTGTAGTCTTTGGTTGCACCAGCACTGGTATCTTTCCCCTTTATGGTAATGGCATTTGTTGGCTACATGTCATTTTTTATCAGTTCTTCCTATTCACTTCACTTCTGCATTTGAAAGACTATTAGGGTTGGAAGAAATCTCCAATAGATTTAATAGATTTAATCTCCTTTTAATTCTAATAAAAGTAACTTCCCCACTGCAGACCATCTCTAATCCATGGATATACCATGTAGGATATTGCCAGGATATTGCTAACTTGCATGATAACTTATTCCTCATGCTATGTATTGTTCTCTGTATTTCACTGTACCTTTTGACAAAGTGGTGATGGTGTGCTTACACATTTTCTCGTAAACATGCAGGGTGTAATTTAATAATTTCCCTAGTGTTTTATACATATGGTTGTTTTGGGGGGGCTTTGGGTTTTTTTTTTTTTTTTTGGTTGGTTGGTTGGTTGGGGTTTTTTTTGTTTTGGTTTGTTTTTCAGTTTTTTTTAGCACATCAGACAGATCTAGTCTTTGGACTGGAACACTGGTTTGTGTTTGCTGTTGGCCTTGAAGATAACTTTTATTCTTTATCCTCTTGCACCCTCAAAATCTGTTCCACCTACGCAGAAAATGCATTCATTTCTCATAGTTTTAAGATTTGTAGGGCAAACCTTGAGTATGGAATAAGAAAAATGGAAATATTTTTACTTTAAACATTCTTTTATAATATCTTTTCTTTAAACTCAATTTCTGCTGTCTCTTACATATTTATACACAATAATCAAATATGTTTTTGAAATGTAAAATATTTTCACATAACTTTGAAATTATTTCCTTTTCCACTAAGGTATCTGGAACAGCTGCCACTTGTCTTTTACTCAGCCAGGGTCTTTCTCACATCTGAAAGGCAGAACTTTGATACTCTTCTTTTGCTACAACTTGAGTAGCTCCCTGTCCATGCACCAGTAGATAAGTAGAATATAAATGCTGAGATCTGTGATGCAAATGACAGAGAAAAGTTTGCACTAAAATCTACTAGAGAAACTACTGGAGCTCTGTAAATTTTCCAATAATTTGTATTATTAATTTTTGTGGGTAATTAAGCTGTTAACTCTGTCAGCTCAATATGAAACTTTTTTAGCAATTTGCATGCTGACCTTTACCCATAAAAGACATAACACAAGTAATGATCTAAAGGCCTGTCTTAAGATGATAATGTTTCAACTACTGCACCCTTTTCCACAAAGTTAGCAGGAATTTTATGAATCTGGAGTTCTCCAGCAGTAACTCAATCATAGTATAAATAAGCATATGATTCAATCCCATTCTGGGAGAGAAAACCAGACAGGTTATGCTTGCACTCTTTTTTCTCTGTTGGGAATACAGAACAGGTTGGTTGCACTTCTCTTTTTCTAAAATAAGCCCAAATTTCTGTGTAATGCAGAATTCAATTCAGAGCATTCACATACAACAGAACAAGCACTGTGTGCTTCAGAAAGCTGTAAATCCTAGTGCTGGGCTGAAACACAGCCCAGGGGAATGCAGCCTCAGCTGGCAGTGCCTTTTCAGGCTGACAGCTCCTCTTCTCAGAGAGGAGCAAGCACCTTCCCGTGCTTCTCCTCTGGTTGCAAACCAGGGTTCATTAGTATGCTGCAGCCGTGCAGATTTTCATTTCTGATAAAACTTAGCCTGAGAGGTATTTGTTGATGATTGTCAACAATCAGATGAATTATAGATGATGTTGGTAAACAAAATGCTGCCTTGATGAATGATGACTTGGCTATACTATGACACGACTGCTAAGTCATTCAAAGCACTGATTAAACCCATTACAGTAAAATAATCACCATCCATTACCTTTAATGTCGTGAACTGACAACCTAGTTAAGGCAGCTGATGGTGTCAGCAAAATGATTTGTTGGTCCTCATGTCCAATGACAATAAATCACTTCAATAAATCAATGAACAGTAGCAATAAAACAATATATTTTCATTTTTCTTGACATTCAATTACAGAGTGTGTATACAGACTTATTCTTAAACATTCAGTGATGTGGCAGGATTCAGCATCCACCAGTAACTAATACATACAGTTGTTGAGATCTTGTTTTGTCCAATCATGTTTTACCCTTGGTTTTGTTTTCTGCTGCATCTGCTGCTGTGATACATCACTTGTCTTACAGAGCCAGATTCATTCTCAGGTATAAAGGCAGAATTTTTATATTCCTTTCCATTTTGTCTGAAGAAGTTTCTTCTTTTAAATTGGTTGCTGTAAGCATTGCATTTTTCGCAAGACTTCAAGGATAATGATCGCATTCCTGTTTTTTCACTTTTCTGCTATCACCTCTAGGCTAATAAAATCTATAATTTGGCTTTGCAGGTTAAACAAAAAGCAAGCTTAATCATTGGATCAGTCAGACCTAGGCTGAGGCTACTGTGCTACTCATGAATGAACACTGCTAAAACCCAATTCAGCCATCTCCTCCCCATTCTGCTGTCATTGGGGCTGTGCTAAATGCCAGTAGTACCAAACCCTAGAAATCAATTGTACACTCACCAGAAATTGTGAAAGACTTCCCAGACACTTGAGAATATAATATATTTTTATTAGCTAAGCTTACATGCTTATCTCAAGATTGACAACCTCAAAATCTTTATTTATTCTTTTTGGCTAAAGGAAATGGAATGGTCTTCATGGAAGGTGGTGGAGTCACCATCCCTGGATGTGTTTAAAAAAAGACTGGATGTGGCACTTGGTGCCATGGTCTAGTTGAGGTATTAGGGCGTGGGTTGGACTCAATGATCTTGAAGGTCTCTTCCATCCTAGTGATTTTGTGATTTTGTGAATTAAAAATAATTTTTTCTCTGGGTTCCTTCCACTTCCCCACCCATGCGCACACACTCGCCCAGACTCTAAAAATATCCTGAGGAGTTCACAGGACATAATTTGTTTAACATAATTCACGTCATCTATTACCCAGAGGGTAATAAGAAGGCAGAGGTGGAAAGCAAGATGGTTGTGGATTCTGTGGATTGCCTTTTCTGAGCCATCCTACCATTCATGTGCCCCGAGTCTCTACTTGCTTGGACTTTGTTTGTGTCATACTTGCATTGTCAGAAGTTTGCTGTTCATCAAGAGCAGGTATTTTTCACATTTGTGCAAAGACAAGATTCAGTTTTGGTTCCAGGTAGTGACTTAACATGGGATCTGTTTCCTTGAGCACTTGCCTGCTGCAGACAGAAAGAGCATCGAGATGAAGCTTTTCCATGTGGCTACGTTGCAAGGCATATGAAAGATTTTTCTCATTTCTTTCTAAAAATGGATCTGTCAGTAGAGAATGATTGGTCTCAGTGGACATATGGGCAGTTAGAACTAGGAAAGCTGAATGTCACTACAGGATGGTAAAAATGAAATGTTTGACTGTAAATTATTTTTTATGTCATATTTAGATTACAATATAAAAAATGCAAGTAGTCAATATGAGTTATGTAGCAGACATGAGAATGTGTCAAGAAATGCTCCATTTTTGATGAAAGTGAACTATAATGGAGACTTGCAGTGACTTTGCAGGAGACATGAGTTGATCCTTACTCCAAAAGTAATATGTGTAGCAAACACTTCTGAAATGGCAAGTTTCAGAACTTTGTGGGCTATGTGATGTGTAAGAGTTATTAAGAGGTCATTTGAGATAACAATCATCAATTTGGTTCTGCAAAACCTCAGCAGTTGCTCAGAAGAGAGGCAGTAAAACAGACTGCTGTCCTATATCAAATCATCTGCCTGTGAGGTCTGTACAAGCGGTTAAAGTTTGTAAAAGGAGGGATGTATGGAGGTTTTGTGGAGAAGTTGAGTATTTTCAAAGCTTCTATTAAATGCAAGAGATTATCTGTGCTACCATGGGTGAGAACTGCATTTTTTTCCTGTAACAGTGATTAATTTAGTTGATGATATCCCACCCTTCAAATTCTACATATATCATATGTTCAACTTCATGGCCTTTTCCATGAACTTCTTGACACTGGTGCCTTGCCTTGCAAAGCAGAGCCAGGGCCTTTAATCACTAGGTGGACTTTCAGCTAGAAATTTGTGCTTTTGGGGCCTGTTTTGACTGGTTCATACATTTATACTTCATCTTAGTTTATCAACTCAGCTTCAGAATAGTCAGAACAGGGCTGGGAGCATGGCCTGGAGACTGAGATCCCTTCCCTGCTATCAGAGGACCACCTGGGCATCGTGGATCAGTCAGTGCTCCCTTTCTGTCACGATGCTGTCCCTCCTGCTGTTGAAAGGAGAGGAAGGGAACAGACCCTCTCTTCTCTTGGCTAAAGCTTGAACCAAAACCTGTAGGACAGCAGGCTCAGGTGTTCCCTCATCCCAACTTTACCTGAAACAAGATGCCAGTGGCTTCCGGCAAGGTAGTTCATATTCAAGTCAGGGCTGAAATCAAATGACCCTGCAAACATTGAGACAAACACAGCGCTTTGGACTCCTCACCAGAGACTGACAGCACCAGTTTCCTCAGCTCTGGGAATTTCAGGGAATTTCATTTTAACCTGGTTCAGCCTGGCCAGCTCTTTAAGTTTGATTAGGCTAGGTGGTATTTCTGGTGTAGACACAGGCTATTTATTAGACAGCCTGTCCATGGGGAACAAGATGATCTAGTGAGAAATTTCCAGGATGTGCTGTTCTGTACCTTGTTAAAACTGCAAAGGACAACAAGAAAATGTGTGATGTGCAGTAGATGAACTTAGAAAATAACATTCAGCTGATGATTCTTCATAGGGTCCCAACTGTCTGAGGAGTTGTGTAATGTTGTTTTTGGTTTTTTTTAAAGTGAAGTCATCATGTTTTGTACTGAGCTAAATTATGAGATTCTTGTACAGTGGTTACTGTACCTTTGGAAAACATTCAGCACAGTGTACTGGCTCTTTCTGAGAACATATACCCCAAAGTGCTATTTCAATGAGACAAAGAGGCAAGTTGTTATGAAATTTGCTTTCCTACATTCATTTTAAACTTTCAAGAGATCACACTTCAATATTCCTGTTATCACCACCTTGAGTTTAACTACACTATAACAAAAAATTGATTTAAAATGTGTATTTTTACTTAGGTATTAACATTTGATACAGTTTTAAAGTTTTCTATAAAACTACTTTTATCCAGTATATATATGACAGCCTATTATATGATAGTCTGTGATCCCCCTTAGTTCAAAATAAGATGAATGCATTAACCTTTTTCAAATGTCACCTACAAAATCCATGCAATGAAATAGTTAAGCACATAAGCCCCAACACAATCAATATTTATTGGTGAAACTGGCTCTGCAGCATATCTTTGCCATCTCTATAAACATTTGTATAGCAACTTTAACATTTGTATCTGTTTCCTTTCAAAGCTGATGTAGAATTTCTGAAGGTGTCCTAGCTTGTTAATAGCATCAAATATTGAAAGCTGACCCCGAAGTTTACTTCCCAAAGTCCTTCTGGTCTTGCTCATGGCTACAAGAAATTAAAAATTAAACACTGAGGACACACAGATCCTGTTATTCAGCTTGAAAGTTCCAACAAACCCTGGTGATACCTGCAGTGCATCATTCAGTATTGCTGCATGTGGCACAGAAGGGACTGAGCAGATTTAGCTCATTATGGCAAGTACAATTTAAAAGCTTGTCCTGAAATGGGGGGAGAAAGGAAAATAATGCAACCACCACCAGCAGATGGACAGGGGATGAAAATAAAAAGGCAGTGAACAGCATCTGAAATGTAGCTGGTATTAGCTTTTTGGTCACATTTTATCTCTCCCCAGGCCACTGTCACCATCAGAGCAGTGTGGAGTGACTTGTGCCACAGCTGGCACCTGCAGAACCTCGGGGCTTGGGCCAGCAGGGACCCTGGCCATGATGCATCCTCACAGAAGGAGAATCTCCACGGACTGGGATGAACACCAGGATAAGGGCAGAGAGGGGAGAGGAGGAGAGCAAGTACATCCAATTTTTGCAGCTCTCCCAGTGCTTTTCCTTTGTCTTTGACTCCTGCCCTGGAGTACACACAGCACGCTGCTGATTCACATCTTGTCACAAGACCAAAGTAATGATTACATTCTGATAATAAGGCAATTTTATTTCACTCTTGTCTAATAACTTACAGCAAGTAACTGCATGGTAAAGATAATTTTCTGGAGAGAGAATGAGAGGTTCTTTAAATTGTCCAGGTCTTTTAAATACCTTTCCACTGAAGCCTCCAGACTGCCATACTATAGACTTATAATAATACTAAAAGAATAAAAAAGCCCCCACCTTTCTCTTTTCTACTTTGTCAGGTCAGCATAGGATGTTCAAAACATATTTTTTTTTTTGTTTGTGAATTGTGGTAGGGGCTGGGGTAGAAGGATGTAAACAACTTCTAAAGGCATTCTTCCCATGACTTGCTGGGAAAAAGAAGTGCACCTTACATTTCATCATTAAGTTTGCTGCTTTGACTAAAATGGAAAAGTTGTAAGGCTCCCCCATTTGCCAATAATCTCAATTTATTAATTTCTCCCATAAGAAGAACGTGTTCAGGACTGGAAAACTGGTATACAATGAGGCTATATTTGTATTCTGAATTGATAAATTGCAAATAATTCCCAAAATATTGGCAAGATTCAGAGCAACTTAATGATCAGCTGGAAATAGGGGGTTAAGCAAATATCTGTTTATATACAACCTACCTTGCAGAATGTCTTGCAGAATAGCTTTTCTATTAGATCTGTATTGGAATATCTCTGGTAATGGAGTTTAAGAGCACATTTACCTTTCTCACAGCTGTAGCCAATTGGTGACCCATAGTTCCTGTGAAGTAAATTATGTTCTCGTTATTTGCGCTGCTCCTGGCAGCGAGACATCATTTACTTTAAAGGCAGGAGGGGGAAGGAGGAGAGTTTTAGAGTAAGTGGTGAGTAAGCTCTCTGACAAACATCCTCCAGCAGATCCAGCTGTTCCTGGGTAAGATGCTCCTGGCTGATTCTGGGTACATGGAGTGCTTGGGCAATGTGACTTGGAAATCTCACTTTCATTTCTTGAGCCTCTTGACTTTTGTTAATGCTGGGAATTGAAGCTCATCAGTAATTTACTGCTGCTGTGGCAGGAACATGTGTCCCACTGAGCCATCCTTGGTTCTGGCTGGTCATTTTGGTAGGAGGGGAACTTGTGTGACATCTTTTTAGCAGAACCTGCCAGCTTGTTCCAGCTCAGTCCTTAGGAATGAGGTATCTGTAAACAGCTGCTACCAGTGGGGCTGCACCACAAGGCTCCCCTTACAACCTGTGGGTACAGAAAACTTTTTGCTGGCATTAAACAAATTGATGAAATAAACAGACAACTATTTTGTTGGCTCCAGGAAGGGATCTGGCTCCCCTGAAAAAGGAGGTGATTGGCAGAAGGTTTTATCAATATAAAGAAGTCCAGTAAATTCTCTTTTACATCATCCAGAGAACAGAAATATTTTTTATATTTTAGGATTTTTTTCCTGCTGTCTGATTTTCCAATGGTGCCTAAATAATCAGCACAATTCACAGTATTTATGTCATTACATTGTTCCCTGCACAGTCTTGTCCAGTAGAAAGATTTGTAAATTATATAAAACACAGGGGCTCTCAAGCCAGATGTTTATTTATACAGGGAGCCACATTATCTGTCTCAATCCACAAAGGTTATGTTTTCCTTTTCCTGGTGGCCATTCCATCATGCCACTCCCACAACAGGGAGCAGCCAACAGTCAAAGCAAAGAGCTCACAGATAAAGCATGGGTCCTTTAATAATATATTTTCTTTCAGGTTACCTGAAAAATATTTGAAAACACACTCAAGGACAGTCAGGCTTGATTAGGAAAACTATTTGTGTCTGTACTCTGACGTGCCTTGATTGAGGGTTGGCAAATGCCCAGATATCCAGCAGGTGTGTTTGAGGATAAAACCTTTAGGTTTTTGTTTCTTTTCTTGTTTTTCTTTAATGGTTATGAACTGCATTAGCAGGAAGAGAAGTTAATTGTAATCCCTTCAATCCACCTGACCTGTTTTTGCAATAATTGAAATTTCAGGTAAGCAATTAAGTTCATTCATAGCACAAAAGAAGCATGGCACAAAAGAAGTGGTTGAGGAAAGCTGAGAAGTTTGATTTTCTTTGTTTCTTTTTTTTTAATGGATAATGTGGATTATTCATTACATCCTTTTTTTGATGGTTAACAAGACACATCGAGCTTCAAGGAACAGCATAGGATTAAATGGCTTTGTCAGAGGCAGCCTTAGTTCTCATAAACCAGAAGTCCATAGGTATCCATGCAGAACACCCCCACAGGCACTAAAATTTAATTCTTTTTCATTAGTATTTGTTTCATTTTATTGTGCCATAGATATTTGAATTCCTCATTGTCCTAAAGCTCAGTTACAGACAGTTTCTGTGTTGAGCAAAGGTGGAGACCTCTTGGGAACTGAATTTTAAAGGTGTTTGTGCTGCAGCTACCAGGAACTGTGAGGCAATGAGAATGGCAGGTCACACCACGAGGAGGAGTTCAAAGTCAGTGCAGAGTGAAGCAGATTTCTGCAAGCCTGCCAGCTTCACACTGTCCTCTGATGTCCCTCCTGCCACACAAAAGGAAGGCAGCACTCCTTCATTGTGCTGATGTTGTGGTTTAAAACAGGAGTCTGAAATCTGGTAAACTGGTTAAAACCAATCTGTAGCGTGTAAACATAAAATGTGATGTAAAGCCAAAGTAAAATGGTTTTTAACTCAAACACATACCCTCAAAGCAAACTCCTGAATATTCATCAAATGTACTTACCCAGCTGTCTTGAAAGAGTTTATGAACTATTCCAACAGTGACACCAAAATAGGCTGGATTCTACAAATTCTATTTTAGAAATTTCAAAGATACTGTAGCAAACTGGAAACATTATTTAGGCTTGGTCTTATGAGATCATGGTTGAACATCCTGTCTTTATCATTGCTTTAAAGTTTTGTAGTCTTTTTCACCTATCATTGAAATACTTTTACCATCCTCCTTCTATGCCTCCATACTATGTCTCACATGAATTTGAAATTCAATGAATGGTTTCCTTAGTTAATCATTCTATGAAAGTCTTGTGCTTTGTTTGTTTCTTAAGTATGCAGTTCCTGTGGTTCTTAATCAACAAAAAGATAAATCTGGAAAAAAAATAAAAATAGAAAAAAAAATTGTGCAATTTTAAGGGAGGCAGTCAAAAAGCCAATGAATGCTGGAAGAAACTTTATCTATTGTCAATAAATATAACAATAAAACTTCTTAAATTTCTGGAATCCTATTGAGATTAGGCCCTCTTCCACAATAAAAGGGATTTGGTACCAGAGTAAGATACAGTGCAAAATGATGCTGCCTTCATGCAAGATGGAAAGGCAGTGTCAACAGTGAGCACTCCTGCACTATTTAGGTGTCACATGGTCCCTAGGCACGTAAAACTAAATGGGCTGTTTGGGAAGAAATCTGTGTGTAAAGGTACCACAACTGCAGTGAGTCTGGGAATGGCTCTGATGCCTCTCCTGGCACCTCCAGGAAACTTCTGCAGTGAGCAGTTGCATCACCCTCCCAACTGTACTACATCTTATTGTTTCACCGTGATAATCATTGTGAATTTGGAGCCTGCTTTTCTTAACTGCTGATGTGAAGACTACTAGTTCCTGCACTGTGGACACAGCCTTTTTTGGCACACCTTCACACCCCAGCATGTCTTAGTCCTGTGGTGGCAGCAGGTACTTCTGCACAGCACGTGGGCAGGAGAGCTGCCTTGTCCTCTGGCAGTCTTTTCAGGTCCTCTGGATCATTCACATCGTTTAATACTAATTCCTGTATCCAAGCTTAAGCTCTTCCATGTTTTCCTGCCACTGGTGAAATTCACTCAAACTTTTAAAGGAACACCAGTATTCTAAAGCCTCCACTGCTGCCCAAAGTCCCTAACTGCTTCATATAGACCAGACCCTTTGTAGTTTTTCTTTTGCCTTTGTTTTGAGCAGCAATTTGGACCAGATCCAAGCTCTGCCCAGGGTTCCCAGGCATTGACACTTCTGCAGAAAGCTGCTAGCTTTATACAAAACTTCTATAGACAAGTGTAAACCCTAAACAAGATCAGATTCCATTTTGTGCAGCTTTTAACCACAGACTGCTGCTGCCAGCTGGCCTCAGAGGACTTATTTTCCATCACCTGCAGTTGGTCACACTTGCCCAGCCTAAGATTGCTGCTTATCACTGTTGTTTTAACAGTATTGCATCTGGCACCACAGCCCTACTGGAATCAAAACGTTCATTGAATAGTACAGCTGCAAATATGGCAGCTGAGTGACAGATGCCTGGCTTTGGCTGTGCATGCACTCCTTGCTTTTCCTGGAATTGCACTGCAGTCATCATCCTCTGAACTAAAGCCCTCTGCATCCTTGGGCTGTGCACGCACTGCTCACTCCTTTCTTCCTGGAATAGCTGCAGCACTGGGGATTACAGATGGCTCTATTTCACATTCTCCTTGCACCTCTCCCTTTCTCATGCCTCACAGCTTTCTTTAACTTAAATCTCTTTCTTTGTGTGTGTGAAGGTTTTTTGGTGGGTGTTTTTTTCAGTGTGTGTTTTGGGGATTTTTTTTTTTTTGCCCCTAAACAGCCATTTTGCTGTTTTTTCTAATCACTTGAGTGGTCCAAGTGGGGTGGTAATGCTTGGAGGTGCCTCTTGGAGAGAAGGAGCTGCAAACTCTCCTGTGGCTGGGATGCTAGGTTGGTAGGGAGTCACCTTGAAAAATACAGGTAAATAAGAAAGTTGAAAATTTTTGCTATATATTTTTGTGTAAGTACGTGATAGGTCTCTCCTGGCTTATTTTTGGGGGGTGGGGATCATAATGCCTTTGCAGCATTTCTGTCAGATGTCTGGTGTTTCTATTATTGTTCTCAGCAATGTTTTTTATCATGCTTTTCTTTTTTCTTCCCAATGTGATGGCTAATACACATCTCCCTTCTGGCTTCCAGTTCTTTATCTTTTAGCATCTATCACTAGATCTGTATACAGACTTTGCTTTCCCTGCATTCATGCTTGTGCCAGATTCTCTTTGTTAGAAATTCAGCATGGCCAATGATCTGAGTCACTCTATGATAATCACCTTCCCTGCTTTCCTGTGCATCTCCCTGGCCTGCCTTCACCACATTTCACACACCACAAGTTGGCTCATAAAACAAGAGGGCTTCATGCTCACAAATCGAAGTGGCTCTTTATTTAGCAGCTTACTTCAGAGCTGCTGCAAATGCAGCACACACTCCTCCTACAATAAATAGGTGCGTGTCATGGTTCTTCCCTCAGAGTCTTTGTCCTTTTTTGCACTTCAGGTCTGAACAGGGAGGATATCTCTAGGGCACAGACAGTCGTTTAAGCTCTGATTTCCATTAGTGTTTAGTACTTTTGCAAGCAGCATGCTTAGTCTATGTAGAAAAGGCAGCTCACTGTGCATCCAGACAACACTCTATGCCAGGCAGTCATCTGGAGTTGTGTTGGTATAATTTGCCTTTCTGGGAAAAAATCCCCCCTTTTTTTCCACCCACTAGAAAATCTCCACCTATTTAGCAGGAAAAGGATTTTAAAATCTGTTTGGTTTTGGGGTTTCTGTAAGTAAATGGTGAATTTAGTTACATTGCACATATATTTTTTAATTGTGGTTGTAGAGTTTACGTATATCTTAAAATGAGACGTTTAAAAGAGAATCAAGAAAAATGGCAGAGTTGTTGTCCTTCTAACTATTCTTATATATATTTTGTGTTCAGTGGTTTTTGTTTAACTATTTGCATCTTTTCTTTGATTTCCTGGAGAAACCAACCTTTTATTCAACCTTTTATGCTAGATTGTTTTTCTTTCTTTTTTTTTTTTTTTGACTATTAAAAAAACTTTTGATACTGCTATCACAGAAATGGATGTAATATAGCAATCAATAAAATTATAAATTTTTGATCCAAAGTAGCACAAACCTGGGAACAGTTCTGTCAAAGACAAGGGGCTGGGTGTAGCCATATGTAGCGAGCTGCCTGGGATTCATCATCTTCAACAATTCAAATCATTATTCCTCACTGTGGATAATCAAGGGTGGGGGGAATTAAGTATGCAGTTTTATTTAACAGAAATGTTTTGAAGATGTATGGAATTCTTTGTGAATAATTCATGTGCTTTAAGATCAGAAACACTGAAACAAAAAAAAAAGGTGGGCAATTCTGCTGGGATGTGCCAGTTTGGAAACAAAGCAGCACTCTTGCCACATGTAAATGCCACTGAAACAGGATGGCTGTAACATCAGGGAAAAAGTTCTTTCCTGAACAGTCTGTAGCAATATAGATGATCTCTTCTTCAGAAAGTAAATTATTCATTTTGTCCTTGATCAATTGCAGTTAACATGTACTTGTGGCTCACAACTGTTTCTCCATAACATAAAAGTGGCTCACAGGGGAAAAGAAAAGTCATGCTTGGGGAAAACAGCATCAAGAAAACCCTGTCACAATGAAGCCTTCTCTATCTTATGCCCCTACCAGGCATCTCTGATTAATCAACCCTTTCAATGACTTTGTCACTAACAAGTTATTTAAATTTTCTTTGCCTCTCCCAGTGTATTGCTCTACTTATTTTTCCACAAGATTAGATACAAAATGGAAATTGAAAAGGAAAATAAATATTAGAATGTGTTTCTGATTTGGGACAGCTGGAGAGCAGCTGGTGTAGTGTGGGCTGTTAGGGACAGGTGACAGCTCTGTCACTTTGTGGGAACTTTCATATGCTCCCTTCTGTGAGCCTGCACCAGCAGGATAATATTGGTAGGTATTAATTTTTATATATATATATTTAATATCTCTACATCAAGTCCCTGGCTTTGCAGTCCAAAATGAAGTCAATGGGTATTTGCTGATGCCTAAAAATCATTGCTTCTTATTTGAAGAACTGTGACTTTGTGGCACAAGCGAATTATCCCCTAGTTGGTCACTGCAGGGTCTGCTGGGCAGGTGGGCACTGCTGGGGAGCCCCTGTCAGAGGGCAGCCTTAGAGCTTTCTTCCATTTATGACATTCCAGCAACATGTTCATGCATTCCCATTACAGGGAATGCATGAAGCAAAGCTTTCTCCAGGACTGATATTTCTGTCTGGTTTTCCCAGTACTTTGAGGACTTCTGTAGATCTATTTTATCCAGCATTTTAAACCTCTTGGGACACTGGATGCAAACTGATTTCAGCATTCAAAAGCTGGAATACTTCCATAAATGTTCCTATATACAAGCAGAAAATCCTTCTTTCCATGTGTATGCTGGTTATTAGCACATCTCCTCTTCTTCTCAGGGATGAGCACCTTTGGATACTCAGGAGAGGACGCCTTTGGCTACATGGACATGAGGTTAGGTAGAAGCACAATGTGTCCAGTTACACCCTAATGTCAGGACATTTTCACTGCCTTGGGTACAAAATTATACTTGTCTGGAGAAGCCAGAGGGAACAGAATGCACCAATCTTTTAAAATACTCCTTTTCCACCCCTTTGCTACTTTTTCCAAGCATAGACAAATAAAACTGTAGTTTGGGGGTAAGGTTCAGCCCAATCAAACTGTCTGAACACTGAGCTGTTTTTGGATCTGCCGCAGTGTGCCCTGCACCACTTCTTTCCCATTTTACATGCATGCAGAGAAGGTCAAGCAGTGAATTAGCAGACACCTTTGATGGTGCCAAAGACAACAACCTGCTTCAATACATTATCAAATAATAGACTATAAATTATGTAAGCACTGAAATGCCAAGCAGCAAACAGCATTTTCAGTGCTAAATAGAATCACCAAAATCACTAGAAACTGCTAACCCCAATGATGCAATTTTTTTGGAGTCTAAACATTAACTCTTTGTCACCATCCTTGCTTTTCTTTCTGTCAAATGTGATCTTTTTTGATCACATTCTCTTGTTTTGTGATTCTATGACATTGTGTTTCAATTCATGTTCAGACTGCATAAGCTGACAGAATTCTAAGGCAGCTTGGGAAGGGCACCACATAAAGATAAAAATATTGAGTATCGAAAGCTAGGGAGAAAAATGCCTGAAAATGGAGCTGACAACATGGAGCTCTGATTCTTTGTGTGCTCCTTAGCTCCACACTTTCCATAAGCAGAAGATGGAGAGATGAAATATCCAGAGGCTGTGCATGCATCAGTGTGGTACCTCCTGAAACAGATCCTACAGCCTCTGGGAGATGAGAATTGCAGCTGGTCAGGATTGTCAGCATCCATGATAGTGAGAAATCAGGAAAAAAAAAATTGAAAATGTAAAAGAACAGATTTTATCAGAGATTCAATTATAGTTTGGAGTTGATGGGTTTTTGGTATTTGGTTTGGTGGTTTTTTTTTTTTTTGTGTTGTTTTTTTAATAGAGAAACATCAAAGTAAATAGAATAGACAGAAAAGTATTGAGTACCCTGGTTTCAGGGAACACATCAACCTTGTTCCTAAGAGCTTGATGTATCAAGCTCAAGGGGGTCTTCTACAAGTTGAAGCATCCTTGGGAAGGGAAGTATTTTATCTGCAAACTTGTTTTCATGGAGTTTCTCAGAGGCTGTGGGCAGAAAATGTTCTGCTAATGCAGTTTGTTAGACAGACAAGGGCAAGGAGTACCACACGTGCAAAATGCCATCATCGTTTATTGACAAAATGTCTCAGACTCAAAGGATTAAGTAAAAATTAGGCTAAACCAAACCAAATCCAAAACCCAAGGTAAATATTAATGCACAAAAGTTCATCGTTTAGCATGGTGCTTGACTATTAAGTACAGCAAATGTCATGATCATTGGGTACATAGCAGGACTTGGGTAAGCGCTGAGGTCTGCAGGGAAATGTACTAGTTCACAAACTCTTTCTATACAGGCTGCTATGAATGCATTGTTTTGGAAATCCACTAAAATTCATGGACTCATTACCAAAGGATAAAGAATGTTAAGTTAAAATACATCAGAAGTTCTAAATCAAGGCTTTTGCCACTGAATATTTTACTTGCTAAGGCTTTTCCTTTCAGAAAGCTCTGCAATTCCTAAAAACAACTCCCTTTTTTCATGATCACATATAGCTGTTAGGACCAAAAAAAGGAAAAACCTCTCTCTTTGTGTTTCATCTCAATATTTCACTGAACAGTGAAATTTTTAAAGCCTCCAAAGCAATTTGCAAAATAATTTCTCTAACACTTTGAAAAAAGAAACCATCAAAAGATCATGCCATGTCCTGTGTTTCTGTGAGAGAACCTAGGGTGGGGAACACATATAATTAGGTGTTTCACAGCTGAATTTTGCTCTGATTTCTGTACTTGTGATAATTTGCTAGCAATGCTGCTTAAGGCAGGGCTGCAGTTGTTCTACCTCTTAGTTCAGGTACTCTTAGCAAGCGAACTTGAAGTCAGTGATCAGAGAAACATCTTTTCTCCTTTGTTTACTCCATTCAACAAAAGACCAGAGGTCTGTTGGCTACAGGTGCCCAGAATTAGATTAGTTTAACAGAGAAGTGAAAAATGAATACTTTGCTGCATCTCTTCAGAACAGAGCAAGCTGTTTCTTGCCAGTGGGAGTCGCTAACCCAGGAATATTCTCCAAGTTTAACTGTTGGTATGTAGGAAACAATTCAAATTCATAAAATTAGACATCTACTTGGTAAGCAATGATTTCAACTCTTAGTAAAGTAACACTGTCCTTACATGAATCTGGAGGCAGTAAAGATATGACTCAAGAGCTCAGTCCTAGAAAGTGTCTCCTATTTCCAGAACTGTCAGTTCCAATTTATTTCACTGTTATAACTTCTATACAAAACAGCGACAAATGTTGAAGAGAAAATTTTGGAGATTAACATAAATTAAGTATTTCTATTATCATAGTAGAAGGTCTTCAGCTACTGTAGAAAGCTAATTCTCTTTAAGCAAGGACTGGCTGTTGTGACAACATTCAAACCAAGGATTTCCTATTCTGTCTCAGAAGTGGTCATAAAAGGACACCTAAAGCAGGCAAACTTGTGTAACACCTTCCCCTAATGTTCTCTTAGCCTCCAACTTCCTACCTCTCTGGTGATTTCCTAAGTCTCTTGTGGCTTGTTTATTTGGAACCCTAAATCATCTCTTTTTTCAGACATTCATACAATTTTTCCTTGAATAACATCGTGTCCACTCTTGAACCTGCAATAACAAGGAATTACACAGATCTGCTATCTGCTGTGTTCAAAACCAGCTCTCTTGGCTTAATTTGACAACCCATAGCTCTTGGAATGAAAGAGATAGTAAAAAAGTTGATTCCAATCCTTAAATTCCATGCCAACCCTTATTGTGCAAGCTTGTACCAAATTCTTTCAGATCAACTCTTCATTTTGACCCTATTTTTTTTGTCTTTGAACACAGTCAGAACTCTTCCTTTTCTCCCTTATCTATTTGACTTTGGTGAAGAATTTTATAAAAGATTTTTGGAAATACAAATAGATCTCTTCCTTTTCTGCAAGGATCTGCAAGCCAGGATTTCCCTTAGCAGTTTCTCATAGCTTTGGCAGTTTTCCATGCTCTGTAGGTGCATCCTTTATTACAGTTTCTGCTAATTTGCCCAGTGTTGCCATGATTACAGGCCTGTGATTCCTCAGATCTCCCTGGAACCTTATCTTAAGGATTGATATTGCACCCATTCTTTAGACTGGAGGATATTTTAAGTGGTTGGTCTGCTTGCAAATTGCTATTAATAACTCAGCTACTTGATCTGAGTTCTCTTACACCCCCTGAGTGACTGCCATTGATTTTTGCAAAGGTTACTGGTCATGTGGGGCTGAAGTTAACCAGTGTCACTGTACTATCTGCCCTCACTGGCTCTCTGATTCCTCTCAGCACAGAGCAGTCACTGCCAGCAGATTCCTAAGGGACATCTTGCCATTACCTGGATGTGGTTCAGTGTGGTCATGTGCCCCTCTTCCTGTTCTAATGATGTTTCTGGAGCTAATTCCCCTCCACAATCCTCTCCCCATCTTCTTCCTGGGAAGATGCACTGAAAAATAAATGGAAGAAAAGTAGAATGTGGAACCTTTCTCTGCTTCGAGTTGCTCCTGCCCCATGCTGTGCCATAGCCAGTTCCCTTTGTAAGTGGCATCTGGTTTCAGCATTAGGGTTGAGCTGAGAAATCAAGTACAGTTGGGACTGTGTGATCTATTGTTTCAAGCTTTTTGCAGAATGGAGGGGATTCAGAGTTATGCATCTGAGAAATGTTTGATTTTTCTGTAATGAATCTGGAGCTCTAATCTCATCATGGGATCCCAAAACACTTAGTAGGATCAAACTGTATTTACTCTTCTGCCTTGACCTGCTGTCAGAAACGTGACACGACACTGACAGATCAGTTGAAGACAAAGAAGGAAAGAGATTAAATAGGAGCTATTTACAGATGCTTAACTTTGGTGTTGTCACCTTCATACATGGCAGAAATGCCACCTTCTCCTACACACATCGGAGAATGCTCCCTACAACAGCTGTGGTCTGTCAGTGACGAAAGCCAGAGTTTGTGGTAGGATGTGAAAGTGTGAATATTGGCCATGATCAGCCTTGGGAACTTTTTCCTGCTGCTGCTGCTGGCAAGCTTTCTGCCCAGAAGCTGGATGACTTTCTGGTGTTCTGTCACCAGTGCTGCTTTTAGAGTTGGACAAATATCCTATCTGAAGGGCACATTTGGTCTGGGTTTCTGTTTCCACAAAAACTTTACAGACCTTTGTAGTGGCTTGACTTGTGTACTTTGACTTGTGTAGCTTGATTTGTGTACCTTGACTGTTACTCATTCATTTTTTTCTTTATGCATAAGTGTCCATAGTGTTAATGCCAGGATGGCAAGGTTGCTTAACAACACGCAGCAGCTAAATATTTTATTTTCTTTTTTTTTTTCTCCAAAGAGAGTCTTTGTAAGTCGTTTTATTCCTCATTCAAAATTCAATCCTCTTCCAACAGTTCAGTGTCACTACTAGCATTTGGTAAAATCACTCCTATAATGAATTTGAATTGAGATGTATGAGGGTGACCAGTGGTTTAATGGCACAACTGTAACTACTCCTTGAATCAGCTCCTGGGTAATAAGCGAGGTAAGAATAGCTCCTCATCTTGTGTGCTGCACTACCTGAGGTTCCTGCAGGCAATCATTATTACCTGCTACTTCATACTCTGTTTGGCCAGATAATGTCTTGCAATTAGGCCTTAAGAGCAAGAGATGGAAAGTTCTCCATAAAAGCTGATTATATTTGGACCCAGCAGCACATCCCTACCACCATTCTCTGAGATTTATGGCCTTTTTGATGTCTCTCTGCTGCTGCTCTGGTACAGAGGCAAGCTGTTTATCCAGGCTGTTGCAGTCCAAACCTTCAGCAGTGGTGCTCTGGCACAGCTGCACTGAAGTCAAGGACAGTATGGCCTGGCTCCTTCTCACTTACATCCCTTCATATTCTGTAATGTGAGCTGTATCCTGTTGGCACTTTTCATTTCCTTTATTGTCACACTCATTTCCAGTGGATATAAACGCCACTTATTCAATGGATCCACTGTAGGAATCAGGCTTGCTCCATGGTTTTTGTACATGATGATGCTGAAATGTTTTTGGCAGCTGTGAGAGATAGCACAAACATAGAAGAACCTTGAAAGTTAGGTGGATGTCAGTAGAGTTTGGAAATTAATCTTCCCTTATGTTTATGTTTACCCTGCCATGCATGGAAAGGATGCACAGTTAAACTGGACCCAAGAGCAGCCCCACTTGCTGAGGGCGTACAAACTCCTTTGCTCCTGCACAGCAGCAAGCAAGCACAACTGGCTCCCAAGGATGGGCAGCACAGCAAGCCCAGGCTTAACAGATAATTCAGCTGGGAATCTGTAGGGAAATTTTCAGCCTTCCACATTCCAAAGAGGGCAGGCATATGTGGCCAAGATACCTTCTTTTCCCTTCCCAGAGCTGCTGTGGTGTGGGAGGGCGTGCAACAATATTCTCTTGCTTTGCGTTTGGGCAAACAACCCCAAGGGTGACAATGCAGCCTCCAAGGGCACACCAACGTTACTCTGGGAGCAAAGACCGCATCACTTTACCCACAGGCCAGGCCAGTCAGGAGTTATATCAGGAGAAACACTGCTTAGCACAGAGCATGAGCTAATGAGCCCTAATGAGATTTCTGTTCGGCTTGGAGCACATGCAGAACAGGCTTGTAAAATATAATCATATCACTTTCTAAGAGACAGTACAAAAACTTCACCTGAGACCTTTGGGGTCTCCAAGCACTTTGAACTTTATCCGGGCAAGCAAAAATTAGTCAAGGTCTGGTCTTCATTACAGTAGTTTCACGAATACAAGCCGCACGGATTATAAGCCGCACCCCCGGTGCCTCGACAATGTTGCTGTCTTTGTCAATAGATAAGCCGCACCCCGAATATTAGCCGCACTTTCGTTCGTCGCGAGAATCCGTGCGCAGCTTTCACAAATTGGCCAATTAGTAACAGGATCGCGGCATAGCGGGCTTTACTGGCTCGGGGCGGGGCCAGGAAGGCTCGGCCCGCTCATGGTTGCCGACGGGGCCGGGTGGCCCACCTCAGCGCCACGGCTCGGCGGGGCTGGCCGGGTGGTGCTGCCGCCGCCGCCGGGCTCGCTGGCCCCCCTCTCCCGTCAGCACCGCCCCGCTGCCGCGTTCGCTCGCCCGGCTGGCAGGGCTGCCGCCGCCGCCGCCGGGCTCGCTGGCCCCCCTCTCCCGTCAGCACCGCCCCGCTGCCGCGTTCGCTCGCCCGGCCGGCGGGCTGCCACCGCCGCCGCTGCCGGGCTCGCCGCTCACCCCGCGCCGCGTTCGCCCCGCCCCGCGCCGCTTTCACTCGCGCCGCTTTCGCTCGCCCTGCGCCGCGCCTCGCTCGCCCCGCGCCGCGTTTGCGAGCGCTGCTTTCGCGAGCGCCGCGTTCACGAGCGCCGCGTTCGCTCGCACCGCGCCGCTTTCGCGAGCGCCGCTTTCGCTCGTGCCGCGTTCGCTCGCGCCGCCGGCAGGGCTACCGCCGCCGCCACCAGGCTCGCCGGCCGCCCCCTCCCGTCTGCACCGCCGCCGCGTTTCCTCGCCCTGACCGGCACTGCAGGCCCCCGCACCGCCGGGCTCCCCCACGCTGCTGGCCCCGATTCTGCTGGGCTTCCCCCGCTGCCAGGCAGCCCCACCCGCCGGCCTTCCTGCTTCTGCCATGCTCCCCTGCACTGCTAGCCCCAGTTCTCCCGGGCTCCCCCGCCCTGCTGGCCCGGGCTCTGCCGCCCCCCTGCCCCGCCCTGCTGGCTCAGGCTCTGCCGCCTGCCCCCCACACTGCTGGCCCCGCCTCTGCCAGGCTTTCCCACCTCAGCCGGGGCTGGCCGGGCTCCAGCTTGGCTTGGGGCTGCCGCGGGCTCTCACTTCCGTGTTGGCAGCTTTTAGAATTTTGTTAATGTATTAGCCACCCCGGAATATTGGCCGCACGTCCGGGTTTCCACCAAAATTTTGGTCAAATTGGTGCGGCTTGTATTCGTGAAATTACTGTACTTCATTTGACAATGTTTAAAAGATTGTATTTCACCTTTGTGACCCATCTTAAAAACACCAAAGGAAGGTGATCGTGACAGGTAAAACAGTCTTGCAGTTTGGTTTGGGTTGTTGTGCTCAAACTGTGGTCAGCTTAGTCCCAAAAGTATTCGATTTTTTCATCTCATACAACAGGATGTGTCAATTGTTGATAAATTATATCATGCTAAACCATGTCATATGAGTGAAAGGGTAGGGGAAATTGTAGTAGAGATAAGAAAAAATAAATATACTGAGGTAAAAAAATTGAAATGTGTGGTGGAGTATGGCCTTTCTGCTTTTAGCTTACAGCATTCAAAAGATTTAAATGTCTTTTCAACATCTAAAACTTTTCTTCTCTAACCCATCAGTGAACTATATCCCAGCATTGTCACAAGGATATGTCACAAGGGTGGTTAGCAGCCACAGGAGCCCGTCTGAGTGAAAGACATGCAATCTGTCAGGGTGGGCAGGCTAACACAAATCTGTTAGCACTTGCTGTTCCTACACAGGTCAGAGTCTTCGGAACACTGGCCAGATTTCAATTTGGGTAGCTATACATCTGTTAGGACTTCAACTGTGGCTTGTAAAGTTTGTTTGAATCCTTTGAAGAGCAAGTAAATCTTATGGAAATGTCAGGTACTATGGGGTTTCAGAGAAAAGGGAAATTTGAGATCTTGGCTGGGATGTGAGGAGGAACCACAGTGCATCTCCGTCCTTCCCCAGCTTCCCATGGTGGATGCCAGTGAATCCCTGCAGGCAACAGGGATGCTTCTGCATTGCCAGGTCACAGCTGGACGTGCAGAGAAGCACAGTGCAGATGCCAAAAGTGGCTGCAGGTGGGCCAGGGGCAGATCAGAAGTCCGTGTGTGTGTTTGCAGCTCAGCACCACAAAGCACAGCTTCCCGGCTTGTGCACATCTCTGGGGGGTTTATGCTTGTGCACATCTCTGGGGGGTTTATGCTTGTGCACAAATCTGCACCTCTCTGGGTCTCTGGCTGCACCCAGGGGATCTACCCACCATCAGGCAGTAGATGTGCCATTAGTTTCCCCATCTGTAAAATGATGCTGGAGGTCCTTCTTTGCTGCAGAAGTGGGGACAAAACTGGGCATTAGAGCTGTGAGACCTTTGATAACATGGTAATGAGGACTATAAAGCACCTCAGAGACACAGACAAGCTTCTTTTTCATCATCTGCAGAATCTCATTAGCCTACCTGCCATTCCATTCTGTGCCTCAAGAGCTATGTCAGGACCTTATTCTTCTCCTCTTGCAGAGAGCTGTGCCTGACCTGCTCCCTCTGCACTGAGAGCAATTGCAGGCAGATCAAGGATCGGAGGCTCCTCTTTGTCACCTTCCATGCAATAACCTGCTTCCTGACAGAAAAAGTGTCAAAGGACAGCTATTCCAAGGATGAATATATCACTGGACAGTCTTACAGCACTAATTTGAGCTTTCTGAAGCAACTTGGAGCTGTTCTTTTTCATTTTTTCCAGGGCTACAGCTGCGTAAAAACTTAGACATGCCCAGCTTTCCTTTCAATGCTCATTTGCTTGCTTTTAAGTGCATGTGTCATTTTGCATTATTTTATATGCTAAGGGGCAGATCCTGAAATTTTTAGCCAAGTTTGGCAGAACGTTGTTCCATAAATAATCCTGTTAACTCCAGTGGATCTTTTTGTGGAAAACAGTACTGTTCAGCAGCAGCTAAAGAGTCCCAGCGGGAAACTCCAGGAGGAGTGGAAGAAGAAAATGGCTGCCAGAGATCAGAACAATATTTAGATTTTAATGTCATTCCACATTAACCACTGAATGAAGTAAAATAACTTTTTTTTTAATGCAAAAGCTCCATTTAAAAAGTAGGAAAAACCTTGGATGATAATCAAAACAAATGTGCAATATTAATTCTCATTGTATAGTGCTAAAAGAAGATTCAGTGACTCTTTGGCTCCTAATTGTCCCCTCAGGCAGCTTATTTAGCCTACCCATCATGAAGTAAAAGTATACAAAACACTGTAACTGCTGCAAAGCAATTGAACCACTTTTTTAACCTCCTTCTATCAATATTAATAACCTACTCTAATTGCACAATGCTTCTTTTTGTCTTTCGTCCTTCTTCTTCAATCTGCTATGGGGATTAGTTAGTCATCTGCATCTTCTTTAGAGGCCTTAACAAATGAACAAATGTTAATTTTTCACTCTTGCCTTTTTTTTAAAATAAGTGTCAGAAGGAAATTAATTTCCCAGAAGGATATTTAGTGTCTTTCATGTATCAATCACAGCTGAGTTCTTCCTTTCCTCATGCATAGATGGTTTCTCTTAGGCTGTATGAGGTCAAAAAAAATAGAGGATAGGCATATTGTAAAGACATTTCCATTTCAGACCTCTTTAATGTATTTTAATGCTAGAAATGCTCACCCAACCTGAGTGAATTTAAGGAAATTTGCTTTCCAAATGGCCAAACAACAGATTATTAGTGCTGTCTATGGGCCAGTTTTAGGTATGAGAGGAATTAAGCTAATTTTATCTTTACAGATATCTCCATACTTCAGTCTTTGAAACTTCTCATGTATGCTCAGCCAGGCAGCTCCCTTTCTTTAATATGAGATGATAATTATGGCATGTGGTGGAGGCATCATTAAATTTTCTTTAATTCATTTTATGTATAATAAATTGTAATTGAAAGAATTAATAACCTCTTGAATTCTAATGATTAAGAACTTCAGGTTTGTCACTAAACTGTCCTGAATGGCAGGTTTGTGAATTTTGAAATGGTGGACAGAAAGCACTGACAGCCTATTTTGTTCATGCTGACAAACATTTCTCCTTTCTTTAGGGATTAAAGACTAATAGATGAGTAGTATATTGTAACCATGCTCAAAAGCAAGTGGCAGTGTAGGTTTTAAGAAAAGTATGAATAGTCAGTCTCTATTTTAAACATCCTAGAGAGATTTTTCTTCTCCCTGAGTCATAAGTAGAATCACAAAAGAATTCAGGTGAAAGAAGGACTGAGGGAGGTCCCACGTGTTGCTCAATGTGAGGTCAAACTGGGTTGCCCAGGGATTTATTCAGTCTGGTATTTTAAGCTTCTATGGAAGGAGAGAGCACAACCTCTCCAGCAGCCTGTGCCACTGTTTCACTGTCCTCAAGGTGAAAAATCATCTCCTTGCAGCCACTCTGAATGCCACTTATTTCAACTCAAGTCAGTTTTTCTTTGTACCTCCACTCTTCACCTCTGCAATAAGCCTACATCCACTTGTTGATCACCATCCTGTGGCCACTGGGGACTGCTTTTATGTGTTCACAGGCCATTCCTTCATAGGCACTGGGGGCTACTTTTAGGCCATCCCTTCCCTAGACTGAACAAACTCTGTTCTCACAGCTTCAGCTCACGGAGCAAGCACTCCTGCCCTGACCATCCTGGTTCTTCCCTGCCCTCCCTCAGCTGAATGATGTCTGCATTCCACTGGGCATCGCAGAATGGATGCAGTGCTGTCCATGTGCTCCAAAAGCCCTGAGTCAAGAGAAATAATCACATCTCTCAATTTACCAGCAGATCTGCTCCCTGAACAGGCAGTGCTCAGCCTGCATCACTGCAGGGAGTTTGTCCTCCACAGGTTTGGGGCTTTGCATTTTATCCTGTTGGATTCCATGGCTTTCCCCTGGTGCTGACATGAGCAGTGTGTGGTTATTGATGTCTGTGGGCAGAAAAGTCAGGAAAGGTTCCTCTTGCCTCACATCTCTGACCTCCAGGTACCTTTTTCTGGCTGGGAAAGGTGTCAGAGGAGAATATATGATGCAAAGTGTGATTCTAGGCAGGCTTTGGTGTCTCCTGTGCATTATTTTGGTCTAGTCAAACCCACTCACGGACAGTGCAAAGAAAAAGTACTTCTATAACTGTGCTTCTACAGACATGTGATAGAAACCTAGCAGATGGGCTGCGTCTTTTATTATCAACTGGGGATGAACAGACCCGAACCCAAGGAGCAACACTAGATGGAGTGACAAAGATTATTCTCTAACTTCACTCTTGTCTCTTGCATATGTCTCCTGTGGTCTGAAAATACACGAGGTGCTTATATCCTCAGATTGCCTCAGAAAAATCACACAGATAAAGAGCTGAGTGGGAGTTTGTTAGCCACCAAAGCCATACAAGTATTGGGGCAGAGTGAAATAAAGAAAGTCAAAACTCCCCTGTTCCCCAAGTCCACAGCACAGGCACAAGCTCACTGCTGAGAAGTGTCTGATACCCTTCCATGTTTTTCCTGAGCTAAATAGATAGGTAGGACTGTTCACACAAAATCCTAATTTGTCTTCAAGGAGGAGGGAAGTAAGAGCCACAGTGCAGCTGCTTATTGCTGCATGGGATGTGTTCCATGTGATGTGCAGCTCTGGTGTCTGAAGGGGTGTAGTTTAATAAGAGAGCAACTCATCACCGTCAGGTTGTGAAGTCAAGAGTCAGACAGTCACAGGAAATCGTCACGAGCATAATTTCATGCAGTTTCTAATCCTTTCCTTTGCTTCTGTGTGTTCTATTCCCGAGTCAGTGCACTCCCTCTGGTGGCTGATTCACTGTCTCAGCTTCACTCTGTTTTGGAGTTGAGGTTTCACACGAGCAGATGGCTAAAGGAACTGAGAGAGCAATAACACTGCTTTTATTAGGCTATTTTATCATTTTATGTTCTCGACACCGAGGGCACAGGTAAAGTCTGTACATTCAAAAGTATTTTAAAATAATCCCCATTCGCAGAAAAAGGTGAGGCTAAAAATATTCTGCTCAGAATGGCTGTTTCTGGAAAGCACCTAAAACTTTATATTTTTATCAGGTCAATGACCTGTTTGCCTCAATGATCTGCTGTTTTAAGACCCATGTTGGTCATTCACAAAAGGTCAATCAGTCATGAGTCAAAGTCCTTTTTAGTAATTTCCTCTAATTTCCTTTTAGGATCTGCTCCAGCTCCCATTGCCAGCTTTTCTGGGTAGAAAACACCTTTTTCTTCTCATACCATGGCAGTCAGGACAATAGAGGCTATTGCTACTTGCAAAGCCACAGGGAGAAAATATGTGCTGGAAATCATCAAAAAGAGAAAGAAATACCCACTCTGAAAGGATAAACCTCTTTTGGATGTGTTTTTCATGTCATCTGTTCATGCAGGTGATTGATTTGCCTGCACATTTTTAGACAATGCTTATTGTTAAGCAAAGCCACTGATAAAGAGGCATTCAGTAATTAAACACTGTTCTGAGGCTGGGAAACATCAGTAGAAACAGTATTTGCTTAATTAGCTGTCATGCTGTGTTTCAGAGGAGAGAAACACAAGCAGATGCTGCTGTGAACTTGCTTGCCTGTAGGCTGATGCGCTCCAGCACCTGGCGACCTTCCTGCCTTAAGAAAAATAGCTGCTCCCACATGTTCAACAGCTGGATTTAGGTGCTGACCTGGCCACATCTACACTGTGGTGAGAGGTCACAGCAGTGCCTTTGAAGCAAATTTATTGAAGGCAAAAGAGAGAGCGAGTTGGGATGGCTCATTTTATTTCCCACTGCAACCTCATCAATCCAGGTGACAGCATGGCCCAGGACATGCTGCTTGGTCAGAGGATGGAGTCTGCAGATCCCCTTGGTTCCTCTGGCTCGGTGCTTGCAAAATTCAATCAGAACTAATTTTAGAGGCCAGTGCTGACTTTACAGGCCAGTCCTATCAAGCAGACTCCCTTACTATCACCTTAAAAAACATCCCCTGTTGACAATATAACCTTGAATTAACTGTCTGTCCCAGACACCATCTAATTTCATAATCTGTAACATCCTCATTGACTATCTGTCATAATTCGCTTAATTGCATCTCTGTTGCTACAGTGCTTCAATTTGGGAAAATTTCTGTTTTCTTGCTCAGGAAAACAGTTTACACTCTCAAGACCAATTTGCCAGCTGGAGCATAGTTCTTCTGCAAATGGATGCAAAGATAAGGCTCTCATAAATATCTGAAAGCACCATCATCTCTACATTTACACATTCAACAGCATGAATCTCAATGACAGTGCATCCTTGCTCCTAGGTGCTCTGTGCTCCATGATGCTCTGATGGTGGTCCCCTGCAACAGGTCTGGGTTTTCAGGCATGGTCATAGCTCCAATCTGGCACTCAGGAACAACTTGGGAGTGCAAATTCCACAGAAAGACACCAGGAATTTTTTTTTGCCCTTCTTTTACAAGAATTTTCTTCCCAAGAGGAGATAACTGTGCTCCTGAACTGGGAGTGAGAGGATTGCCAGCTGATTAATCCATGCAGGGGACTGTGCTGATGTGGCTCTGTGCCATTTGACAGTCATGTGCAGAAATTGGACAGAGTTTCCCAGTTCAAAGCATTAATAGACACCAGAATCTATTCTTTAAGAGCTTGGATCCTATGTTTAAAACAACTCAGGCATCCTTCTGAATCTTCATGCATCCCCAGGGAATTGAGTGTGGTCCTGATTTAGAGTTTGTTCCAATATGAATGAAATGTCAGTTCTGTTTAGCATCCTAGCCTGATTTTATTGAATGCAATGATACTTGCATATTTCCATCAAAGTCTTATCTCTGTGGTATTGCAAGAGAAACTTGTAGTCTGGATAAGGGGTTTATATTATTTAACAATTGTCATCTCATTCTTAACTGATGTAAGTGAAAGTGGAGCAGTGTGTACTGTACTGATAAAATGGCCTCACCAGACAAAAATGGAAAAGAGACAACTCCCTTCAATTTTTGTTCATTATGTTCATGATTTGCTGCTGAGCCTGACCTGATGTTTTAAAATATCTCTGTTTTACTAATTGTATTAAAATAAAATATACTTATTATAGATCTGGTTTCTACTAATAATTAGAAAAATGCCTTGTAATCCTTGAGATATTATTGATGTCCTGACTTTTGCATATAAAAGAATTATTGCTATCTGAAACAACTTTTGTGGTTTGATATATGAAACCCAAAATTAATCAAATTGTGATGTCTTCATATCAGTGAAAATTGTTTTGACATTCTGAGAATGTTACCACTTTTTCAACTATGTTATAAATATTACTATCCGTTTCATCAGTATAATATGATCATTTATATTAATGTATTTTGGTATGAAGAGATACAGCTTAAATTCCTCTGTATCCAAATATTCTTGTGCCCTTTATATTCCTCAAACTCGACATTTTGTATTTTGGGGGTTTTTTTCAGCCTGCTTTTAGTCCATGACTACAGGAGTTAAAGACTTTATATTGAAAAGACAAAACCCCAAAAATTATTTGTCTTCCTGGCATTTGTTTAAATCCTGAAGTGTGTCATTATTCCAACTTTCAGTGGGCTACAGCAAAAGTTTAACTAAATAGGAATTTGTTTGATCATAGGGTGCAATTCTGCAGTTTTCATCCCATTGAGGATGAAGGTGACTGAAGGTTTTGCTCATTTCAGAGGACCTTGTGGGTTTAAGATCTTTCAAAGGAAAGGGAAGAGAGAGACATAAGGAAAAAGTCACTAAGGTTGTAGAAATTCTTTTTTTCTGGCAGCCACTGTCATTCTCATGAGACTTATAAAAATGGACTATGTTAAACACATAAAACTAAAAGAATGCTCTTACAGCTCATTATAAGCCTACCATTTTTAGAAAAAGATTGTCATGATTTTTCCTTACCTTTTTTTTCTATGTGAATATAAATTCTCATCTTAAATGACTGGGAGGAAAATAACATATATTTGGTACAATTGGGACAACTCTTAAGAGTTATTGTAATTATTTTAAAAATATTAATTAGTTCCCTTAAGAAATGTCTATATTATGAGGCTTGTTTTTAAAGGGACAATGATGGCAACTGTCCCTGTCCCTGTGTGCTGAAAGATGAGTCGACAAAGCAAATCGCCTGGATGGGCAATGAAGTTTTGAAGGAATTTAGGAATAAAAAAAGGATGTATCATCTTTGTAAGTGGGGTCAGGTGTCTCAGGAAGTATTTAAGGGGGCTGCTAGGGCATGTAGGAAAAAAATTAGGGAGGCCAAAGCTCAGTATGAACTTTCAATTGTGATTTCTGTAAAGGATAATAAAAAATGTTTCTACAAATATATTACTGGTAATAGGAAGGATAAGTCCAACCTTTATTCTCTATTGCATGAGGGAGGGAACTTGGTAACTGTGGATGAGAAGAAGGCAGAGGTGCCTAACACCTTCTTTGCCTCAGTCTTCAGTAGGAAGATGGCTTATCCTCAGGATAGCTGTCCTCCTGGATTGGCAGATGGTGTCAGGGAGCAGAATGGTCCCCTTGTTGTCAAAGAGGAGGCAGTCAGAGAACTGCTGAGATGCTTGGGTATTCATAAATCTATGAGACCAGATGAGATCCATCCCAGGCTGATGAGGGAGCTGGCAGATGAGCTTGTGAAGCTGCTCTCCATCATTTATCAACAGTCCTGGCTCACTGGTGAGGTTCCAGATGACTGGAATCTGGCCAGTGTGACACCCGTTTATAAAAATGGTGGGAAGGAGGATCCTAGTAATTATAGGCTAGTTAGCCTGACCTCAGTACCAGGTAAGGTTATGGAACAGTTTATACTGAGTGCCATCACACAGCACTTAGAGGATGGCCAGGGTATCAGACCCAGCCAGCATGGGTTTAGGAGGGGCAGGTCGTGTTTGACCAACCTGATCTCCTTTTACCACCAGGTGACTGCCTGGTGGATGTGGGAAGGGCTGTGGATGTTGTGTACCTGGATTTCAGCAAGGCCTTTGACACTGTCTCCCACAGCATTCCCTGGAAAAGCTGGCAGCCCATGGCTAGGACAGGAGCACTCTGTGCTGGGTTAGGAACTGGCTGGATGGCCAGGCCCAGAGAGTGATGCTGAACAGTGCTGCATCCAGCTGGGAATCTGTCACCAGTGGTGTCCCTCAGGGGTCTGTGCTGGGGCCAGTCCTGTTTGATATTTTCATTGATGACATGGATAAGGGTATTGAGTCCTTCATTAGTAAATTTGCAGATGACACTAAGTTGGGAGCGTGTGTCAATCTGTAGGAAGGTAGGAGGGCTCTGCAGAGGGACTTGAAATGATTGGATGGATGGGCAGAGTCCAACAGGATGAAGTTTAATAAGTCCAAGTGTCAAATCCTGCATTTTGGCCACAATAACCCCCTGCAGTGTTATAGGCTGGGGACAGAGTGGCTGGACAGTGCCCAGGCAGAAACAGACCTGGACGCACTGGCCCATAGCTGACTGAACATGAGCCAGCAGTGTGCCCAGGTGACCAAGAGGGACAATGGCATCCTGGCCTGTGTCAGGAATAGTGTGGCTAGCAGGAGCATGGAGGTCATTCTTCCCCTCTGCTCAGCACTGGTGAGGGCACACCTTGAGTGCTGTGTCCAGTTCTGGCCCCTCAGTTCAGGGAGGACACTGAGATGCTTTGAGCGCATCCAGAGGAGGCAACGAGGCTGGGGAACACAAACCCTGTGAGGAATGGCTGAGGGAGCTGGGGTTGTTCAGCCTGGAGAAAAGGAGACTCAGGGGTGACCTTATCATTCTCTACAACTCCCTGAAAGGTGGCTGTGGTCAGGTGGGGTTGGTCTCTTTCTCCAGGCAGCACTGACAGAACCAGAGGACACAATCTCAAACTGTGCCAGGGGAGATATAGGTTGGATATTAGGAAAAATTTTTTCATGGAAAGAATAAAAAAGTATTGGAATGCTTTGCCTGGGGAGGTGGTGGAGTCACCATCCCTGGCTGTATGTTAAAAAAGAGTGGATGTGGCACTTGGTGCCATGGTCTAGTTGAGGTGTTAGGGCATGGGTTGGTTTTTATGATCTTGGAGGTCTCTTCCAACCCAGTCATTCTGTGATTCTGTGATTCTTTGATTTGTTAATGCTTTTTGATTATGAAAGAGAAAAAAAAATTAAAATCCATTACAAACAAGCTAACAGCAGCTTTTAACAAGATTAAGAAATCCTTCCAAGCAATGGGAAGGATTAAATGTGAGTCAGGTTCAGCAGAATCACCCATGGCTCCCTCACTTATTTAAAATGCACACGATTTATAAGCTCTGTGTGTCTGAAACAGCTATTTACAGTTTGAAAGAAAACCAAATTAACAAAATGCTCAAAAAACCCACAAAAACAAACAAAAAAAAAAACCCAAAAAAACCCACCCATCAAACAACAAGAAAAAAACCCCAAAACCACCTTCACGTCAAATGCTCATTTCAGGTGTCTTTGCAGAGAAGTGCAGCTTGAGTAAGTGACAGCAAAGAGCTCACAGGGCCCCTTCCTCACTGATTAATATTTGTAGTGAGATATTTTAGCTCCATCAGAAACAAAACAAATAGGGACTCAAATACAAGATTCAACATCTATGTCTTCTGATTATATTCTTGAAACTGTTTTCCTTCTGTTGCATCACATATAGTCATTTGGCAATATTTCTGGGATTTCTGTTCCAGATGATGAAATTAGTTTACCAGTCCACAGGGACAATTTGGATTGTGGAGTTTTCTTCTGTTTGGGTTCCAATAAAGATGCCAAAGGAAAAAAAAAAAAAGGAGATGGGAAAAGGAGATGAATCAGCAACTGCATGAAAAATAACCATAGTTTGTGGAAAAAAAAGGCATTATTTAGCTCAGGCTTCAGGTCCAGAGAGCTTTTACCCCATGAAGTAGACTACACAAAATAATAACATCTTACTTTTGCCTAGGAGCAGTACAAAAGCAGGGGCCCTTCGATCCATGAATGGGAGCATAAATAGTGCCATAAATAGAATGTTTCTCCTTCAGGGACAAAAAGGACCTGGGCTGCAGAAAGTAAAAATGCTTTGTTGGCCCTTGGTCTCACCAAGCAAGACATGAAAAGCAGTGTAGCTGAGAAGGAAGAAACTTTTCCCAGCATATTAAAAGAACCCTGGTTAGTACAGCTGGGCCCCCTGATTTCGACACCTCTTCAAATACAAAATACTTGTGTCATTAAAAATCAGCTTTGCTCATCTCTATCCCCACTCCAACGCCACAAGGAATTTGGGGTCATGAAGTCTTAAAGACTTTGCTGAGAAGTCATCCCCTAAGAGCCACATGGTTTGTCCCAGCTTTTTGGGCGGATCTTCCACCCAGGGAGTTGGCCTGGGAGGTCTCTGCGTTCTTCCCTTCCAGATAAAGGAGACGGGCACAGATGTGGAGGCAGAGATGTCTGCAGCCCTGGCGTGCTTGCTGCTGCTCCTGGCAGGCTGCCTGGGATGCCAGCAGCACGCCTGTCGCTGCCTGGGCAGGGTCTTCATCTGCCAGGAGAGCCAGGTGCTCCAGGTTCCCCGGGACATCCCTGCCAATGCCACCGAGCTGTAAGTGGGGAAGGGGAGTGGTTGGGAGCTGCTGCTTGGCAAGCCAAAGGGCAGGTTTGCAGGGAGTCACTTGGGACACTCCATGCCAGCTGTTTGCAGAGCACAGCCCTTCCTCTGGCACTCAGTTACACCTTGAAACTCCTCTCCATTTCTCTGGTCATGCTCTTTGTAAGATCTCTCTCAGGAAAGGATTTTTCATGTTCTAATGCAAAGTGCAGGCTAAATTTGAAGCAAGCATCCTTGGTGCTCTGACAGTCTAAGTTTTCTCTACTGCTTTGCTTTAGCGCTGTTGGAACTTGCAGAGCAACTTGTCTGCCCCAAACAACTTGATGATGAGTGTTTGTTTGTATTGCAGGAGCTTTCCAGAGGTTTGCGCTTGTTTGCAAAGCAGCAACTTAATGTTTTCCCTTTGAAATCTTAAAGGGGTTGCAGAAAGGACTCTGATAAACATTCAGAGGGGATCCTCCTCCACCAGAGGAGCAGCGTGGCTGTGGTTGGAGGGAGTGAACAATGCGAAGATAGAGGAGGGGGTTTGTCTCTCTTAAAACTTCTTATTATTTCTGATTATTATTTCTTATTATTATTCTTATTATAGAATTAACATGAGCAATAGTGTGCAGCAGCTGTTTTCTGTGTCAGTAGCACAGGCAAGCAAAGGAGTTTGCGCAAGGGCAAGTATGTAACTGCAAGCGGTTGTTTTCATTTTAATAGTTTAAAGGCAACTTATATCACCCTTTGCCAACACCCCCACAGACATCTGGCGTTGTTGCAACCTAAAGCAAAACCAAAAGGAGTAGTCCTGGATAAAGCCTTTGATTAATAAGTGGAGTGGTAAGTCTGAAGGGAGAATACAATGAAGAACGATGTGTCACTAGTTAGAAAAATACACCCCCATCCCCTTTCTACACACCACAGTAGATCCATGGTTATTATGCCACAGTTTTCCTAGGGCAGAAGTTTTGTTTTGTTCAGAAGCAAGAGTTGTTATGCTCACTGACTAAGCAGACTGCAGTGAAAACTTGAGAGAAATGTCTGAATTAACCACAATAGGTCAGTAAAAGTTTAAATCATTCTCACAACTAGAGGAAAAACTAATCCAACTGTGATTTAGGTCATGTAAATCCTGAATGAGCTGTGCTCCAGGCATATATAGCTAATTTTGTTTAATTTTGCTTTGATTGTTTCTATAGATTACACAGTTAAGGTCTGCCTTCTAGGGATTAAGCAAAAGCATTTTTAAATTATTTCTGCAAAGAAGTAGAGTATCGCTGAAAAGCACCTGTTAGTAAAATGGGATTTGTTGTCTCCTTGTTAACTTCTCAGGAGTTTGTTGAGGATCCAAATTTGTGGGTTCTTAGCACGAGTGTTATTCTCTAAAACAGGCAGTATATAACATTAGTGTCACTACAAACAATAAACAAATCCTTTCTTCTGCCACTGCTGTGCAAATACTGGAGTTAGACTCTCTCAACCTCACTCTCATCTCACTTCCTCAAAATAATCCAGCTTTTGTTTTTTTCAGTATGTAATTCAGGTCCCATTCCATCAGCATAGCCCTGGGAATGATTTCAGCATGCCTTAAAAATTTGGAAACTGCCCAGAGCAGCTTTGAATATACCAAACCTTAGCATTACCAAAGCTAGATACATTAGCTGAAGTGCCATCAAGTGACAAATAAATCTTAGATATTTTCTTCAGGATCAAAGAGGAGTTCTAGAAAAGTGCTTTCCCCTGCACCCCTCCACTCAGTGCCCAGTGGGGTGATTCAGGTGACTAAAATAGGTTTTACTGCTCCAGATGATGCTGCAGGTACATTCCTGGTAGCAGAAAAATCTTGCTTTGTGTTTTCTTAGAAAGTCTCAATGAGTGAAAAGGGTTATTAAATCAGTGCACCAACTTAAGCACAGAAGGTCATGGTATCTAAGAACCCTATACAGGACACAAGCAGCTATGTACAGCTCCTGCAAGGTACTTTTTTCACTTAAGGGCTCATTCTGAGAGTCTGGATGCAGTTTGTTTTTATTTAATATAAAAGGAGAGGGTTTCTTCAATACACTTACAGCTCTTCACCTTCCCTTACATGATCTTGATAGCTTACCTAAGTTATCTTAGAGTCCTTCCCTAGTGCCTTTAAAATGTTGAATAGCCTGCTGGTGAATGCTTTAGTGTGAGAACAGGAGTCTGCTCAGCCTCAAGCACATCTCCCTTTGCTGTGTTTTTCTGTTTCGCTCCAGCTGTGTCTCAAGTTGGGACACTGGCATGTGGCAGCCAGCTCTGACACTTGGCAGGAAAACCCACGACAAAGGTAAAAATTTGAGCCTCACTGGAAACTATCTCTTTGCCACTGCAGAATTTTTTAATAGCTGTTTTTTTGTAGTGTTTGAGGGTTGGCCCAGAACTCATGCTGGCACAAGGGATTTCTTTGTGATTGGCTTCCCAAGAGAGAGAGCTTAGGCTCCAAAGGAAACATGAGCTCTGCAGGGTGGTGCATGAGACTGGGGTTTGATCCTGGCTGGACTGGCGTCTGCTTTAGCAAGGGTGTTGCAAAGGGAAGGCCTCTTACCATGAGTGATTTCATTTTGTACTTAACTTTGTGGAAACAGAGCAGGGATCAGAATCCACAGGCTTTCATCACTCCAATTTCTGCCATATCTGCTTTTTCACTTACGGGCCAAAACTTCATGAGAGGATAATTACAGGTTAGGTTTGTACATTGCTTTCTGAAGATTTCCACGCAGTCTGCAGCTGGCATGTTCCGAGTGTTTACAGGGGAGGCTGTAGTTATTGGCTGGTTTGCTTTATAATCTTTGCCTGGATAGAAGAATTGTAGGTATTTTTTTAATAGATACCAAAATGCCTGAAAGATGGCTTTGACTTACAACTTTGGAGAGACCAGAGGCTCACCTGTATCAAGTATTACCAATTAATTGCCTTAGGGGAAGAGGGGAAAGAGTGACTCAGTAGCAACTGCACAGTTTGCTGCTTGAAGATCTATTCTAGCCTTAAAATCCAGTGTAGAGTTTTGTAATCCATCATCAGTATTCAGCAGGATTTCATTTATTTGAGGTCTTGCTTTGATATAGTAAGGCAGACAAAAATAACATTCTCAGAAGGGATCCTTCTTAAGATTAACAAACTACTTCAAGCAGAAGCATTTGAATAGCACCAAGTAACAGGATAACAGGAAATGGCCTCAAGTTGTGCCAGGGGAGTTTAGGTTCAATATTAGGAAAAATTTCTTCCCTGGAAGGGTCATCAGGCATTGGAATAGACTGCCCAGGGAAGTGGTGGAATCACTGCTGTGATGTGGCACTTGAGGACATGGTTTAGTGGTGAACAAGGTGGTGCTGGTTCCACGGTTGGACTCAATTATCCAGGAGTTGTTTTCCAACCATAGTGATTCCATGATTCTAGGAGGCAGTTTAGCCATTGTCAGAGCAGTTTAGAGGTATGTTATATAGAGTGTTTTCTCCCAAGCATCTGCAAACTATAAACAGCAGGGTTTTTTACTTGTTTGCTGCATAGGTGTTTTTGTACAATTGCTCAAGGATATTTACTTTAGGCTATCAAGTCAAGGCTGAGTAGATGTCTGAGCACTAAAACATCAGCTGCCTAGAAATAGCAAGTCCTGTGTTATGTACTGAGTCAGATGTGCTTCCCAGGGACTGAAGCTGCAAATGATGTGAATTGTAGCTGCAACAGTGTTATTGACAGCTGCAATTAGGATTTTTTAAAATTATTCTTTCACACTTAGAGTTGAAATTACACTGAAACCTGCAAACAGCTACACTTCTTGCTTGAGTGTTTATACTGATGGACTGACCTTAACTAAAATGCAAGGTGTGAGAGGATAAAGTAAACTAACGAAATGAAGACCCATGAAGCTTTGAATTCTCTGTGTTGTGGTGGTTAATCATACAGTAAATCAATAAACCCATATTTTTTCAGGAATGAGAAAAGAATGTTTTCACAGCAGAGCACATTGAGAACATATTACATGCTGACTAAAGCCTTTTAAATTATTTTAATTCAAACCAACTTTGCATCTGTTAGAGTTTCATTATTCTCTTCCTGAATTTATATTCGGTTCCTACTTTGAAAGAGAAAGCAACAGAGCTGCTATAAGATTGCTGTCTGTATATCTGTGCAGTGGTCCAATGCTTAGGTTAGATTCTGTATTTGACATTTTAATTTGGTGGATAAAATGAAATGGGTAGGTCATAAGAGAGGAAGAGAAAGAAACAGAAGAAAATTACAGAATAGGATAATAAACTCAGCAGGACAGATCCTTGGCTGGTATAAATGACCAAATATATATCTTTATAGAAACATTCCATTTCTAAACCTTCAGGAGCTTTTGAACACAAGGAGCTATCACACAATGGAAGCTGCTTTGCAGTGCAGCACTCTGCTGGCTTATTCCTGATGTTATGAATAAATACTTGCACGTGGCTCTCACCTTACTTACAGGGTCTGCAGCTTGATGCATATAAGAGAGAGGGATGGCCAAGTCTGAAGATGTATATGTGTGTGTATATATGTGTGTGTCTATCTATGTATGTATAAAATAGATATTTTAAATGGAAGTGCATTCGCTTGAAATTTAATGACTTACTAAATCACTGAGCTTTTTGCAGGGAAACAGTTAAAGCCAAGACTTGATTTTGTTTTCATTTGGTTTTGGGGTTACCAAGTTGATGCCCTTCACTGGGGTCAGCTACAGAGAGATTCTCTCATTGTATAAATTGTGTTTTTTCCAGTAGTCTGTGTTACACACACACACAAACCAGCCTGTTTCTCATCCCCACACATCTGAAACCAGGCAAAATAGGCTTCTGGGCTGATGGGCTCCATGTCCTGAAATAAATAAAGCCTCTCGGTTAGACATTTTGGATATGTTCTGGTTCAGTTCCTATGAAGAATCAAAACATGCCTACTGAATGAGATAATAATAAATGTTTTTCTAAAGTGTTTGGAAGATTAAAGTAGTAATTTGTAGGAGTTACATTTTCTTGTCTCAAATATGGTGTCTTCATCTTGTGTGTCTCCCCATTCAAGTCATGAATATAGTTAAAAACCCAGGAGAATTTGACAGTAATGTTATTCAAGAGATGGGATCTGGTAAATACCAAAGTTAGTGTTGAGCCACAGCAGGAAAGAAAATCCCTGCTAAGGTCTGAAATTAGCAGTTTTAAACTAAAATGTGGTAAAAATTGAGAAACTGGTAAGCCTAGGGGACATTGCAAAGTAGAATGGAGGTCTATCTTTTACTTCTCCAACAAGAACATGAATCACTAAGCAGATTTGAGGAGTCATGAATTCACTGGTGTCATGCAGCAGTTAATTTCCTTTGCTCTGAATGGTGTGTTGGGCTAAACACTTCAACAGTATGGATGATTTCCTAGCTTCATTTACTCCCCTTACAACAGTTTCTTACAACTCATCAGTTCTCACTCTGCAGAAGTAAAACACTGTGTTTCAGACTTTGTTGCCTTCTCGTGTCTAATATTAAAATGCATTAACTCCATCTCTCATCCCATGCAGGGACACTCTGGCACAGGGAATCCTAGTGAGTATCACTCAAAGGTGACTCCTGCTAGCTGGGAGAGCAGAGCATAGTCAGAGCTCTAGGGAAATGCTTTCATGAGTTTGAGTGACATTAAAGTGCTTATGTGGTCCAGCCTCAGCTTCAATGAGCTGCCTTCTCATCCCTTAGACAGGCAGTTCAGGGTATTTATGAAGAAGGGATGCAGAAAGGGGTATGAGTGTGGGTGCCCTTCATGCTCTGACCAGCAGGGTACAAATTGCTGTACTGTAGGAGTTACCAAGCCAGGACAGTTCATCTGTTATCCCTGTATTTGTCCATGCAGTTGTGCTTTCAGCTCCTCAGTCAGGTTTATAAATGGCATCTTGGGAATTTGAATTCATAATTTTCTAGATCAGATACTTAGCAGATTCATATCAGCATTGCAGTATTGAAGAGTAAAGCTTATTATCTCCCTCAATATCCCAGGCCATGCAACTTAAATAAAAAATAAAATTTAAAAAAAGCTTCTCAAATACTTGATAATCCCAGATAAATTTCTGAGATGATTTCTGGAGGAGAGATCCCCAGTGAGACCTGTCTTTAAAAGCTGCAAATCACATTCCTCTGGAAGAGTGTCACACATAAAATGTGTGACATAAGCCAGCAGGAGCAAGTCTACTGTGTCCCTCCAGGGTTTTCTTTGCAGATGCTGGAGGGTCTCATCAGGCTGACATGTCACTGGAAACACTCTTGTGTGAGAGTTTAACAAGGGTGACAGCGGAAGAGAGTGGATGAGGAATGCCACAAAAACAGGAAAAGAGTGGCCCAGAGGAGAGGTGCTAAGTAAGAATATACATCCCAAAGGGAGAGCTGCTCTGACTGCCAGCAGTTTGTGTGCAGGAGGGGGTCCTGCAGAGCCAAGCAGAGTTATCTGCCAAAGAAAAATCAGCAAACCTATGAGACACCCAACTGAGGAGCCAAAGAAACCCATGCAGAGTTCAACACGCCGCACTCTCTCCTCTCTTGGCAGTTTAGTTCGCTCTGCTTAACTTTCCTGAGTTCTTGTGCAGGCAAGTTAACAGCTATTTGGGGTAGGCTCACAGTTAATTTAAATTGTCATAGCTTCATTAACTTCAGTGGAAAGAACTCCATTCATTTTCACCATCTGGCACTGGGGACCTCTCTCAGCCATGTACTGTTCATTTTGGCAGCATCTGATTGGGAATGAGTTTGTGTGTGGGTGTGGATGGGTGTGGATGTGTGTTCAGTAAACAAGATAGTTTGGGCACAAAAGACAGGTATTATTTTTCATAGTAGTTTATTACTTTTAGACAGTCAGTGGAAAGAGCTCTGGTAGGAAAAGCCACTTTTCTTTGTTTAAGACCTTGACCTTTTCAGACAAACTCTGTAAATTATTTCACACACTTTGCCTGTAGTTTGATTGGGCTGCTCTTATTAGCAGTGAAATTTAAGTCA